>NC_077242.1:20420096-20770096 GCF_947179165.1 Solanum dulcamara
TAGTTATTGAATAGTCCAAAATACCGATTAAAAATTTACGAGATGAGTTTTTTATGAAATAAAAGCTCCACTACTAAAAATTACCTAATGGGTCGTTACAGGTGGGTTGGGTCGTGATAGAGATAGTGATAAAAATTTCACTCAATTTGTCTTTTAGTTTCATTTTTCTATCCCCTACTCGTGGGATTATTTTATTCAATCGATAATATGTAAATCTAGTAGTGAATAAATCTCTTATCAAATATTTAAGGTAGTGAATAAGAGATGTGAGTCAATTTAACACATATTGCTAATTTTCTTTAGGGGCTCCTTTTAGTGTGTTGTGATGGTGCTACTAGCACATATACAACACATCTAAATATTCATAGAGGAGCAATATTTGATTCATGACTAAAAATTAAATATGACGAAAAATATTTATTATAATGAGTGGGTCTAAGACGAACAAGTGATGTTGAATATAAAATAACATGATCCCATCTTGTTATCAATTGTAGTGATGTTTTCATAAGTAGTAATCTTGCTATCAATTGTAGGATCTTGATAAATGATTTAGCAAGGATATTTTGAGTATGAACATGAGAAACATGGTGTTTAGCTTTTATCCCAACTAATAAACAATAATCAAAAGTTTGGGATGTATTCTCCAACATTGGGAGCACACCGACTGACTTGTTCTAAATAGTCTCAAGTCTTTCCCTGTTGTTTTATTCCCTCCATGAGAAGCCTTACCGCACTGTAGGAGGACTTGCGTAGCGTTCGTGGTGGTGCTTCAGAATTCCAATGTACTGCATCCACGATCAGAACGTCAAGATGAATAGACTTAACGGGATAATCTAAAAATTGAGCCCTTAAACATATTATTTGTGCCATTAACCTTTCAAACATTAGGTTATAAAACAATACGAGACATACATGAGACCATCATGAAGATGAATCTATTAGGACTATAAAATATCTAAATAACTACTAAGTGGGTGAATAGGTCAACATATATTTTCATGTATACGCAATGTTAATTTTTATTAGCGATGACGTTGTTAACAATTTTCCTTTGAAGACAAAAAACACATGAAAATTCACCACTTTCAAGAATCTTAGAGTTTTTAAGTGGATGCCCATTTGAATTTTTAATGATTCGTCTTAACATTATTGGTCTAGGATGACCCATTTGATCATGTCAAAACACATAAATACTTGAATCAGTAATTTTTTTATTTACGATAGTGTGTGCTCGATTGTGATAATTCCTGCATAATATAGGCCATAACTTAAAGTTGATAATATCTCCAAAATGTATTTTTGGCCTGAACCATTTTTGTAATACCAAGATATTCAATATTTATTTTATTTAATATATCTATATGATATTCATTTCGGCGGTTATCCTTGAAACTTAAAAAATTTCGCAAAAATTAGAAGAGAATAAAATCTCTTCAACAGCAAGTTTTCTCTCCTTAGGCAGAAACTTAGTAGCTCTTTCAGAGCCATCAATCAATTTTAAATAATAAAAAATTATAGTAAAATTTGTTTATCTTCTAATCAAGTAAGAAAATTATTTCTGATCTTTAAATATGATATGCGTTATTCCACTATCAATTACACAAATATATTCATGATTGATCACTGATCCAAATAAAATTTGAGGAACATTCATATATTCTTCAAAATGAAAAATATTAACAAAGTTACAAAGCATTACTCAAACTTTATTTATTTTTAGAATTAGAAAAATACGATCATACTAATTAACACAAACAACAACAATGGAAATATTCAGACTATTACAAAACCATCATTGATCAGGTGATCTATACTTTATTTATTTAAAATAATAGAAAAACACGACCGTATTAGTTAACACAGACAACAAGAATGAAAATATTCATACTATTACATATCTATCATCGGTCAAGTGATCTATTTTGCCTTCTGGAAATTCAAAGAAATCTACTACATATATTTACACGGGCTCAATATTATCTAGAGATAAAGTTTGCTTCTGCATTATCATTCATCTTCTTCAAGAATGATTGAAATAGTTCAATCATGTGCTTGATACATTCAAATTACACTTTCATTAAAGAACTACGACGCGGTCGTTGTCAAATATAGAACCCAACAAGATTGAGGTCAAATCCCACAAGGAATAAGAAATGAACTAAGTTGCAATTATTTACTTTTAGCTACTTATTTCCATAGAAATAAAAAGTTTGGGGGAATTTGAATGATTTGTAGTATTAACTAGTAATTTGTAATCTTGACAACGTTGATTTGAAATAAAAATTTATAAAGAGAGAAATATGCATTGTGTTCACCAAGACTATATGACTTATTTTGGCTCTATACAAAATTCAAACTTGTAGCACTAGTATACCACTTTATCACCCTCATGGTACATTTAATTTTTTTTCAACCAAATTTAATGTATGTCATTTTTTTCTTCCGAAATAAATGTGTTGACCTTGAACCAATGATATTTATTATGAGTAGGTTAAGTTTGCTATAACATCAATCATTAAACAAGGTTTAAGTCTCCAATCCTCTTTATTAGACCTTTTCCTAGGGTTTACATATTTTTACACAAACAAGTTAAATCTAGGGCAGGTTCTAACATTTGAAACCATTAGAAATAGGTTAAGATGAAAGAACTGACAAGATATACTATCATAATACAAATTTTATTCCACAAAAAATCTTTATTTAGGTCAAATTGTCATGGATACCAAAATCCTTGATTGTGGTGTTTAGACACTCATAATAATTAAAACAAAGTACTCAATTACATTCATCGAATAAGAATTTACTTACAAAATTTAAGGCAATCAAACAAGTTTTAATTTCAAAACCAAGTAATCACTCAATAAACTTCAATTCAAGTGTACATTGTCTCTGCGTTCTTTGCTAAAAATAATGATTATAAAATAAACCCTAGAAAATACTATATACAGTCCTATAAAATTTGAATTTTAAAATTTAAAAGTTTCTCCAGAAGCATGCGCGATGATTCAGCTGATGGTCTATCACAGGTGTGATGGTCCATTGCCTTAACCATCATATGATATTAGTAGCTCCGTATGAAGGCCCTTATCGATTGTCTTCCTGACGGCCATTGCACGTGTGACAGACCATTCGGTGGATTATCAGAAGCTGCTATTTTACAATGCCACTGATAACCTCTCGTGATGGACCTGACGGTCCGTCGGACATGTGACTATCCGTCAGTGATCCCGTCATTAGTGCACTCTCCTTCACTTAGCTTTATTTTGCTTCCTTGTCCTTGTTGTATGATTTATGTTTATCATAGTACAAAAAAACATTAAACGACTCTATCGTTACTTAAGAACTAATATTTATTTATAGTTAAAACCATTAAATGTGTCAACTAATGCTGTCAGATCAGTGCTCTGGCATACAATGGGTAGTGACTAGTGCTTTTTCCTCCACATGATAATATTTATTTTCAGAATTTTTCTTTTGCACCACTTCATGTTTTTCGTTCTTTTTTTACGCTGCTGGTGTTGAAAGTTATTATTTGACGCAAGACGATTATCTTGGATTAAAATTTCTTTCTCAACTACTTCATGACCACGACTGGAGCCATGACCTTTTTCACGCTTAGATTGGTAAAATGTTACCTCATTCACTTCAGAAAATGGAGTAGAACCAATAGTTCAACTTTCATGACTTTTCATTAATAGATCATCAAATTTTTCTGTAACAATAAGATGTGAAATTAATTCAGAATACTTTTTGAATTTCATCTCTCGATATTGATGATGTAGGATCATATTTGAGGTACAAAAAGTGAAGAATATTTTTTTAGCATATCATGGTAAGTGATATTTTCTCTAGATAATTTAATTGTGAAATAATTTTAAACATGAAGGAATTATACACACTAATAGATTTGAAATCTAGTAACTTCAGATGGATCCATTCATAACGTGCTTATTGAAGAACGATCATCTTTAAATAGTTATATCTATATTTCAAATTATTTCATAATAAAAGAGAATCTCTAATAATGAGATATTGCATTTTTAAGCCTTCATCAAGGTGATGACGAAGAAATATCATTGTCTTGGCATGGTCTTGATTTGATGCTTAATTTTTATCATTGATGGTGTCTGCTATACCAATTGTATAAAGATGAATTTTGATATTCAATGCCTAATATAGTGTCATGCTCTGAGAGGTCACACTAGGCGTGTACGACACTCTAAAACCATTATTGGTCCCTAAGTGAACCACCTGATCCGATCACTCATTCAATCATTCACCAAAAGACTCAATTCAATAACAAAGAGGCGTTTAAGTAGGCTAACCAATCAATACCCAATGATAAGATAGTTTTAAATAAATAAGTTTACAAGTCAACTCAATCTCACAAATAATAGTTTTTACAAAATAGACTCAGAAGGGATATCAACTCTTATCTACTCATTCTATGTCTATGAAGCCTTTATCAACTATCAAGAAGGTGCCAAGACAAGCCTACGGTTACCTTAAAAGAACCTACTCATAAGAAATGAATGAAATAATTATGAATCCTCCAAAATCAAAGAGGTCTCACCACCATTAGGAAAAAAATGGTTCTTCAACGGAGTGCTTGTTGATGATCTCTAGCACCTGTATCTACATCATAAAATGATGCAGGCCAAATGACATCAGTACATGGAATGTACGAGTATGTAAAATAGCTGAAAGGAAATACGATCAACAAACTCAACTCAAGAGACTCAACTCTGAAGGAAGTTCAAATAAACTCACGATGATATGCAAGTTTGTAAATAAACAATGCTTTAAAATAGACTCAGTAATATGCAACTCACACTAAAAATCATGACTTTTACTATCAGAGAGTTTCTCTAACCGACAACCATCACTTATGAGTTAGTGATGATATAATGCTTTGCATTGCCATTGCCGCAGTAGTTTAATACATTTCCAGGGTAAGGGATGATCAACCACATTGGATCCACAATCAATCGAAGTCCTTTTTTTGGGACTAGAGAGGCATATCCTCTATCTTATGCTGTCTAAGTAGTTTATGCGGTTTGAGTTGTTATGTACTTTTATCCAAATCGTTGCTCAATACTACTCCCAAAAGATACAATATGTTCAATCAAATCATTATAATCAAATCATCTCATCTAGTCTCATTAGACTCTCATCAAACTCAATCTCATCTCAATCATCATCTCTTTCATTTAAAACATGCTTCAAACTCGTTCATATCTCCTTGAAACTCCCCCTCAAAACAATTATTTATACTCAAATACTCATGTTCAAATAATAGTAATTTTAAAGACTTCTCAGATTTAATTCATACTCAACTCACTATCATTCAAGACTTTCACAAATCATGCTTTAAGACTCAATCAATGCATTAAGTATTTAAATGCCAAAACTCAATTAGGATTCATGTGAATGAAGACATGAACATATACCTCAAATACTCAACTCATAGACATCATCAATACATATGCAATTAGATAGAATTATAGATTGCTCAAAAACTCAATTCATGGAAACTCAAACTCAAACTCAAACTCAACTCGACTCAATAAAGATGTAGGGCACATGGAAGAACTTAATCCAACATTATGAGTAGCCTTACATACCCGGAACAAAGATTATCTTATCAAAAATCAAAGACCTCACTTGAAAACCATGAACCCTAGCTCTTTTTTCCCTCTCTAATCTCTTCTCAAATGTTCTACGTGCTTAAGAGAGGGAAACCCTTTTAGGTGTAATAAGAGACTGATTTTTGGTCCCTAAATGTAGAGGGTTAAGTTGAAAAAAGATGGAAAAATATCAAAACAACCCTCATTAAATTCTGGATGGGCTCCTTTACGGAAGGTCACCATAACCCGTGAGGCTAACTATGGTCCATGGTGATGGCCGTGGTCCTGAGGGTTAACTCATGCTAGGGGGTTTGACTTCCACGAAGGCTATCATGGTCTATAAAAGGTCACTACAAGCCGTGAAGTCCCTCGTGAAGTTGAGACATCCCAAGGTTCTAGGGGTTAAGTTTCATGGAACTCTTCATGGTCCATGAATACTAATATGGGTCGTAAACATCTCACTTGGTCGGCTCCCAACTTAGGGAGTTTTAGGAGTCAACTCCACCGAAGGGACTATGGTCGGTGGTGCTCACCACGAGCCGTGGTCCCTCTCATAAACACCTTCCCTAACTTCTGCTAGTTTCACGATCCCTTTCCACAAGCTGTGAAGCTGAGTACGGCCCGTAAAGGGTCTCATGGTCCCTTCTTGGTCCAATATTTTGCTCTTCTTAGGATTAGTTTAGGCTAGGAACTTTTGTGGTGTTACAATATCTCCTCTTTGGTATATTTAATCCTTGAATAATGACCAAGATAGGAATCAACTCAAGGCACGAATGCAATGCAAAAATTCAAAAAATCAAACTCAAGGATAAATGCTCAACTCAGGGGAGGAACTAATATCAGAGATATGAATAAGAATATTACCTTCAACATCGACGTTAGAAGGAATGAATATATGTGGGTACTTGGTTTTTATCTCCTCTTCGTCTTCCTATGTATCCTCCTCACCAAACTGGTTTCGCCATAGAACTTTGACCAAAGCGACCTCTTTGGTTCTCAATTTAGCACTGACGATCGAGAATCTGGACAAGAATCTCCTCATAGGACAAGCTATCTTTCATCCCAATATTTTATGTAGGAATAATGAGTAAAGGATCTCCCAAGCACTTTTTAAGTATGGAGATATGGAACAATGGATGAATGACACCTAACTTTGGTAGAAGCTCTAACTCATAAGCAACATTGCCAATTCTCTTTTTAATCTTATAGGGACTGATGTAACGTGGACTTAACTTTCCTTTCTTCCTAAATCTAATAACTCCCTTCATAGGTGAAACCTTTAAATACACACAATCATTCATCTCAAACTCTAAATCCCTTTTCCTAACATCAGTGTCGGACTTCTATCGACTTTGTGTAGTCTTCAGCCTTTGCCGAATGACCTTTACCTTCTCCATAACTTGTTGAACTAAGTCTGGCCCTATCAACTCATCTTTACCAACCTTAAAATAACTAATTGGTTGATCTAATATCCTTCCATATAGAACCTCGTATTACTCTATTTGAATGTTTGAATGAAAGCTATTATTGTAAGCAAACTCAATAAGCGGCAGGTGGTCAACCTAATTACCTTTGGAATCGATAACACATGATCTTAACATATATTTAAGGGTATGAATAGTTTTCTTTGCTTGACCATCTATCCTGGGGGTGGAAAGTAGTATTGAGAATTACCTTTAAACCCAAACCTTTCTGAAATAACTTCCAAAACTGCGAATTAATTGGGTATCTCTGATTGAGATGATGGACAAGGGAACTCCGTGCAATCTAACTATCTCTCGAATTTATAATGTTGCATAATCCTCTATTGAGTCTGTAGTTTTAACGGGAAAGAAGTGGGATAATTTGGTCATCATATCCATAATCACCAAAATCGAATCATGCTATCTGCAAGATCGTGGTAAGCCCATAATGAAGTCCATATTTATTATCGCCCACTTTCATTCTGGAATTTCAATGTTCCGAGCCACCCCATAAGGCCTTTGATGCTCAACTTTGACTTGATGGCAGTTTGGGCACTTGGATACAAATTCTGCTATGACTCTCTTTATTTCATTCCACCAATATACTTCTCTTAAGTCATGGTACATCCTTGTAGAGCCCCGATGAATTGAATATTTGGAGCTATGTTCCTTTTCCATGATTCTTTCTCGAATGCCATCAACATTTGGAACACACAATCTTTCTTGATACCTTAATACCCTATCTCCCCCTTTGGAAAAAAGCCATGACTTCTTGCTTATGAACATCATTCTTTAACTAAAGTTTGATGACATCTTGGTCTTGCTTTTTCTTCACCTTCACAACTAGATATGATTCATCCCTATTCTAAACAATAGCACCACCTTCACTAGAGTCAATATGCTAAACTCCCAAATGTGTGAGTCTATATACCTCTTTAGCCAACTCCCTCTTTCCTTCTTCCACATGAGATGTGCTCCCTATAGATAACCTGTTAAGAGTATCAACAACCACATTAGTTTTACATCGGTGGTAGAGAATGCTCATGTCATAGTCCTTGAGAAACTCAAGTCATCTTCTCTGCCTCAGGTTCAACTCTTTTGGAGTAAACACATATTGCAAGCTTTTGTGATAAACACATCAACATACATGCCATAGAGATAGTGATGCCAAATCTTGAGAGCAAACACTACGACTGCCAACTCAAGGTCATGAGTCAGTTAGTTCCTCTAATGAATCTTTAGCTCCCTGAAGCATATGCAATAACCTTACCCTTCTTCATCAATACACATCCCAATCCAACTATGGACACATCAATATAAATAACAAAACCATTTGTTCCCCTAGGTAGAGACAACCCTGGAATAGTAGTCAATCTAGTCTTCAACTCTTGAAAACTTTTCTCGCAAGCATATGAATAGCCTTTTTCTAAGTCAGCTTAGTCAATAGTGACGATATATATTAGAATCCCTCTACAAACCTTCTGTAGTAACTAGCCAAACCCGGCAAACTTTTTGTGTTAGTCAGGGATGTGGGTTTGGTCCATGTAACGACCTGCTCCGATCATTAGGGATAGGCCAATGCGAAGGAATTTTAAGCCAGAAAATGTTGGGTAGTAACTTCGGCGAATTTGAGCCTAGGCCAGACTTGGATGAATTCTAAGTTAGGTGAAGTCTAGGGTGATTATATGAATAATAGGAAGTCAAATTTATAATTTGATTGGAAAAGCTGATATTCAAGGAGATATAAAGCATTTACGGCATCGTAAAATCGTATCCGAGCAAGTAAAATTCTCAGAATTGAAGTTTATGTGAGGGGTATATTTTAATACCTCCTTGAAGGGATGTATGTTGTGAAAGGGGAGCTTGGAGCATAAACTCTGAGCTCTTTGTTTCCACCTATCCCGCCATATGGGATTATTCCCCAAAGCGGCATTTGTTCCGCCAGAGTGGAACAATCGCGAATTAAGTCATAAAAAAGACCAGAAATGGTCTTTTTCTGTAAGTTCGGATTCTAAAACCACAAGAGGCGACCTAAGATAATTTCAATTGATTTTCCACAGATTTCCACATGTAAGGTAAGGTTTTTACTCCCTATATTCATACTTTCATTCTTAGGACCTAGGAGGATGGGTAATAATCATTGAGGGAGGGTTTGGATTGAAAATCTAAGGTGGAAAATAGCCCTAGGGTAAGGTTAGGATCATGTTTTTGGCCTAGAGAATGAAATTATGTTATATTTCTTGATAGTTAGGCTATTATATTGATCCTTGATATGTATTTAATATTTTTAGACCAAGAACGAGAAGAACGAACCCAAAAAGGGAAGGCTATTGTGTTGTGAGGTTCTAAAGCTTGAATTTGAGGTAGGTGATAGTCTATTTTCCTATATGTGTTTCATATATTTTTAAAATTGCTTCATGATATACATGTGTGTATATGAATAGGGAAACATGCTATATTATATGTGAAATGATCACTTGCTGGCTTATTATATCGATGAACCTGTTCTTGGTAGTATAAATATTATAAACATTATATATTCTTGTGATTGTGATATATTAATATTGAGTATCTCTTTCTGACACATATCTGGATCAGATTTTATGTTTTGATACATATTGGGATTGGGTGTCATATTCTGATACAATTCTAGATAGTTTGTAGGTCCCTTGAGAGGACCCTGGTGTGAAATTATAGCATGTGAAAGACATTGAGCTGTGATATTGAAATGTGGTTGACTGATTCTATATATGTGTATGTCTATTATGTTGGAATTTACTTGTCTATGATCCGCTTACTGGCTAACCGCGTGATCCTACTAGTACACTGTGGCTTTGTGTACTGATACTACTCTTGCTCTGGATTTTTGTTGAGTATAGGGCATATTCAGCTAGTAGCAAAGAGACCTCGGCTGTAGGATTAGCAGGTTGTTCAAAGTACAAGAGTGAGCTATTTTGTCGTGTTGCCATGGACTTTTCGATTGTGGTTTTAGTCCTTTTCTCTTCCAAGACTTAGATGTTTAGACAATGTTTTGTTTATTACCAGTTTTTGTTTGGAGTTATACTCCTATTCTAGCCTTGTTAGATTAGAGTTTTGGTATGATGACTTTAGTTCCTAGGGGTGTTTAATTCCGCACCTTATTATTATTAACTTTGTTGGCTGAGTTTATTGGAAATCAGTATTATTTTTAGTTTATTCCTGCTTCCACAAGTTCTTTAACTATTATCTCCTAGAGTTTGATAAGCTGGCTATAGAAATGGTTCTCCCACTAGGTTAAGTATTGAGAGTGCCAGTCATAGTGGGTTGGCGTCATGAAAAATTTGGTATCAGAGCCTAGGTTCATTGATCTCATCATACCAAAATGAGTCTAGTAGAGTCTTACGGAAGGGTACAGAGATGTCTATACTTTTCTTCGAGAGGCTACAAGATTTTAGGAAATGTTTCACCACTTTTCTTCTTTCGTGCTATAACTTGATTCCAATTGGTATCTAATGATCCAAATTAGTATCTAATCGCTTTCACTCTCTTTTCCACAGATGGTTAACACGCATTTCAACAGTGTCAGGCTAGTAGCTCCAATTGAGCCCGAGGAGGAGCAGTCGTTCGAGGGCGTGGAAAAGGGAGAGGCATAAGAGGTGGGCGAGGTAGGGGCAGAGGAAGGGTAGCACCTACCACAGTAAAGTTTCCTGTTGAGGAAGTACTGGTAGATGAGGCCCCTCTTGCTCCACTGAATGAGTTTGATGGAGAGGTAGAAGCTGAAGATGAGAAGGAATAGGCAGGACAAGAGAAGGATGGCCAGACTGAGGCTATTGGTATTCCCCCTCTGAATTTACTCTTGGCCCAGCAAATCATGACATTCCTGAGTGGACTAGTTGGCACTAGTGCCATCCTCACTATGCCCGTAGCAACAACTTCTGCTAACCATCCGGTTGCTGCTGCAGTTCAGCCAACGGATGCAGTATTGGGCACAAATGCCTTCTTTAGGCCCTTAATAGGTCTGGTGATGACTAGTACTAAGTATGACATGCTCACCAAGTTCCTCAAGCTCAAAACTCCAGTTTTCCAGGGTACTAAAAATGAGAATGCCTACGAGTTTATTCTAGATTGCTATGAGAGGCTACACAAGCTGGGCATAATATATAAGCACGGAGTAGAGTTTGTGACTTTCCCATTTCAAGGAGAGGCTAAGTAGTGGTGGAGGGCCTATGTAGAGTGTCATTCACTTGTGTTGCCCCCACTTACTTGGGCTCAGTTCCATGCTCTATTTTTAGAGAAGTATGTGCCCCGCACTTTGAGGGATAGGAAGACGGACGAGTTTATAGCCCTTAAGTAGGGAGGGTTATTAGTGGATGCTTATGAGGCCAAGTTTCATGCACTATCCAAGTATGCTACTCAGTTGGTTACTATTGAGGAGGAGAAGATTATGTTGCTTATGAAGGGGTTAGACCCTGAGTTGTAGGTACTTTCTGTTTATATGACTTCATCAGGAAGGAGTTTCAACAAAGTCATCGACTTTGTAAAGAAATTTGAAGGTATGGGGAAGGATGGGCAAGACAACGCTTTTTATAAAAGGCCCAATAATGGAGGTAACTTCCAGGGATCCTATTCCAAAAGGTCAGGTAGGCCGGTGATTGCTGCCCCGCCAATTCAGTCAGCACTGCTTGCTTCCACTGGCAGTTTTTCAGGTACTCCACAGCAGCATCAGACCCATGAGGGTCAGGGGACATCATTCTTAAGTAGCCTCCCATCTTTTAACTATGACTGTTTTAACTGTGGAGAGGAGGTCTATATACGAAGGGAATGCCCTTACCCCCGCGGAATGGTTTCAGCACCCCAATAGGCCTGAGTAGTGGTCCTAGCAGCTAGAGGAAATAGTGGCAGAGGACGTCCACAAAGTGGATGAGGTAGGAATCTAAGAGGCCGTGGGGGCCGAGGCAGTAGTAGTGCAGGTCAAATAGTAGTTCATCCAGGCAGAGAGGTGGCCCGTTAGGATGACCGGGCTTAGTTTTATGCATTCCCATGCAAAACTGAGGTAAAGGCGTCTGACGCATTTAACAAAGGTACTATTTTTATCTGTGATAAGATGGATACTATTTTATTTGATTCGGGTTCTACTTATTCCTATGTGTCTGTGAGGTATGCCTTGGGTATTGATGTATTGTGTGATATGTTGGATGCCCCTGTTCATGTTTCTATCCCTATTGGAGAGTCAGTCATGGTCACTCATGTGTATCATTTTTGTTCTGTTGTGTTTATGGGATATCAGACTTGGGTTGACTTAGTGATCCTAGACATGACAGATTTTGATGTGATCTTAGGCATGATTTGGTTGTCCCCTTACTTTACTGTACTTAATTAGCAAATACTGTGGCTCTAGAGATCCTAAGGAGGGAAAGGTTAGAGTGGTAAGGGGTATACAAACCTAAGCCAGCTAAGGTCATATCCTTTCTCCAGGCTGGAAAAATTGTGGGGCAGGGTTGCTTAGCCTATTTGACCCATATTCGGAATATGGAAGTAAAGTCTCCTTCAATTGAGTCCATTCCAGTAGTGTGTGAATTTCCGGAGGTCTTTTCTTCAGACTTACATGGTATGCCTCCTAACTGAGACATAGATTTCTGCATTGATTTAGAGTCAGGTAATCATTAAATTTCCATTCTTCCCTACCGTATGACTCTGGCAGAGTTGAGAGAGCTTAAGGCTCAGATTTAGGAGCTTCTTGATAAGGGGTTCATTCTTCCTAGTGCTTCCTCTTGGGGTGCTCCGGTGTTGTTTGTCAAGAAAACGATGGTAGTATGAGAATGTATATTGACTACCAACAGCTGAATAAGGTCACCATCCAAAATAATACCCTTTGCCTCATATTATTGAATTGTTTGACTAGTTACAAAGTGCTTCAGTCTTCTTAAAGATTGATCTCAGGTCTGGGTATCAGTTGAAAATTAGACCTGAGGATGTGCCCAAAACAAGTTTTAGGACCAAGTATAGGAACTTGAATTTTTAGTAATGTCCTTTGGATTAACCAACGCACCTATAACTTTCATGAATTTGATGAATGAGGTGTTTAAACCGTTCTTGAATTTATTTGTAATAGTGTTTATAGATGATCAATTGATGTATTTAAAAAGTGAATAGGAATATGCAGATCATGTTCGAATTGTGTTGGGAGTTTTGGGCAAACAAAGGTTGTATGCAAAATTATCTAAGTGTAAATTTTGGTTGCCTTCAGTTGCTTTTTTAGGCCATGTTGTTTCAAATGAAAGGGTGATGGTGGATCCACAAAAGATTGAGACAGTTAAGAATTGGGCTAGGCCTAGTTCTATAACAGAGGTTAGAAGTTTTGTGGGACTGGCCTATTACCATCGCCGGTTCATGAGAAATTTTGCCTCTATTGCTACTCACTTGAGCAAGTTGACTAAAAAGGAAGTATCATTAGAGTGGACTGACCAGTGTGAAGAGAGCTTTCAAAAGCTAAAAACTCTCCTGATCACAACCCTAATTTTGATCCTGCTAGTCAAAGGTGAATATTTTATTATTTATTGAGATGCTTCACATTCCGATTTGGGTGTTGTGTTGATGTAGGATAAGAATGTTGTAGTATATGCTTTGCAACAATTGAAGGTGCATGAGAGGAACTACCCAACTCATGACTTGGAGTTCACAACGGTATTGTTCACACTAAAAATTTGGAGACATTATCTGTACGGTGTCAAGTGTGAGGTTTTTACTGATCACCGCAGCTTACAACATGTGTTCACCCAGAAGGACTTGAATTTTAGACAACGAAAATGGATGGAGTTTCTTAAGGACTATGATGTCATGATCTAGTACCATCCAGGCAAGGCTAATGTAGTAGAAGATGCATTGAGCTGAAAGCCGGTGAGCATGTGTAGTTTAGGTTGTTTAGGGCTTTTAAGCGACCCTGGCCAGAGAAATTAAGGTCGTGGAGGCCAGATTCATGAATCTAGGCAAGGATTTAGACTCAACACTAGACGAAGGAGGGGTGCTCTATTTTAGGGGAAGAATTTGTGTTCCCTCGATAGATGGAATTCAAAAGATTTTATTTGAATCTCATGGTTCACGATACTTTATTCACCCTGGAGTGACTAAGATGTATCAAAACTTGAAATGGCTATATTGGTGGCTGGGTATGAAGAAAGACATAGCTGAATATGTAGCCAAGTATCAGAATTTCCAATAGGTAAAGTATGAGCATCAAAGACCTATAGGTTTATTGCAAAGAATGCCCATTCCTGAATGGAAGAAGAAGAGAATAGTCATAGATTTCGTGGTGGGACTTCCTAAGAATTTTTGAAGGCATGAATCAATTTGGGTGGTGGTTGAAAGGTTAACGAAGTCAGCATACTTCATTCCAGTTAGAGTGGATTATAATGCATAATAATTGGCTAGAATTTATGTGAAAGAGATAGTAAGGCTGCACGGGGTGCCTCTTTCTATCATTTCAGACCGTGGTACGCACTTTACTTCTAAATTTTAGGGTAAGTTACATGAAGAGTTGGGTACTCAACTCACTTTTAGAACAGGTTTCCATCCACAGATAGACAGGAATTCAGAAAGTACTATCCAAGTGCTGGAAGATATGTTGAGGCCATATGTGATAGATTTTGAGGGACATTGGGACAGGTTTTTGTCCTTGTATGATTTCTTCTACAATAATAGCTACCACTCCAGTATTAATATGAAACCATTCGAAGAACTATATGAAAGGGGATGCAGGTCTCCCATAGGGTGGTTTGAAGTTAAGAAAGTGGAACCAGTGGGGGTTGACTTAGTGAGGGATGCTCGAGACAAGGTAACAAGCATCCAAGCTAAGCTTCTAGCGGCTCAAAGTTGTCAGATGGAGTATGTTGATTTAAAGGTAAGGGATATGAAATTCGAGGCTGGTAAATAAGTACTTCTAAAAGTGTCACCCATTAAAGGGGTGATGGGTTTGGCAAGAAGGGAAAGTCCTCGTTATATTGGCCCTTTTAAAATTCTTGATTATGTGGGGCTGGTGGATACAGGTTGGCCTTACCACCTAGCTTGTCTGGGGTACACCTGTGTTCCATGTGTCTATGCAGAAAAAGTTCCATGAGGATGGGGACTATATCATTAAATGGGAGTCGGTGTTATTAGACAAAGAACTTCAGTCTGAAGAAGAGCCAGTTGCAATTATTGATTGTGACATCCAAAAATTGAGTACTAAGGAGATCAATATGGTTAAAGTTTAATGTAAATATCATTTGGTAGAGGAAACTACTTGGGATACTGATAAAGACAGACGAGACAAGTATCCTCAATTATTCGACGAAACAGGTACTACTCTATCTTTGCTTTAGCCTTGTTTTTCTAGTTAGTCACTTGGGGGAGAGTGACGGGTAAATTGGTATCTATTGTAATGACCTTCTATCATCATTAGGTATTGGCCAATGGGGAAGGATTTTAGGCCAGAAAACGTCGGGTAGTAACTTCGGCGAATTTGAGCCTAGGCCAAACTTGGTAGAATTCTGAGTCAGGTAAAGTCTAGGGTGATCATGTGAATAATTAGAAGTCAAATTTATAATTTTATTAGATAGTTGATAGCCAAGGCAATATGGAGCATTTATGACTTTGCAGAATCATATTCGGGTGAGTAAAACTCTCGGAATCAATGTTTGCGTGAGAGGTACATTTTAATACGTCCTTGAAGGGAGGCGTGTTGTGAAAGGGTATCTTAGAGCACAAACTTCGAGGTCTCTATTTCCCTTATCCCTCCAGGGCGGTATTATTATCGCTAGAGTTATATCTATCTCATTAGAGTGGGATAGTTGCAACTTAAGTCATGAAAAAGACTAGAAACTGTCTTTTTCTGCAAGTTCAGTTTCTAAAACCCCAAGAGGCTACCTAGGGAGATTTCAATTGATTTTCCACGGATTTCCATACTTAAGGTAAGGTTTTTACTTCCTATATTCATACTTTGATTCTTAGAAACTAGGAGTATGGGTGATAATCATTGGGGGAGGGTTTGGATTGAAAATCTAAGGTGGAAAATAACCCTAGGGTAAGGTTAAGATAATGGGTTTGGCCTAGGGAATAAAATTGTGTTATATTTCTTGATAGTTAGGCTATTTTATTGATCTTTGATATGTATTTAATGTTTCTAGACTAAGTACGAGAAGAACTAACCTGGAAAGGGAAGGCTATTGCATTGTAAGGTTCTGAAAGCTTGAATTTGAGGTAGGTGATGGTCTAGTTTCCTGTATGTGTTTCATATACTTGTTAAATTGCTTCATGATATGCATGTATGTATATGAATAGGGAAACATGCTAGATTATGTGTGAAATGATCACTTGCTGGCCTGTTATATCGATGAATCTGTTCTTGGTGGTATAAATATTGTATGTTCTTGTGATTGTGATATCTTGGGATCGGGTGTCATGTTATGAAACATATATGGATCGGGTGTCAGTTCTAGTATGTATTGGGATCGGGTGTCACATATCGACACATATTTTGATTGAGTGTCATATTCCGATATAATTCTAGATTGTTTGTAGGTCTCATGAGAGGACCTTGGTGTGAAATTATAGCATGTGAAAGACATTGAGTTGTGATATTGAAATGTGGTTGACTGATTCTATATATGTGTATGTCTATTGTGTTGGAATTTACTTGTTTATGATCCGTTTACTGGCTAACCGCATAATCCTACCAGTACACTGTGGCTTTGTATACTGTTACTACTCTTGCTCTGGATTTTTGTTGAGTATAGGGCATATTCAGCCAGTAGCAAAGAGACCTCGGCTGTAGGATTAGCAGGTTTTTCAAAGTACAAGAGTGAGCTATTTTGTCGTGCTGCCATGGACTTTTCGATTGTGGTTCTAGTCCTTTTCTCTTCTAGGACTTAGATGTTTAGACAATGTTTTGTTTATTACCAGTTTCTATTTGGATTTATGCCCTATTCTAGACTTGTTAGATTAGAGTTTCTATACGATGACTTTCAGTTCCTCGGGGTGTAATTTCGTACCTTATTTTTATTAACTTGGTTGGTTGAGTTTATGGGAACTCAACATTATTTTTGGTTTATTCCTGCTTCCACAAGTTCTTTAACTATTATTTCCTAGAGTTTGATAAGCTGGTTGTAGAAATGGTTCTCCCCCTGGGATAAGTATTGTGGGTGCCATTTATAGTGGGTTGGGGTCGTGAAAGGCCAGTTTTTTATTGCCTCAATCTTCTGCGAATCCTATCAAATACTTTCATTAGATATAACATGGCCTAAGAATGCCACAGAAGCAAGCCAAAATTTGCACTTTGATAACTTAGTATACAACTCTCTATTGTTGAGAGTTTGAAGAAAAATTCTGAGATGGTTGGCATGCTCCTCCTCATTTATGGTATAGACCAATATATTGTCGATAACACAATCAAAAATATGTCTAAATACTACTTGAATACTTGATTCATCAAATCCATAAATGCTGCAGGAGCATTAGTCAAGATAAATGACATAACTAGAAACTTGATGTGATCATATCGAGTTCAGAAAGCCATCTTTTGGATTTCACATTCTCTCCACTTCAACTAATGATAGCTTGATCTGAGGTCTATCTTTGAGAAACAAGTTGCTCCTTGAAGTTGGTCAAATAAATCATTTATTCTGGGAAGGGGATATTTATTCTTAATGGTGACCTTGTTCAACTGACGATATAACATACACATTCTGAGAGAACCATCCTTCTTTCATATGAATAGGATAAGAGCGCCCTAAGGTGAGATACTCAGCTTACTGAATCCCTTATCTAAGAGATCTTTCTACTCTTTCAATTCAGCGGGGCCATTCTATAGAGCAAAATAGAAATAGATTGCATATCAGGAAGAACATCAATCCCGAAGTCGATCTCCCTATCAGGAGGGACTTTGGCCAGATCATCAAGAAAGACTTTAGGAAACTCATTCACTAAAAGAACTGACTATAGGGATGGCATCTCCACACTATCATCTCTAACTTGAACAATGTGGTAGATACACTCCTTAGAGATTAACTTTCTAGTCCTAAGGTATGAAATAAATTTACCCTTAGGCACTGCTCAACTACCCTTCCACTCTATGACTAGTTCATTCAAAAACTAAAACTTGACAATTTAAGTTCTACAATCGACTGGGGCATAACAAGCATGAAAATAGTCCATGCCAATAATAACCTCAAAATCAACCATGTCCAATTCGACTAAGTCAATTATAATATCTCTATGATAGATGGACACAGTACAATCTCTATAGACCCTTTTAGCTAGAATAGACTTATAATAGGAGTGGAAACACTGAAAGGCTCAAGAAAATGCTCAGGAAGAATCTCAAACTTATTAGCCACATATAGGGTCACAAAAGACAAAGTGGAAACCGGATCAAGCAAAGCATAAAATTATGAGAAAGGACTCCAAGTAGACCAGTGACAACATCTGGTGAGTTCTCCTAATCTTGGCGACTAGCCATAACATACAAATGGTTTAAACCTCCACATGTCCCTAAAGTAACACCTCTCTTAGCTGGTTTAGCTGGTGGTGCTGCATAAAAAGATTAGGACTTGTTATTCCCATCACTCTATTTCCACGTCGGGCACTCCCTCTACATATAGCTTATCTGACCACACTTGTAGAAACCATTAGTCCCTTTTCGACACTCTCCCAAGTAAAGCTTACCACATTTTCCACATCGTGTCTTCCTTTTCAAACCTTGAGAATACTTCATTGGGACAAAGAACCCTAAGCTCTGAAATTCCAGTTGTTCTATGACTTCTGATCATACCTATTATTTGGAACAGGTGTACTCACTGATGATTGAGGATACCCAGAAGACCTCTTCTGGAAGAAGTACATGCTGCCCTAACCTTGTTTCCGATCATTCTCATGCCAGATGATTTGGCCTTCTTGCTCAAATGCTCCTCCCTATCCTTCTTCTTATCATCCTCTACCTGTTATGCATACACCATTAGTCTAGAAATATCCATATAAAAAATCAACAATGATGCCTTATACTCCTTCATCACATATTTGCCCATTCCAGAGATAAACTTTCTCATCTTAGATCTCACATATGGAACCATCTCCAGAGAATATCTAGATAGTGGAATGAACTTAAGGTTGTACTCCTTCACTGTCATCCCCTCTTTTTTTAGATTCACAAACTCTCAACTTTAGCTTCCCTTAATTTTCTAGGAAAAAAGTGATCAAGAAACGCACCCTCAAACTTATCCCACAAATAGCAGGCTCAACATTCTCTGTATGACTCCCCTTCCATTGGTTGTACCAAACATTCACCAGATCCTTAAGCTGATAGGAAACCAACTCAACTCCATTAATCTCAGTAGCATGCATCGCCTTCAGAATCTTCCACATCTTATCAGTCATCATTGAAGTTTTGGGGGTCCTCCTCAACCTTAGATCTCATGAAGACTGGAAGGTTCATCCATAAGAAATCTCTAGTCCTCACATAAGTTGGTGGGTCTTGAGAGCTAGAGCTAGGAGCTTATGAACTCCGGCTACCATTCTGGGCTGATACCAACTGAGTGAGCATGGCAATAAACCCTCTGAAATTTGCCTCTAAAGTAGGAGAAAGTTGAGTAGTAGGTATTTTGGGGCACCTCAGTAGATCGTGGAGGTAGACTCCTAGTTCTCACCCCAGACTGTGAGGTCAAATAGGACTATGGAACCTCGGTGCTAGCGATATTCCTCTGATTAGTGGTTTGGAAGAATTATTTGCAAATGCATAACACATGAATTTGGAACTTTTATAGAGTTAAACTCTATCGCATAAACTCAGAATGTGAAGAAGTGAAATAATTCCTAATGTCCTATAGCTTTCTGATTATAAGTGTGGTACATGACACACTCATAAAAGACTCTACCAGCCATGGCTTTATATAAACCATAGGATTCTTGAAATCTATGCTCTGATACCAAGTTTGTCATACCCCGATAGGGTACCCTATGAATGGCCGGCACCACCTAGTTTGATCACTCATTCAATCATTCAGTGGAAGACTCAATTCGGCAACAAAAAGTTATTCAAGTGGTTTAACCAATCGATACCTAATGATGAGATAATTTTAAATAAGCAATTTTAAAAGTCAACTCAATCTCATAAATTATAGCTTTTGCAAAACAGACTCAAAGGGACACCAACTCCAATCTACAAAGTCTATGTCTATGAAGCCTCTATTAACTATCAAGAAAGTGCCAAAACAAGTCTACGGCTATCACAAAATAAACTGCTCATAAGCAATAAATGAAATAAGTATGATTCCTCTGAAAGTAAGGAGGTCTTACCACTATCAGGAAAGAATGGATCTTCAATGAAGGGCCTATTGATGATTTCTAGCATCTGTATCTGTATCATAAAATGATATAGGCCAAATGGTATCAGTATATGAAATGTACGAGTATGTAAAATAGCTGAAAGGAAATATGATCAACAAGGTCAACATCAAATAACTCAAGTCTGAAGGTAGTTCAAATCAACTCAAGATGATATGCAAGTTTATAAATAAACAATGCTTTAAAAATAGACTCAGTAATATGCAACTCAGTAAAAATCATGACTCTTACTATCAAGGAGTTTCTCTAACCGACAATCATCACTTATGAGCTAGTGATGATACAATGCTTTGCACTGCCATTGCCGCAGCCGTCCAATACCTTGCTAGGGTAAAGGACGATCAACCTCCTCGGTTCTATTATCAATCAAAGTCCTTTTTAGGGACTAGAGAGGCATAGCCTCTATCTTATGCTGGCTACGTAGTTTATGGCGTTCGAGTTATTATTTACTCTTACCCAAATCAATACTCAATACTACTCCCAAAAGACTCAATATGCTCATATGCTTAATCAAATTATTATTATCAAATCATCTCATCTAGTCTCATTAGACTCTCATCAAACTCAATCTCATCTCAATCATCAACTCTTTTATTTAAAACATGCTTTCAAACTCGTTCATATCTCTTCAAAAATCCATCTCAAAATAATTATTTATACTCAAATACTCATTTTCAAATAATAGTAATTTTAAAGATTTCTCAGACTCAACTCATACTCAACTCACTATCATTCAAGACTTTCACAAATCATGCTTTAAGACTCAATTAATGCATAAATTATTTAAATGCCAAAAATTAGTTAGGGTTCATATGAATGAAGACATGAACGTGTACCATTAATACTCAACTCATATACATCATCAATACATATTTAATTATATACAAGAACTAGATAGAATTATAGATTACTCAAAAACTCAATTAATGAAAACTCAAAACTCAAACTCAACTCGTCTCAATG
The DNA here is from genome assembly GCF_947179165.1 of Solanum dulcamara. Taxonomy (NCBI): domain Eukaryota; kingdom Viridiplantae; phylum Streptophyta; class Magnoliopsida; order Solanales; family Solanaceae; genus Solanum; species Solanum dulcamara. Next base: position 20,441,503 of record NC_077242.1, read on the forward strand.
AAGATGTAGGTTACATAGATAAACTCAATTCAATGTTATGACTAGCCTTACATACCTAAAACAAAGATTATCAAACTGAAAATCAAAGACCTTGCTTGAAAATGTTGAGCCCTACCTCTTTTTTCTCCTCTGTAAAGTTCTATATGTTAATGAGAGGAAAAACCCTTTTGGGTATGATAAAAGACTGATTTTGGAGCCCTACACGTATAGGGTTAAGTTGGGAAAAGGTTGAAAAAATCAAAATAACCCTTATTAAAATTATGGATGAACTCCTTTATGGAAGGTCACCACGGCCCATGAAGTTCACCACAGTTCATGGTGATGACCGTGGTCCTAAGGGTTAAATCATGCTAAGAGGGTCAACTTCCATGAAGACCACCATGATCCCTGAAGATAACTACTAGCTGTGAAGTCCCTCATGGAGTTGACCCATCCCAAGGTTCTGGGGGTTAAGTTCACAGACCTCTTCACGGTCCGTGAACACCATTACGGGTAGCGAACATATCGCGTGGTCGTCTCCCAAGTTAGGGAGTTTTGGGAGTCAACTCCTTGGAGAACCACAAGCCGTGGTCCCTTTCGTGAATACCTCCCTAACTCCTGCACTTTCACGGTCCTTTTCCATGGGTCGTAAAGCTGAGTACGGCCTATGAAGGGTCTTGTGGTCCCTTCCTGATGTAATTTTCTAATTTTCTTAGAGTAAGATTAGGCTAGGAACTTCTGGGTGTTACAGATAAGTAGCTTTTGCATGATATATTCAATACAAGACATTCAAGTTTAGAGAAATTCGATATTAATTAGAACAGAAAGTTTATACCTTCACTTCTTTTTAAAGTATTTTCTCAAGATAAGAGAGACTCGTGCTGATAACGTGTAATAAAATAAAATCAAACATAAAATAAATAAGAAGAAGACAGAGGGAGAACTCTTTTGTTCCTATTTTATTCCGTGGTTTCTCTTTTCTTTTTACTCAAGTTAAACTTGTAGACATTGAATAAATTTGAAGTTCAGGCGACTGCTGAAAGACCTAAACTGTGAGACTATATCTACTTGAATCCAAGAGTGAGCCATTCATTCAAGTTTTTATGGATTCCTCTTAGCTCTTTGTCCATCTTTTCAGACAAGATATTCAGATATTTAGTTTACTGTTTTCTTGATGGGGTTGCATCCTCTTTTTTCTAGACTTATAAGTTTTGGTATAATAACTTCTAGATTCTAGAGAGTTTAATTCCATAGTATTATTTTTAATTTTAATTGAGTTTAGCGGAACTCAAATTTTAATTATTTTGGTCCTTAGCTTGGTATAATTGGGGTTAGTAAATGGTTCTCCCACTGAAAGATTGGTATGTGTGCCACTTATGGCGGGTCAGAATCGTGACAAATTTGGTATCAGAGCCAGGAATTCATTGATATTATTGTACCAAGATGAGTCTAGTTAGTATCTTGTAGAATGGTATGGAGACATGTGTATTTTTCTTCAAAAAGATATATGAATTTAGGAAAACTCGCTCTCTTTTTTCTTTCTCCTTTCATGCTATAACATAATTCCAAGGTATCTAACGATCCGAATTGGTATTTAACTTCTTTCATTCTTCTATTCAAAGATGGTTGACACACGGTGTAATGGTGTGAGGATAGTAGCTCTAGTAACAAAGCCAGAGACAAAGACAACAATATGAGGATATGACAGAGGTTAAGGTCATTATAGGGAAAGAGGCCGAGGAATAGCAACACCCGCCAGGGTTGGAGCTTAAGAAAGGTCAGTACCAAGGCAAATGACTTTTCCCCCACTGCAGGACCATTTTGAGGAAGAGTTTAAGGTTGAGATTGAGGAGGAGGCTGAGCAGAGAGAACAACACATGTTGGGGGTGTAGGTGTTCCTTCCATGTCTACTAAAGCAGTTTAGTAGGTCTTGTTGTTTCTGAGTGAGTTGGCAGATACTAGAGCCATACCCACTATTTTTACTCTTCAGGCTCAAGGTACACAGCCGCTTGCCACTATATCCCCTATGATGGAGGGATCTTTGGGTATTGATGCCTTATTCCATCCTTTTAATAGGCCCAGTGATAACTAGCACTTAACACGAGATGGTGACCAAGTTCTTAAAGTTAAAGTCGTTAGTGTTTCACAAGTTAGAGAATGAGGATGCCTTTGAGTTCATCTTGGACTGTTATGAGAGGTTGCATAAGTTGGGCATCGTGCTTTAGCATATAGTGGATTTCATGATATTTCTGTTTCAGAGAGCGGCTAAATAGTAGTGGAGAAATTATGTGGAGTGCTATTCATTAGTTCTACTATCATTAGCTTAGACTTAATTCTATGCATTATTTCTTTAGAAGTACATTCCTTGTACTTTGAGAGACCAAAAAAGGATGAGTTTTTGGTTCTTAAGCATAGTAGTATGACAATTATAGCCTATGAGGTTAAGTTCCATGCCTTATATCATTTTGCTACTCAATATGTGAACACTAAGGAGGAGAGAATACGTTTGTATATTAAAGGACTAAACACTGACCTGCATATATTGTTTGTACATCTGACTTCTGTAGGCAAGATCTTTAATGAGGTTTCAGATTATGTTAAGAGGATTGAAGGAATTTGGTAGGTTGGGTAGGTCAAGGATTCAGCTAAAAAGCCCAAGAATGCAGTAAACTACAGTGGTTCTTACTCCAGAGGTTTAAGTCAGTAGGTATATTCAACTCATCTAATTTAGTCAGTTATGCTCGCTTCTACAAGGAGTTATTCAGCTGCTCCATAATAGACTTTGACTCAGGGTGGCCATGAGCCTCTTAATCATCAGTCAATAGGTCATCCCTTGACTGTGCATGTTTTAATTGTGGAGAATAAGGATATTTCAAGAGAGAATGCCCTCATCCGTGGGTAGTTGATCAGGTGCAGCAGAAGAAGGCAGTGGTACTACTAATGAAGGTAATAATGGTAGAGGACATCCACAGAGTGGGCAGGGAGGAAATCAGAAAGGCCATGGAAGTTGAGGATATAGCAATGCAGGTAGGAAAGTGGCGCAACCAAGTAGAGGGGTCGCCTGTAATAATAATAAAGCACAGTTTTATACCTTTTTGAGTAGGAATGAGGTTGAAACTTGACTTGATATGTGATATTTTTGATGCTCCCATTCATGTTTCTACCCTGGTTGGAGAATGTAGTTGTTACCTATGTGTATCATTTATGCTCTATATTTATTTGTGGGTTTCCAAAGTTGGATGGATTTGATCATATTAGATATGGTGTATTTTGATGTGATCTTAAGAATGACTTAGTTGTCCCCCTAGTATATTGCGATTAACTGTAATACTAATACTGTGACTTTAGAGATCCCCGGTAGGGACTGATTAGAGTGGAAGGGGTGTACAAGCCTAAGCCTGTAAGGATCATATCCTTCATTTAGGCTAGAAGACTTTTGGGGGAGGGTTGTTTGGATTATTTGGCTCATCTTTGGAATATTAATGTAGAGTCCCTTTCTATTGGGTCTATTCATGTAGTTTCAAAGTTTAAGGAGGTTTTTCCTGCAAAGTTGCCTAATATGCCTTTAGTTAGGGATATAGATTTTTGTATTGACTTAGAGCCAGAAACTCACCCAATTTCTATTCCTCCCTATCACATGGGTCCAACAGAATTTAGAGAACTCAAGACTCAGCTTCAGGAACTGTTTGATAAGGTATTCATCCATCCTTGCTTATGCTCTAGTGTTGTTTGTAAAGAAAAATGATGGTATCATGAAAATGTGCATAGACTATAGGCAATTTAACAAGGTTACCATCCATAATATGTACCCTTTGCCTTGTATAAATAATATGTTTTTGACCAGTTGCAGGGTGCTTCAGTCTTTTCTAAGATTGATCTAAGGTCAGACTATCATCAATTGAATATTAGGCTTGAGGATGTATGTAAAACTTCTTTCAATACTCAATATGGGCAATATGAGGTTTTAGTGATGTCGTTTGGTTTGACTAATGCGTCTGTAGATTTATGAGTTTGATGAATGAGGTGTTCAAATCATTCTTAGATTCCTTCTTAATTATGTTTATTAATGATATCCTGATCTACTCTAAAAATAAGGAGGAGCATGCAAATGATGTTCATATTGTTCTGGGTATGATGAGAAAAAAGAAATTGAATATTAAATTCTCTAAGTGTGAATTTTGATTGTCTTTAGTTGCCTTCCTAGGGTATGTGGTATAGAAAGAAGGGATGATGGTAGATTTCCAAAAGATTGATGAAGTCAAGAACTGGGCCCGACCCAGTTCTGTGTATGAGGTTAGGAGTGTTGTGGGGCTTGCTAGCTACTATCGTCGATTGTGAAGAATTTTAAATCTATTGCTACGTATCAGATAAGCTTAACTCTAAATAAGGTACTTTTTGAGTTGTCTTATAAGTGTGAAGAGAATTTTCAAAAGCTCAAGTCCTTGTTGACTACAGTGCCTATTCTAACATTGCCAGTTAAAGGTAAAGATTGTTTATTGTGATGCTTCACATTCGAGCTTGGGTGATGTGTTGATGAAGTACAAGAACATCATAGCCTATGCTTCAAGGCAATTGAAGATTTATGAGAGGAACTACCCAAGACATAATTTAGAGTTGGCAGCGATAATGTTTGCTCTCAAGATCTGGCGGCTCTATCTCTATGCTATCTAGTGTGAAGTGCTCACTGATCATCGCAGTCTACAACATGTATTCACTTAGAAAGATTTGAACTTAAGGAAGAGAAGATGAATGAAGTTTCTCAAGGATTATGATGTCACTATTCAGTACCATTCTGGGTGTGGATAATATGGTGGCAAACACATTGAGCCGAAAGACAGTTAACATTGGCAGTCTGGCTTGCTTGGGGTTGTCTAAGCAACATTTGGCCAGAGAGATCCAGGCTTTGGAGTTTAAGTTCATATAGTTGGACATCTCATATAAGGGTGAAATGTTAGCTAGTATTGAGGTTAGACCCACTTTTATTGAGAAAATTAAAGTTAAATAGTTTGAAGATGAAAACTTGAACAAGCTTAGAATTAAGGCAGTGTATGGTGAGGTTCATGATGCCACTCTTGATGCAGTCGGGATGCTCAATTTTAGGGAAAGGCTTTGTTTTTCTTGAGTTGATGCTTTAATCCAGAATTTATTGGTAGTGTCTTAAGATTCACGATATTCGATAAATCTAGGTGTAACCAAGATGTATAGGGATTTGAAGAGGCTTTATTGATGGTTGGGGTATGAAAAAAGACATAGAATAGTACGTGTCTAAGTGTCAAACTGTCAATTGGTAAATTATGAGCATTAAAGGACTACATGTTTGTTTATGAGAATGTCTATTCCTGAATGAAAGTGGGAAATAATAGTCATGGATTTTGTGGTGGGTCTTCCTAAGACAATGGGGAAGTATGACTAAATCAGCCCACTTCATTCAGGTCAGAATGGATTATAATGCTTAATAGTTAGCAAATAATTATGTCAAGGAGATAGTAAGGTTGCATGGGGTGCACCTTTCTATCATATTTGTTATACCCCGCACTTTTGTATATGGGAACATTTGTTTAGTTTCTCTAAAAGTTGCTATGTGATCTATGTTATCCATGACATTACCAAATGATCCAAGGAGGGGAGGATGTAATGCCCTATATTTTGTGTAGACTAGTTCTATATGAGTAGTAATGGTTGGAAATAGGGTTGGAAGGATTTGAAAGGAGTTGGAGGCCAAATAATGAGTCGTGGTAATCGACCTACTTGCTTAAGCTATCGGTTTGGATGTTTTACATAATTAAGCTACTTGAGTACATGTCAAGCTTAAGTAGCAAGGTGAGACTAGATTATGAACCTACGAAAAAGAGTAAGTAGGTGATGCACCTACTTTAAGTAGGTGATGCACCTATTTAGAGGAGGTGATGCACCTACTAAAGTGGGCCCCACAAGACACGTGTCAGCAGTTGGTTAGTGCATGGATGAGGTGGACACATGTAGACACGTGCCACTCTTGGGGGCTGGACATGTGTAGGGGATGAAAACATGTCACCCTTAGGGGATGGACACGTGTCAACCCCACATGGACAACATATATAGGTCTATTAATGACTAAGAGCTTTATTTTCTCATCTTCAACCTTAAGAACCCTAGAGAGAAAAATAGAGAGATAGAAAGACTTGGAACTTCAGCCATGGCTAGGTGAACTTGCAGACATAATTAGTGATCCAAAACTAATCTTTACAAGGTAATCCCACCCTTAGAAGGTCTACAACAACGTAGGGTGAACCTAGGAGCAGCAACATCAAGTTGATCAAAACCATCAACTTTCAGCCACGTTGAGAAGCCAAGTTGCTAAGGTAGGGTTTTTTCTTTTCAAATTAGAGTTAATGATATTGTAATGGAGAGATTACTTTGTATGAAGTGGGGTTGGAGGCAAGAAAATTACATGGTTATTGTTGACATTGTAAATGGACAGAATTGAAGTTGTTCTAGTTGGATTAAAGTTTGATTAGTGTTGTCATTATTATGGTATTGTATTTGAAGGTAATTTGTGTATGTTGGAGGGATGGAAATATAGTTATAAATGAGTATGGATGGTGCTGTTCACAGCAACATTGTGCTCCTTTCTGTGTGGTTGTGATTTTGCAAAGTAAAGATCGAAAATCGTATTTTGACTTTGTGGTTTTGGGTGGGCTGTTTAGAACTTGTATTGAATGATATTGAGGTAGTTTTATTATATGTGGATGGTGGTCGTTGTTGTTGGTGTTGTTGTGCTAATTGGAGATTAATTGGAAGTTCGGGTTAGGCGAGTTATATAGGGGAAATGCTGCCCAATTTTCGTTAAATTCTTAACTAATCGAAAAGTGTGAACGAAGAAATGATTCTTATAAGTGATTGGTTTTTGATTTATAAGTTGGAAAGTCGAAGTTTATTCATAATAGTGTTACTTTCATATTAAATAGGCTAAAGGGATAACGAAGCAAGTTTGGATACGGTGGATCTGTAACAGGTATGTAAAGCTATCCCTTCTTTCTTTTGGCATGTCTTAGATATAAGTGATATATGATATGAGCTTTGGGGTAATTCCATTCATAAGCTCCGAGTATGATTCATGACTCTTATTCACTTCTTGACAGTAAAACTCTTAAGGTAGTTAAGTTATTGCCCTTGAGCCTTCTATATGCTGAATAGTAATTGGATGTATAAGCTCCTATTCCTAAAGACTCTACGATGGAAAATATCTCTGATTCCATAAGTTGTTTAGCATTATCTTGATACATGTCTATGATTCTTGAGGCTCCATTTGATATGGTCCCTAGACATTCAAAAGGTATTTAATATGATTATCGCCTTTAATACTCAAGTGCGAGTTTATTATACTTATTCTATTGAGTCTCAGATGATGATTTAATTTGCATATGGTTACTCACTACTTTGCTCGTGCATATTGTTGTTACTTCTTTCACCGAGTCTCGGGCTAGGTATGTTATCATGCACAACTTTACTACATCTTCACCGAGTTCCTCACAGAGGGTCGGGTACGATATAATATATGTATATGATGATATGATGATGCAATGATATGGTTATGGCACCGAGTCCCATAATGGGCCGAGTACGATATAAGTGTATACTACTCTATTCACCGAGTTCCTTGCTAGAGGACCGGGTACAATATATATATGCATATGATGATATAATAATATAATTATAACACCGAGTCCCAAAATGGGCCAGGTACGGTATACGAGGATAATATGCATGACTTCATTTCATAAGATACAGGTATAGTGATTTATTAATTATTATACTTGTCTCCTGCCCCTTTCTTTTAGATGTGATCTCCTTTGCGGTATTTTATGCTTTATATCTCAGTATGTATTCCATGCTGACCCTCTTTCTTCGGGGGGCTGCATTTCACATCCACAGGTACAGACACGCGTATCAGGGATCCGCCACTTTAGGATTTCCACTCGGCTATTTTAGAGTGCTCCATTGTACCAGAGCCTAGATTTTTTTGTATTAATCTTTTTTGATGTATATATTCATTTATTCAGGGGTACAGCGGGGGCCCTGTCCTCCCATATGATACCGTTGACACTTTTAGAGGTCTGTAGATATATGTATGTGGGTTGTGTGTAAATTTGTTCAACTGCATCTGTACGATGTGTTGTGAATATTAATATGAAATGGTAGCCTTGTCGGCTTGCATGTCCTTTTATGATATAATTAGTGGTGACTCTTTGGGAGACAAATGATAAGGATATATTTATACGAAGACATGACCCATTGGAGTTTTTATGTAAGTTATCATATTTTTTACAATTCTGCTTGACTACATCTGATAGGTATGTATACGAGTGTCCAGGTAGGACCCCAGTCACGGCCTACGGGGTTGGGTCGTGATAATTTCAGACCGTGGTACTTAGTTTACTTCAAAGTTTTGAGGTAAGTTGCATGAGAAGTTGGGTAATCAACTTATTTATAGAACAACTTTTTATCTTCAGACTACGGACTATTAGAGAGAATAATTCAAGTGTTAGAGGACATATTGAGAACATGTGTGATAGACTTTGGGGGCCATTTGTAACACCCTGTGTTATTTTAGCCTAGATAGAGTTCGAGAACCATGAGAAAAATTAATAAAATAGACTGACCCAGTGGGCCACGGTGTCTTCTATGATTCGTATAGAGTTTTATGAGTCATAGGGATGACTCGTAGGTCCCTCCTGCACTTAGTGAAAAATTAAGTCCTACAAACCCTCCCTACGATTGACCTTTACAATTCATAAGGGCTTTTATGAGTCGTAGAAGAGACTCGTAGAACTCCCTGACACTTAGCTAAAATCTAGAACTTGAAGTCACTCCTACGAGTAGAGTTGATGAGTCATCAACTAGACCACGAGTCATAGAAATGACTCATAGAAGAGATTTAGAGACTCAGTTTTCTTAGAGTTTCCAGACCTACAGGACGAGTCATGTCTACGACTCGTCGAGTGGTTTACGACTGTAGAAATATCATAGACCATAAGCTTTTCTAGCCCATTCCACAAATGGACTTGACAATCCATCAAAGTTCCTACGAGTCATAATTACGACTCACAAACGGCCTGAGACAGTTTTTATAAAGGGTATTTTCATCTTTTCCCACCCTTCTTAGAATAGAACCACAATGTTTTGGGACTATTTTGAGTCCTTTAACATTACCCTATATTCCAAAAGCTCTCATTAACACTTAAACTAATTGAGAGCGAGGATTGGAGAAGAGGAGAAAGGCTAGGGTTCAATATCTTCAAGTGAGATCTTCTATATTCGATTGTTCTTCGATTTCTAGGTATATAAGGCTGAACTAAAATATGGATTTCATTCTTCCATGTTCCCATGATTGTGATAAATTGATTGTGAATGGATTGAGTTCACATGATTGTATTTCTTGAAATTTCTTTCTTAAATTTAACATGTTATACTTATTATTGAGAAAATTAATAATTTTCTACGAGAACTAGTTTCTTGAATAAATAATTCGAACTACTTATTTCATAAACCCTAATAGCATATTGATGAATATTGAATGTACATACTTAAGGAGTGAGTCTGGAGACTTGAATTTGTGAATGCATGATTGTGAACGAGATGTGAGCATGATAATAGTGTTGATAAACTTGATAATTCTTTATATTTTCATAATTAAACCCAAGTGAATAGTACCAAATAAATATTTTCATGAATAGTTGTCCAAACTTCTCTTAAATAAATGATTGGGAATGATTGGTTGAAAGGATTGATTAGATAGAACTGATGAACTGATAAGAGTCCATTGAGACTTATTGATTTGGTTGGATTTGGACTAATTGTCTTATGAACTTTGAGTCTTGGGAGGAGTATCGAGCATCAAATTGGGTAAGATTAAGTAAAAACTCAAATTCAATAACTACACCGCCAAATGTAGAAGAGGATTGAATCGTAAAAGTCGGATGTTTCCTAATTTATTATGTTGACATAGTAAGACTCGATTAGTTTTGGATCCATGATTGGTTTATTCATTCTTACCCTGGCAAGGTATTGAACGAATATGGAAATAATGTCACCTTGTTGTACAGTCACTGGCTTATAACTGATGGTTGTCGGATAAAAAAAACTCCCATATTGGTCTTGACAGTACTCTGATTGGATTGGATTGTATTTGATTGGTCTCTGTCTAAATCTTATTCTTATTTAGACTTAGGGCATCTTGATTGAGTTATTTACCTTACCGACATGAGATCCCTAAGATGATTTGATTTTATCTTGATGCATTTTCATTATGCTATATTGTATACTCGTACATTCCGTATACTGATATCTATTTGGGCCTAAATCATTTTATGATGTAGAGACATGTACTAGAGATCATCAACAAGCGCATCATTGAGGATCTATTCATATTCAACTGATTGGTGAATCCTTCTTGCTCCTGTAGGATACCATGTTTATCTTTCTAGCTTTTAAGTTCAGTTTTCTTTATTTGATTTGAGGTAGCTATAAACCTGTCTTTGGAACCACTTAGACAAGGGATAGAGGCTTCATAAACTAGATTATTAATGATGTTGATTTGTATTATCTTTGACTAGTTTCACTCATACTAGTTTTGTTGATTGGATTTGATAGATGATTGGCCTTTGGCCTTCCCTTATGAGTCATTTTTCTTGATGATTTATGTCTTTCACTGATTGAATGTGATTAAATGAATGTTTGAATGGTCCAAGTGGTTCTCTTGAGGATTAGCAATAGTCTCTAAGTGTCGGCCACGCCTAGGGTACCCTCTCGTGTCATGACAAACTTGGTATGAGAGCACAAAGTTCAAGATTCCTAGGGTGTCTATGAAGTCGTATCTAGTAGAGTCTTACTTATGGGTGTGTCGTACACCACACTTATAATTAGGAGGCTATAGGATATTAGGAAATTATTTCACTTCTCCAAACTCTGAGATCATGCTAAAGAGTTTTAACTCTAAAGTTCCTTCCTAATTGGTGCATTACACATTTGCAGATAATGCCTCCTAAACATACGCTAGTCAGATAAACTCCGCCAACATTGGGTTCTCACTGTGTGAGATGCCTCTACCATCTGGAGTGAGAAATAAGGGCCGACCTACAAGGTCTATTGAGGCACCCCAAAAGACTATTACTCAGCCGGATCCTACTTCAGAAGCTGAATTTAGAGATGCTATAACCATGCTCACCCAACTGATAGCTGGATAGAGGGGTAGCCAGAGTCCACCAACTCCAAACTCTATCTCTCAAGAACTATCAACTTCGGTAAGGATCCGAGACTTCTTGAGGATGAACTCACCAGTTTTCATGGTTTCTAAGGTTGAGGAGGACGCCCAGAATTTCATCGATAAAATGTGGAAAATACTAAAGGTAATATATGCAACTGAGATTGAGAGGGTTGATTTGGTTTCCTATCAGCTCAATGATGTCGTTAACATATGGTATAACTAGTGGGAAGAAGGTAGAGGTGATGATGCTGAGCCTGCTATTTAGGAAGAGTCCGAGAGAGAATTTCTTGATCACTTCTTTTCCAGATAATTAAGGGAAACATAAATTGAAGAGTTTGTGAATTTCAAGAAAGAGGGTTTAACAGTGAAGGAGTACAACCTTAAATTTATCCAGCTGTCTAGATATGCTCCAAAGATGGTTCCAGATATGTAGCCTAAGATGAGGAAGTTTGTCTCCAAATTGGGAAGATATGTGAAGAAAGAGTGCAAAGCATTACTACTGATTTCTGACATGGGTATTTCTAGGTTGATGGTGTATGCTTAATAGGTAAAGGATGATAAGAGGAAAGACAAGGAATAGCACTTGAGAAAGAAGGCAAAATCAGATGGGCATGAGAATGAGCAGAGGCAAAGTAAGGGCAACAGGTCCTTCTTTCAAAAGAGATCTTCCAACTATGCTCCATCAGCGACAAGTGCACCTGCACCACATAACATGTATGATCAGAAGGTACAGAGTCACCTGAATTCCAGAGCCCAGGGTTCTCAATCCCAGGCTAGCATGGCTCAAGGTTCAAAGTAAAAGCCACCTTATGGCAAGTGGGCTATTTTTAGAGACAATGTTCGACATGGGGCAATAGAGCCCAGTCTTCTACCACGGCACCACCGGCTAGAGGTAATCAGAGAGGTACTACATCAGATATAGGCAGAGGTTCAAACCATCTATATGCCATGGGTAGCTGCCAAGATCAGGAGAACTCTCTAGATATTGTGGTGGGTATGATTCGAGTCTTTACTCTTTATTATTATATTTTGATGGACTCGAGTGCTATATTATCATTTCCATCTCCTTATGTGGATAGTAGATTTAATAGAACTTCGAGTGTCTTCTTGAGCCTTTTAGTGTATCTACTCCTATTGGTGAGTCTATATTAGTTGAGAGGGTCTATAGAGATTGTAATGTGTCTATCTATCACAAGGATACCAAGGATGACTTAGTTGAGTTAGACATTGTTGATTTTGATCTGATTCTTGACATGAACTGGTCATATGATTGTTATGCCTCTGTTGATTATAGGACTTGGATTGTTATGTTCAGTTTACCAAATGAGCTTGTCTTACAATAGAAGGGTAGTCTTATTGTGCCTAAGGGTAAATTTATCTCCTACCTTAGGGCCAAAAAGTTAATCTCCAAAGGGTATATTTATCACGTCGTTAGAGTTAAGGATAATAGTGTTGAGTCTTCTACTCTTGAGTTTGTCCCAATTGTAAATGAGTTTCCTGAGGATTAGCTCGAGGTCCCTCCTAATAGGGAGATAGACTTTGGGATCGATGTCCTTCCTGATACACAACCTATCTCTATTCTGCCATATAGAATAACTCCTACTAAGTTGAAAGAGCAGCTAAAAGATCTCCTAGATAAGGGATTTATTAGGCCAAGTGTCTCACCTTGGGGCGCTCCTGTCTTATTCATGTGAAAGAAAGATTGATCATTAAGAATGTACATTGACTATGATTAACTGAACAATGTCACTATAAAGAACAAGTATCCCCTCCCCAGAATAGAAATCTGTTTAACCAGCTTCAAGGTGCCACTTGCTTCTTAAAGATAAACCTCATATTCGGATACCACCAGCTAAAAGTGAGAGAATGTAACATTCCAAAGACTGCTTTCTGGACCCGGTATGGTAATTTTGAGTTTCTTGTCATGTCATTTAGTTTGACCTAGCTCCAGTAGCATTTATAGACTTAATGAATAGAGTGTTCAAATAGTATTTGGAAATATTTGTTATTATATTTATAGATGATATATTGATCTATTTGAGGAGTGAGGAGGAGCATGCTAATCATCTTAGAATTGTTCTTCAGACTCTCAAGGATAGGGGGTTGTATGCTAATTTTTCAAAGTATGAATTTTGGCTTACTTCTATGGCATTCTTAGGCCATGTTGTATCCGGTGAGGGTATATGAGTTGATTCACAAAATATTGAAGCGGTTAAGAACTAGCCAAGGCCTACATCCCCGACTAACATAAGAAGTTTGTTGGGTTTAGCCGGCTATTATCGTAGAATTGTTGAAGGGTTCTCATACATATCTTCACTATTGACTAAGCTAACTCAAAATAAGGCTAAGTTTCAATGGTCAGATGCTTGAGAGAAGAGATTTCAATAGTTGAATATTGTTCCAGTGCTATCCCTACCCGAGAGAACGGATGGCTTTGTTATCTACTGTGATGCGCCCATAGTTGGATTGGGTTTTGTGTTGATGCAGAAGGAAAAGGTGATATCTTATGCTTCTAGATAGCTTAAGATTCATGAGAGGAACTATCCGACTCACAACCTCGAGTTGTCAACTGTAGTATTTGCTATCATGATTTGGTTTCACTATCTTTATGGCTTACATGTTGAGGTATTCATAGATCATAAGATCCTACAATATGTGTTTACATAGAAAGAGCTAAACCTAAGGCTGAGAAAATGGCTTGAGTTGCTCAAAGATTATGATATGAGCATTCTCTACCAGCTAGGTAAACCTAATACTATTACAGATGCTCTTAGCAGGTTATTTATGAGTAGCACTACCTATGTAGAGGAGGGGGATTTTTTTTTTCCAAAGAGGTACATAGGCTTGCACATTTGGGATTTCAACTTATTATCTCAAGTGAGGGTGGTACTATTGTTCGGAATGGGGATGAATTATCTCTACTTGCAGAGGTGAAAGAAAAGAAGATCAAGATCCCATTCTTCTCCAACTGAAAGATGATGTTCACAAGAAGAAGGTAATGGCTTTTGCCATAGGGAGAGATGGAGTATTGAGGTATCAAGAAAGATTGTGCATACCAAGCATTGATGGTATTCGAGAGAGGATCATGCCAAAGGCCCATAATTCCAAATACTCCATCCATCCAGGTTCTACAAAGATGTACCATGAATTAAGAGAAGTATATTGGTGGAGTAGAATGAAGATGAATATAACAGAATTTGTATCCAAGTGCCCAAACTTCCAACAAGTTAAAGTTGAGCACCAAAGGCCATGTGGAGTGGCTCAGAATAATGAAGTTCCAGAATAGAAGTGGGAGATGATCAACATGGACTTCATAACAGGTTTACCGCAATCTCGCAGATGGCATGACAATATTTAGGTGGTTGTTGATAGGATGACCAAATCATCCCATTTCTTGCCAATTGGGTGGTTTGAAGTTGGTGAAGTTGAGTTGATTGGACTAGACGTGGTTCACCAAGCTATGGAAAAAGTGAATATTATCCAAGAGAGGTTGAGAACTACTCAGAGTCACCAGAAATCCTATACTGATGTTAGGAGGAGAGATTTGGAGTTCGAAGTACATAATTGGGTATACTTTAAGGTTTCATCTATGAAGGGTGTAGTGAGATTTGTAAAGAAAGGGAAGCTCAGTCCCCGCTATATTGGTTCTTATCAGATCGTGAAGAGGGTTGGTAATGTGGCTTATGAATTGGAGTTGCCATTAGAATTGGAAGCTATTCATCCCATATTTCATATCTCTATGCTTAAGAAGTGTTTGGGAGATCCTTCTATGATTTCTAGACTGAGAGCATAAGGGTGAACGAGAGTTTGAGTTATGAAGAGATTTCAGTTCAGATTCTTGATTGGCAAGTTTGAAAATTCAGAACCAAGGAGGTAGCATCTGTCAAAGTTCTATGGTGAAATCGTTTATTGAAGAGGCTACATGGGTAGCTAAAGAGCATATGAAATCTAGATACCCCCATCTATTCGTGCCTCCTCATTATGATATTGATGGTAATATTCCTTGTTCCTATCTTTGATTTGAAGTTCATTCTGAGTTTGAGTATTTGATATGTATTCTTGAATCCGAGTAGTGATTGTTTTATTGTTTTATTGATTGAGTATTTGAGTCTTGATTATATTCGTATCTTGAGTAAACCATTAGCTTAGCCTTCATTCAAGGACGAATGATCCCAAGGGGAAGATATTTTAACACCCTATGTTATTCTAGCCTAGACGGAGTTTGAGAACTATCAGAAAAGTTGATGGAATAGACTGACCCAGTAGACCACGAGTGTCCTCTATGATTCGTATAAAGTTCTATGATTCGTAGGGATGAATCGTAGGTCCTTCCCATACTTAGTGAAAAATTCAGTCCTGTAGATCCTCCCTACATCGGCCTTTATGATTTTTAAGGGTTTCTATGAGTCATATGAGAGACTCAGTGTTCTCAGAGTTTCCATGAACTGTAGGATGAGTCATGTCTACGAACTCATCGAGTAGTTTATGACTCATAAAACTGAGTCGTATACCACAAGCTTTTCCATCCCAGTTCCATGAATGGACTTGACGATCCATCAAATTTCCTATGAGTCATAATTATGACTTGCAGATGGCTTGAGATGATTTTTATGAAGGGTGTTCTCATCTTTTCCACGCTTTCTATATGACAACCACGTTGTTTTGGGACTATTTTAAGTCTTTTAACAATACCCTATATGCCAAAAGCTCTCATTAACACTTAAACTAATTGAGAGCGAGGATTGGAGAAGAGGAGAGATGCTAAGGTTCTAGGTCTTTGAGTGAGGTCTTCTATATTTGATTGTTCTTCGAGTTCCAGGTATGTAAAGATGAACTAAAATATGGATTTTGTTCTTCCATGTGCCTATGATTGTGATATATTGATTGTGAATGGATTGAGTCTCCATGATTGTGTTTTTTGAGAATTTCTTTCTTAAATTTAACATATTTTACTAATTATTGAAAAATTGATGCTATTCTGTGAACTACTTTCTTGAACAAATGATTCAAACTACTTGTTTCATAAACCCTAATAGCATATTAATAGATATTGAATGTACATGTTTAAGAATTGAGTCTAGAGCCTTGAATTTGTGAATGCATAATTGTAATTGAGATGTGAGCATGATAATAGTGTTGATAAACTTGATAGTCCTTTATTTTTTTATAATTAAACCCGAGTAAATGGTCCCAACTGAATATTTTCATGAATGGTTTTCCAAACTTCTCTTAAACAAATGATTGGGAATGATTGGTTGAAAGAATTGATTTAATAGAACAGGTGAACTGATAAGAGTCCATTGAACTTATTGATTTGGTTGGATTTGGATTAATTGTCTTGTGATGTTTGAGTCTTGGGAGGATTATCGACACTGAATTAGGTAAGATTAAGTAATAACTCAAACCCTGTAACTACATCTCCAAACATAGAAGAGGATTAAATCGTTAAAGTTGGATGTTTCCTAATTTATTATACTGACATGATAGGACTTGATTGGTTTTGGATTCATGATTATTTTATTCGTTCTTACCCTGGCAAGGTATTGAACAGACATGGAAACAACGTCGTCCTATTGTACTATCACTGGTTCATAAGTGATGGTTTTCGAATTAGAAAAACTTCCATATAAGTCTTGAAAATACTCTAATTGGATTGTTTTTGATTCGTCTCTATCTAAATCTTATTCTTATTTAGACTTAAGGCATCTTGATTGAGTTGTTCACCTTCCCGACTTGAGATCCCAAAGTTGATTTGATTATACCTTGATCCATGTTTCATTCTGTTATATTACATACTCGTACATTCCATGTATTGACGTTCATTTGGGCCTTAATTATTTTATGATGCAAAGACAGGTACTAGGGATCATCAACAGGCGTATCATTGAGAATATATTTATATTCAGCTGATTAGTGAGTCCTCCCTGCTTTCAGAGGATACCACATTTATCTTTCTAGGTTTTGAGTTCAGTTTTTTTTATTTGATTTGAGGTAGCCATGAACCTATCATTGGCACCACTTATACAGGGGATAGAGCCTTCATAGACTAGATTGTTGATGATGTTGATTTGTATTATCTTTGACTAGTTTCGTTCATACTAGTTTTGTTGATAGAATTTGATAAATGGTTGGCCTTTGGCCTTCAATTATGAGTCATTTTTCTTGATGAGTTATGCCTTCCGCTGATAGAATGTGATTGAATGAATGTGTGAACGGGCTAACTGGTTTGCTTGGTTATTAGCAATAGTCTCTAAGTGCCGGTCACACTTAGGATATCCTCTCGGGGTGTGACACTATTAGGATCAGTTCTTACCCTTATGCGAGTTCTCCTATAATAATAACTATCACTTTAGCATTGATATGCATATTTTGAAGCATTTTATAGTAGGAGACATGGATCGCCCATAGGGTGGTTTGAGGCTGGCGATGTAAAACCATTGGGTATTGATTTGGTAAGAGAGGCTCAGGAAATTGTAAGGGGTATTGAGACCAAGCTTTTGGCAGCCCAGAGTAGACAGAAGGAGTATGCAGACCGCAAAGTAAGAGACATGATATTTCAAATTTGTGAGCAAGTCCTATTGAAGGTGTCACCTATGAAAGGAGTTATAAGGTTTGGCAAGAAGGATAAGCTTAGCGCTCGTTACATTAGTCTCTTTTAGATTCTTAATTATATGGGGGTAGTGTCTTATGAATTAGCCTTGCTGCTTAGTTTGTGTAGAGTCTATCCAATATTTCATGTATATATGCTGAAAAGGTACCATGGGATGGATACTATATTACTAAGTGGGACTCAATATTATTGGAAAAGGATCTTTAATATGAGGAGGAACCGTTTGCAATTCTTGATTGTGATGTTCAGAAGTTGAGAATTAAAGAGATCAAATTAGTAAGGTACAATGGAAGCATCGTTGCTAGAGGAATCCACATGGGAAACTAAGAAGGACATGCATGATAAGTATCCTTATTTGTTTTTGGATTCAGGTACTATTTTATTCTTGAATTACACCAGTTGGGGGATGAGTAATGGATAAATTTGTATATATTGTATGGATCCCTTTCAATCGTTATGGGAAAATTAATAGTTAAAAAATTTGGGTCAGAAAACTTTTTAGGTAGTAGCTTAAAAATTCTAGGACAGGCCAGATCACACAAAATCTAAGGTAAGATCTAGGGTAATCCAGAAATGTATTCGGGTTAATATCTAAGCTTGAGTTTGATTTTATGATAGCTACGGTGTTAAGAAGTCCTTAGGACTTTTTCTAAGACCTCGAGTTGGAAAGTCGTAAAATGAGGATCAAAAGATAATATCCCAGAAATCTTAGTTTTTTTTGCATCAGGTGGACATTGCGAGGCCCTATACGGACCGTCAAGTGCCACCGTGGTCCAAGCCTACAACCCTGAGTTCTGAAGTGGTGACCACAAAGGGGTACCACAAGTCGTGGTCTCCGTGGTGACACTATCTGTAGGCCTCTGAAAGGCCTTACACCATACCCTCTTTTCACGAACTGTACTGCCTTTTACGGGCCGTGATTGTCTCCATAGAGGAAGTCCTGCAAACCCCAAAACTCAAAGTTCAAGTCCAACACCACGGATGACCACCATGGCCTATACTTCCCATAATGGACCATGGAGTTTCTCGTGGTGGGCATCGTTTTAAATACCTTTTTTCATAATTCAAGTCCCTCTCCACGATGTTGACCATGGACCGTATTGCTCATCACAGTCCATGATGAGGTTCCGTCCAGGTACCCAATCCAGTTTTTAATGAAGGTTATTTTGGTCTTTCCCTATATTTCATTAATGAATGTGGACAGTTTTTGGGACTAGATTTTTACCTATTAACTAACCTAAGTACCCTTAACTCTCCCATTCTCACCATAATTCTCAAATCACAAAATCATCTCTCCTAAATTCCCTCTCAAGAGTCTTCTTATACATCAAGCAAATTCAAAGGATTTCTTCAAGGTCAAGCTTCAATTCTCTTCAATATAGGGCTCCTAAAGATCAAAATATGTGGGACTTCATCCATGGGTACCTTCCACCCATGGAATCCCAAGTTTTCTCTCCAATTTCTTTATGATTTCTTTAATCAAAAAGCCCTAATTTTATGATTTGCATTGGGTCTTCTTAATTATGATATTTCAATGCTATTAGCCTACTTATGCATAATTCACATCATATTGAATAATTTTAAGATGAATTTCAATGATTCATGCTATCTGCCAGTTTTCAAGTGTGATTATGAATTATGAGCATGATTTTCAAGTTATATTCAATGAAAGCTTTATAAATGATCTTCAAGGTTGATGAATGATTTATGAAAGGTTTTCAATGATGATTCTATGATTTTCCAAGCAAGCTAATGATAGGGTGACTTAAGACCCTAACAATGTTTTATGAAAAAAGGATTTGTAATGATGAAAGGCATATACCCACGTTACATGAATCAACCAAGTTAATGAGCTATTCTCATAATTTTTCTATGATAATGACAGATGAGTTATTCTTATGATATCTTTATAAAGGTGGATTGATATTTATTATTATCTTTTCTAATTATGTTAATGACTATGTTTTCATAAAAGTTTCATTGGGATAATGACTAAGCACCGAGAGGACTTTAAGGTGGGTTTCGGTCCGGTATCCATTGTAGCTACCCAAAGGAATCCTAGTACCAACCTTTAGTCCCACACTATGTTGCCCGTGTAGTTTAATGATGCCAATATGGCAAAGCTAGTGGATCCACATAGCAAAGTTAAAAGAGTTCATTAATGGAGTATGCCCTGGCAAGGTAGCCTCCCCATCTCGATGTGGTAGTTATCAGATTTCATGTATTAGCTCGCATGGTCTTATATGTTGGTTAAAGGTCCTATTCCACACTAGTTAAAGTAAAGCTATGAGTTCTTATGATGACAATGAGATTCTTCATGCATTGACCAATGAGATAAATGTTTTAATATTTTCATGACTTTATTCATGTTTTAAAGATATTGGTCTTACATCCCATGATTCATATTGACTATGTTCTATGTTTATTATTCATTCACCTTCTCACATACTTAGTGTATTTCCTGTACTAACGCATATTTTTTGCCTACATTGTATCATAATATAGGATCTAATGATCACGTTCATCCTCCTCCCACTAGTGGCTAGTGCTTACTATTGTACTGTTGGTGAGTCCTCATGATTTGAGGACAAGACACTTTAATTCTTATAAGTTTATGACTTCTTTGCATCTTTTATATTAGGTGATCTAGGAGATTGTCTTATGCCCCCATCCAGTAGTATAGGCATGTTAGATAGTAAGAGTCTATGTTGTTTTCATATCTTTGATGTTGCTTATTTACTTCATTTACCTTATGTATTCTCATGATATGTCGGTTGGAGGTATTATCCCATACCATTTAAAGTAAAGCTATGAGTTCTTATGATGGCAATGAGATTTTTGATGCATTGACCAATGAGATAAATATTTTAATGTTTTCATGACTTTTATTCATGTTTTAAAGATATTGGTCTTGCATCCCATGATTCATATTGACTATGTCCTATGTTTATTATTCATGCACTTTCTCACATACTTAGTTCATTCCATGTACTAACGCATACTTTTATCCTACATTATATCATAATGTAGGATCCACGATCACGTTCATCCTCCTCCCGCTCGTGGCTAGTGCTTACTATTGTGTTGTTGTGAGTCCTCATGATTCGAGGACAAGATACTTTACTTCTTATAAGCTTATGAATTCTTTGCATCTTTTATAGTGAGTGAGTTAGGAGATTGTCTTATGCCCCCATCCAGTAGTGCTCTACGTCCCCATCCAGTAGTAGAGGCATGTTAGATAGTAAGAGTCTATGTTTTTGCTTTCTCATTTCAAGACTTATGCTTTTATTGATATGTTGTTTCTGTATCTTTATTCTTGTATATTTACTTTATTTACCTTATGTATGCTCAGGAATGATATGTTAAGAGGCTTGGTTGGGGTCCTTCGGGATTCTAATCATCATGTCACGGCTAGGCCCAAGTTCGGATCATGATACTTTTTGGAAGTGAATTCGTGTGAGTAAAACTTTCGATATCGAACGTGGCATGAAAGGGTTATTTTAGAATGTCAATGTTTGAGATTGCATTGTGAAATGGAGATTTGGGAGAGAATTTTTAAGTTTTTATCGCCATACAAACCGTTATGGCGGGAGTAATCTCGCTATGGCAGGGCACCTATAAAAGGATGGGAGCGCTATAGCGGGATAGTCACATAATTAATAGGAAAAAGTCCTAAAATTATTTTTATTTTTTGTAATTTCAATCTTGAGAGAGAAGAGCTGATTTAGGGCTACTTTTCTTCATTTTTCCACCAAATTCTTTAGTAAGGGTAAGTTAATTACTCCTCTAACTTGTAATTCAATTTTTGGATATTAGAATTTATGGGGATTACCTTAGGGGAGGGTTCTTGACCTGGAATTAATGATGGAAAAAGTCCTAGTTGGGTGAGATGATTATGAAATTGGCTAAGGATTAAGATTTGATTATAATTTGGGTATTTCTAGGCCATTATTCATTGATTATTGTGTTTTTATATTTGTTTAGACCCAGAACAAGCTAAGACACTTTAAAAAAGGAAAGATCGGGTTCTTTAGAACATTCAGGCTTCATTCGAGGTAGGTGTTAATTGTGTTTTTTCCGTTTGTGTTATATGTGCTTGTTCATTACTTCATTAGTATTACATGCATAATATATTATTAGGGAAAATGAAATAACATGAGTTGAAATGGTAAATGTGATGAAGTTGCATACAATGAATGTTTTACTTGGTTGTATAAGTGTGATTGTTATTCATTATGGTTGTTATTCTGATGTGTGATTTCCTATAGATTGGATACCACATCGGTACAATTGGATCGGGTACCACATTGATACATTTGGATCGAATACCACACCGATACATTTGAATTAGGTACCACATCGTTATAATGGGATCAGGTACCACACTGGTACACTAACTATGTTTGGGATCAGGTACCACACCGGTATACTAATAATTTATGTGTGGATTCCATGAGAGAACCATAGTGATTGTGGTAATTGTGATTAATCATGCTTATTGAGTGAACTAATTTAAATTAAGGACAGAGAGTCTGGGTGTTACTATCATTGTGATGTAATTGTATATCGTCTGTTTACTGTGATGTGGTAGCCTTTTCATATTTTATTTATTGGAAATAGCTCTGTGATCCTACCGATACAAATTATTTGTGTACTGATTTTTTACTTGCTCTATTTTTGTTGAGTACAGGGTATATTCAGGCGACTGCTGAAAGACCTCAACTGTGAGACTACATCTACTTGAATTCATGGGTGAGTCATTCGTTCAAACTGCCATGAATTCCTCTTAGCTCTTTGCCCATCTTTTCGAACATAGACATTCAAACATTTAGTTTACTGTTGCTCTTTTTATTTATATACTTCGATAAAGTTTTAGTGCAATAACTTTCAAATTCTAGGGAGTTTAATTCTGCAATAGTATTTTGAATTTTAATTAAATTTATGGGAACTTAGCTTTTAATTGTTTTGGTCCTTAACTTGGTATAGTTGGGGTTAGTAAATGGTTCTCCCACCGGATGTTTGTGCGGGTGCCACTCACGGTGGCTCAGGATAGTGATAGTAATCCCAATTATGAATCTTGGATGAAAATAAAATAAATTTTGGGGTATCTAATATACTCAAAACTGTTCTTACATTATGAGAAGTATCCCGCAATACTTGAAGGATATGGTGATGCAAATTGGATCACCTATTCAAATAAAGTTAAATTTACAAGAGGATATGTATTTATCCTTGATGGAGGAGAAATGTCTTGAAAATCATTCAAACAAACATGTATCACTCGCACCACAATAAAATCTGAATTTAAATCTTTAGATAAGGCCGGTGAAGAAGCTGAATGACTCCGAAATTTCTTAAAAGATATTCCATTTTGGCTCAAACCTTTGGCACATGTATGTATAAACTGTGATAGCCAAGTGACAATAGGTAGGACAAGGAGCAGTATGTATAATAAAAAATGTTGTCACATATTATGTAGTCATAATACTATTAGACAACTACTCTTTACTGAAATTGTCATAATTGACTACGTAAAGACAAAAGATAATATGTCGAATCCACTTACACAAGGCCTAATTAGAGAGGTAGTTGAAAGAACATCAAGGAGAATGGGTTTAAATCCTAGGAAAAGTTACCATTGTGGTAACTCTACCTAGAATACTAAAGATCCCAAGAATTAGGTTCAAGGAGAACAAACAAAGTTATGAATGACAATTCAACATTATCAAATACCTTAATCCATTCTCATGATGAAGACAATGTTTAGAAACAAAGACAAAGCATTAAGATTTTAAGCTTTTTAATAATTTCTAAGTTTGACATAATATGACCAAATAGTTTATCTATATGATTAAATGTTTAGGAATTACCTATTTGAGTGGGAATCATAAGCCGCTTCAAGGAGAATGATAGTGAAGGTCGATTCTCTATGCACTCATGAAATCAAGCAGTGCTCATGGCTAGAACAAACAAAATCGCGCGGTTAAAGATTAGTTATGTGGCTTGTTATCTAGGTGTACAAGAAAGTTTGACAGTTCAAAGATATCACATCTATCGATTGATTGAGTGAATCTGATATAAGTTCATAACGAAAAGTTCAATGAAAAATCTACTTATCCATTAGTCTTTGCTTGTCACACACTTGTTTGTAATTCATTTTCTTATACTCATTCTCCATTCATGTAAGGGATTGTTGGATTTTAAAAGGTGTAAATGGGGAAGGAATTATTTTTTTCCGAAAAAACATCAAGAGAAAAGATGCAATTTGAATAGCTTTACATCGAAAGAATTGTGACTTTTCTAAAATGTCGTGGCTTTTTCGATGAGTTGTGACTGTTTTGAAGGGTTGTGACTTTCTCATAAGGCACAATAAGCTTGTTTATACTATCCTTTGTTGGCTATAAATAAAGGAATTTTCTCTCATTTTTCAATAATGAATTTTCTAAGTTTTCTACTCTTCTTTTCTTAAAAACTCAAGTTTGATTTGCAACCGTTGAATGAGTTTAAATTTTAGCGGAATTTGAGCTACCACTATTTTATTGAAGTAAATCATTCTATCCTGGGAGGATATATTCTATAACCTCGGGTGCTTGAGGGAAATAATTTTCTTAAATACACACTATGAATTGCGGGCTTAATTTTTCATTCTTTTATCTTGATTTATTATTATTATTATTTGAAAAGTGTTCACTGTTCATATTTTATTAAATACAAATTTAAGTTAGCTAACATTATCGATATATCAATTACTATATTGCATAATTATTATCCTAGAACGTAATTACACAATTACCAGATGGCTTTACAAACAGACCCTAAAAAATACAATTTTAGGCTCGAAACTTAATATATATAATTATTCAAGGTGTGTGGTATCGCCAGAACTAAATCTTAAAAAAATTGGTATACCAAACTAGTTCAAGTTGCCATAGAGAGCTAAGAAAGGTAAAAATGAAACCAACTACTCCAATCAAAGAAGGGATCTCACAGATTAGTTGGTTGAATCACTACCAAGTTATGAAGAATAAGGATAAAATAAGGATAAGAGGGAGTTGTTGGATGGCAAGTACTCCTCACTTCCAACCCTAAGATTGTGAGATCGAGTTATCGGAGGGGTAAAAAAAAGAGTGGATAAAATGATAACATTAGGAGCAAAAGAAAAATTGAACTGTTTTCATGAATGTTCAAAGCAGATAATAATGTAGGGGATTGAAAGAACGGTTTAATGAACTTTTCTAGTTTGTTTAAAAATATTGATGTGGTGCAATATTTAAAACTTTAGTTAAAATCTATTGTATGCGCCCGGTAATGATAGTGTAGGGGAGGTCCTGCAAAATATAATTCGATACCTAGATCGCTTAACAACATTTATAAGACTTATTTCATGCATACATTATTCATGGGTTTGATCGTATAATATTCACTCCTACCTCTAAATTAAAGAGCTTATGCACAATCAACTTATTGTTAGGATATACTATTAACCATTCGTTTAGATATAGTATTATTTATTGAATAATTGTTTATTTATTTATTCAATTCAATAAAGTATAACATTAAATAAATCATTTTGTCATATATGTGTCCTCAACTTATATAGTAGATGATTTGGTGTATAGAGTTTGAGCTTATACACAAAAGATTAAATCATCGGTTCTTATAACTTAAAAGTTATTGTTCACAATCGTAGATAGAAATTTAGACAAACCATCAGAAAGATTGTAGCACGATATTAAATATAATTTATCTTGATTATGAGAATAGTATAGTTCTAACTTCTCATGCCAGTGCATTTTGTATGTATTGAACGAGATCTAGTAGAGATAGATAATTTAGTCTGACTGATAGAAACATGTTCTCTAAACTATTACATGTACTTATATTCTCAATCTTGATATAACGATTATGAGTTGTATATATTAATTATCTTTTTAATTTATTAAAAGGTGAGATTCTGAGAAGGGACAATATACCTGGTAGATTGGATGATAATAATATATATAGGGGAAATAATTAGTTGATGAAATTCATGTCTCAATATAGAGATTGATGATACACCTTTTTATGAGAGGCTTATAAGTTTTCATGTGCAAATTCGGCCGGTAAATTTATGAATCTGGCGCGTGATATAAGTCAAGTATTGCTCTAAAGAAATTAATTATTGAATTAAATTCGTCAGTAATTTAATTTATTGATTAGTACATGTAATATTAATATAGGAAATTACACAAGTGTTTACTATTTAATGGGAAATTTTGAAATATAAATAGGAGACTGCAATTATGAATTTCTAGTGGAATAATTTATAATTTAGTATGGTAAGAATAATTCAAATTAATTTTTGGAATTATTTCCTTAATAAGAAGGCTCAATAATTAATTGTGTAGTCCATACAATGCCCATATTTAACTAGGACTCAGAATTCTATTTCTAAGGAAAAAGGGGAGGAAACACGTGAGTTTTTCTATTTTTTTTAGAGAAAAGCGTGGTTTTCTTCTCTCTTTTGGAGTGGGAAGAAATCTCTATAAGTAGGGATTCTTCTAACCTAGAAAGACAATTAGTTTTCTACACGATACTTGCCCACCCAAGTATTGAGAGAATTCGGCTGTTAATTTGGGATCATTGTAGAAGCGAAAAAGGTTCAAAAATGTCCTTAACATATTAGAAATGATTTAGAAATGTCCTTCTTCCACCTATTGGATCAAAAATACCCTTAACTAATTAAAAAAGATTCAAATTTGCCCTCATTCTAGTATTTATCAACTATTAAATACTATTTAATATGCCCACATTTCGTGTGATCTTAATATATTTTATCAATAAATACTATATTTTTATAACATCAAAATAATTTAAATTTTTTTTTTTAGCCTTCAAATTTTAATAAATTAAACCTCAACTTTTTAATTCATTTTACTTCTATTGGCATATTAGTTATATATTTTTTCCATTGTCTAACAATTTTAGCCTTTTAAAATAACTAAAATTTTTGTATAAATTAAGTTAACTGATACTGTATTCACACTCAAAAAAAATTTCAACAAAAATTATCTTTTTATGGGCATATATAATGAAATTTCTCTTCTACGTGACTAAGACAATGTTTGTATACAACATACATTCGAGTTAATTCACACATTAGTTCATATATTTTATTTAAAGAAAATACTTCTATTAGATAAGACAAACAAGCAAAAAAAATTCAAAAAAAAAATAATTGTCAAATTACTGTTAAAAAAATTATTGACATATATAATTAGAATTAGTAAATTTTTGAGTCATTTTTAATATGTTAAGGAATTTTTTTATCTAATAGGTAAAGGGAAGGACAAATTTGAATAATTTCTAATAGGTTGAGGGCATTTTTGATCCAATAGGCGGAAGAAAGACATTTTTGAATCATTTTGAATACATTAAGGACATTTTTGATCAAATAGGTAGAAGGAAAGACAAATTTGATCTAATAGGTGGAAGGAGAACATTTATGAACCATTTCTAATACATTAAGGGCATTTTTAAAACCTTTTCCTTGTAGAAGACCGTAGAGTTGGAGTTTGACTTGCTTTAAGATATCTGCTCACGCTTTAAGATGTATTCCACCGTAGAGTTGGAGTCTGACTTGCTTCAAGATATTCGCTCACACTTCAAGATGTATTTCTTGAGTTAAATTTCGATATACTTTGTATGCGTACGTATTAGAAGGAAAGACAAATTTGATCTAATAGGTGGAAGGAGAACAGTTATGAACCATTTCTAATACATTAAGGGCATTTTTAAAACCTTTTCCTTGTAGAAGACCGTAGAGTTGGAGTTTGACTTGCTTCAAGATATCTGCTCACGCTTTAAGATGTATTCCACCGTAGAGTTGGAGTCTGACTTGCTTCAAGATATTCGCTCACACTTCAAGATGTATTTCTTGAGTTAAATTTCGATATACTTTGTGTGCGTACGTATTTATAGTTGTTGTATATAATTCATATAAGCAGTATGATTTTGAAGTGCTTCCATATGTATTATTTTCCAACACCCATTACCTAGTAAACGAGCATTAGAGCAAACAAGTGAATACCTTAATTCAGTAACATTCCTGACAATAATAGTACTTTTTCATTTCTGCTCAAGTTTTTATCCATTTTTCTGGATCAATTGATTGGACACACAAAAGTTTCAACCACAATACTTTTCCATATATTTTGGGAGTAGAAAAGGATATTGAAGAGTCATGAATAGGAGTAATGTGAGAAATCAATTCAATTAAATGTAAGTCTTGGGTGCCTCCATTAATTAAATACAACAACCAACCCTTCAATCCTACAAATGAAATATTTAATGTAGTCAAAAGGGATAAAATTTTTAAGTGGAAATGTATGTCAGAGAAATGGGAGTATTCACCCATTGTCCATATATAGAAATAATAAGTAGCATTGAAGCCATCCATAAAGTATGGGGAACTACTGAGCTAGGAACCTCTCATTGTCGATGAATATTACTTTCTCCATTTCATTTTTACTTATTCACTATTTTAAAAATAGATTTTTACTTTTAACATTTTTATTTTTTTTATTTTTTTTACTTTACCCTCAAACATTAATTACTTATTCTTAAAATTATTTATCAAGATGTAAGACTACATATTAATTAGGTCAAATCCATCAGTGGACCCCTAAAGTTGGCACCAACTTTTACTTAGACATCTTAATAAAATTTTGTTCATTTTAAACATCTCATGTCGAATTTCGCTGTGTCATTTTGACATTTTTTTTATAATCAACAAAAATATATAATGTGTGTGTTACACACATATATCGTTCCCTTTTGATTAATGTCTTCTCCAAATATCTTGTTTTGCAGAAATAACCCATATCCTTTTGTCTTCTCCATCAAATAGCAAGCTCTTAGTACCTCTAGAATTCACTAAAAATATTTCATTCTCCTGTAAATAATTCTTTTAAGAAAGAATTTCATTAATATTTAATATTTAAATCTTGAAATGGGTCTATTCTTAAATTTTAATAATATTTTTCATTAATTTTCATCATTTTGCCGTAACTATCTTCATTCACCATTGATGGAATTTAAGTTAACATAAATGATGGATGAAAATGGGGAAGAAGAAGGGAATTTTTTTTTTAAAATGGACTAAATCAGGTCTTTCACGCGTGATAGACGAGTGTATCACACTCACTATGTCATGTAAGCAAAAAGTGTCAAAATGACACAGCGGAATTCGACTTGAGGTGTCTAGAATGAACAAAGTCTAGTTAAGATTTTAAGTGAAAGTTGGTACCAACATTAAGGAGCCATCGATGAGTTTGGCCTATTAATTAATATGAGTATTATAATAAAATATTCATATCAATCATTATTTTTAAAAAAACTGCAAAGTTAAAAGTGGACAAGTAAAAGAGAGTAATTCTCTGGTCTCATATGTGAATTGCCCTACTGTAGCTACATCTCTCCTCACCAATAAAGGTTGTGGTGGAGTGATAATTACTTTTTTGTCCTTAATCAGAGGTCTCAGGTTCGAGTCCTCTTAAGTTAGGAGTGGCCTTTGTTAGGGAGCATTTTACACTCCAATGTGAGATTTTTCTACGCGAATTCAAATTTAATCGAACTCCAATACGAGTACTTGACATTGGATGGGCAACCAAAAACGAAAAGAAGCTATACCTCTCCTCTTATAAATATGAACTCAACGATTATTAATATCAAATATTTCCTTTATCCATCTTTAGTTGTCCACTATATTAAAATTAGATGTTTATTTTTATTTGTCCAATTTAGAAAGAGATAATTTATCACTTATTTTTTAATTTATCTTTATTATTAATTATAATCATTTTTCCATTGCATTTCTCAAAACATTAATTTTTTTACTCTCTCTATTCAATTTTACTTGTATACTATTCCAAAAAATATATTTTTATTTTTACTTGTTACTTTTAACATATCAAGAAAATATAATTTTTCCATGTTTTTTCCTTAGCATTAATTATTTATTCCCCAAATTCTTTTTCAACACCTAATACTCCCTCTATTCTATATTAACTAATTTTTTGGGGCTTTTTCATAGTTCAAAATAAGTGATTGTTCAAAGTTCAAGATAAATGTTTGAACTTTTTTCATTTTTTGCCCTCCATTTATATTTTCTAGGTGATAAGTTTAAGAGAGTTAATTGCTCATATTTTTTTATTTTACTTTGAATTATTTCTATTTTCAAGAATAGTTTGACAATAATTAAAAGAATAAAAGTGGAAAGTGATGTTCAATTTAAGTCGTAAATTTTTTTTAAATAGGTGTGCATTGCCTCACAAATTCACTTAATATGAAATAGAGAGAATATTAAATATCAATTAATAGAGCTAGTGTAGTAAAATAACCATGCCAATCTTTATTTTCTTAATGAGTGTGTCAAGTCCAAATGTGATAAGTTAAAGTGAACGAAGAGATTATAAATAAAAGGTGATATAATAAAACTACTCTTTTATGACATGCTATGTTTCCCCTCTCAATTCCCTTTCATTGCTTTTTAAGAAGTGTGACAAATCAAACATCACTTAAGTAAAGATGAATAGAGGGAGTATTACTCCATTCGTCCCAAAATACTTAGCACATTTTCTCTTTGAGAATCAAACTATACGAATTTTGAAGATATATGATATATATATATATATATATATATATATATATATATTACCATATTGATATGAAAAAAATATATTTTATAGTATTTTATGGTATAATTTTTGAATGTCTAAATTTAAATTTTAAATTACTTAAATTTAATTTAACTCTAAAAATTAATTTAATTAATTCTCATAGTGCAAAACATTACCACTGTTTTAACACAGAGGGTGTAACTCTGAAAACATAATAAAAACCCCAGAATATAAATTCCATCCGGCCTATGCACACCTCTCTAGGATATCTGTTCTATTTGTGCATTAATGAAATGAAATTGGAGCGCACGTTAATGAGGATTTTGCACTACTACCCAAATGCAAATAATTAATATTCAGGTTTTCCAAAGGCAAAATTAATCAAGCCTACTTTTCTAGCTTATCATTTATTCCCTCCGTTTCTTTTAATTTACTCCCTCTATTCCATAATAACTTAATTTCTAGAGCCTTTTTCATTATTCAGAATAATTAAATTATTTAAAGTTCAAAAGAAATATTTAATTTTTTTTTATGTTTATCCTTTTCATTAATGAAGTTTTGTAATTTCCTAGGAGTAACTATACTACTTACAAAGTTATACTCCAATAAAAAACTACTTGTATTTATTATTTTACATTTAATCATCTTTGTGCTGTTAATTAAATAAAATGGTAATAGAGGAAAATATGGTTTAAATTTTATCCTTAAATATTTTTTTTAATATGTGTGTATTACCTTTGAAATTCAACTAATATGAAATAGAGAGAGTATTCATTTTAGATTTTATATCTTTTTTAAAAAATAATAATTAATATGAATATTTTTTAAGAAATAATAATTGATATAAATATTTTATCAAAATATTCATATTAATTGACATATTTTAGATTTTGCATTTTTTTAAGAAATAAGTAATTAGTGTTGAGGATAAAATAGAAAAAAATAATTATATTTTCTTTATAGATTAAAAGTGACAAGTAAAAGTGTTAAATCTACTCTGAATAAGTAAAAGTCAATGGAGGGAACATGAACCACTCTCTCCGTCCAACAATACTCGTCCACTTTTGATTTTGCACACTTCTTGAGAAATCATAAATAGAATGATAATTTTATCATATCACCATCTGAATGTAATAAACATAATGTCTTGTAAAATGTAATATGGAAATGACTATAATTAGGTGTCGTTTGACCCCAAATAGTTTTTGATTTTTTTTTTAAAAAAAACTTGAAAACTAGTGTTTGACCATATAACTTGACATTACTTGACACATATATTTCACAAATATCCCAAGTTTCAAGTTCTAGAAAAAACTAGAACTTGGGAACTTAAAAAGTTGTAAAAATTTACAAATTACCCAAATCTTTTATATTTTATAAAAAAACACTCATCATTTATTAATTACAATTAATATTTATCTACCAACTTACTTCATTAACGTCGTCAACCAACACCATTAAATAACATCTCTATCTATTAATAAATAATTAGACTATTCCTTTCTATAATTTGTTTTTAATATATTGCCCTTGCCCATATTGTTATTTTGTTGTTATTGATTGTTATCAATTATGCTATAAGATTTTTTTTTAACGGAATATGTTCATTATAAAATGATAATATATACAAATTTATGGGTATTTTAAATAATTTTTTTAAAACTTATGGATACAAAATAATATTTTTTGAAACAGTCAAATTCTTGGGAAAATTTGTGGCCAAACGTCTGGTGAAATTTTACCAAAACTTCATCCAAAAATAACTTGTCAATAATATTTGGGAATTTGGGACCAAACGCTAGCTTAATGATGAGGGTAAATTAGGAACTAAGTGTAAAATTATCTCTTGATTCCATAAATTGAACAGTTATTGTTGAACATCTATTTTTAGTACAGTGGACAAGTAAATATGGACAGAGAAAGTATTTCCTCTGTCACACCTTCGTAAAAATTACGTCCATTAAGAAATTAATAAATATGATGTGTAGTTTATTAAATTATGCTTATTTAATAAATAAAGGGCAGCCCGGTGCACTTAAGCTCCCGCTATGCGCAGGGTCCGGGGAAGGGCTTTAAAAATAAAATATTACTTGTCAAGTAGATGAAGTATAAAAATATAGTTAAAAAAATTTATACTAATTTTTGTTTTGAATTTTTTAAGTGATACATTATTTTGAAACAAATTTCTTTTATTAACTTGACTTTTATTTTAAAACGGAGGAAGTAGTAATTTTGGCGTCCAACCTACTGGTCTTTGGGACACTTGGACAAAAAAATTAATCACGCAGCTCCCTTCAAGGAGTATAATTAACTCTCTCTGTCTCAGGTTATTTTAGTTTTTCATCATTTTTCTTATTTCTTCCGTCTCAAATTATTTACTGCTTTTTGTTAAAAATAGTTTTTCAAAAATTATTTATTATTTTAATAATTTAAGATAAAATTAATTAATATTTTTTATTTTATCCTTAGTATATTTTTTCTTAAAAACTATAAAGTCCTTGATTATGGGGCATTATTACTTTTTAAAGTTGTTAATTTAATTTATTTACAAGTGTCTAATTTAGATTGTTGACATTACTGTATATATAGCGATAATGAAATTTTGAAATTGCATAATCATTAATAGAGATGATACATAAAGTAAATATAATTTAGCGGAGAGATATTTTAACATAGATATAAATAAAATTAAAATAGATAAAAATCTCTTCTAATTAATATTTTTGAAGGGAAGTGTAAAGAAAAAAAATGAGATAATTTGAAATGGAGAGAGTAACCAAAGTTAGCAATAATAACGTGTTAGGATTTATCTTGATTGTTTTTTAGATTTTGTTTCTCTTAAAAGAAGGAAAAAATATTTATCATAATTATTTTTTAGTTAGGGAAACTAATCCTTTTTAAATATTTTATATAAAAATGTAATACACAGTATAGTTCTTTTAGAGTTAAGAATAAAGATTTTTTCACATATAGCCACTTAAAAATACTTTAATTATGCTCCATAGCTATAGTTTGCTAATTACAATTCATAGTTATAGTTATAGCAGCGTTTGTATAATTCGCGCAGCATTTGTATATGTTTGTATAATTCGCTATACCATTCACATTTTTTGTATAACGTTTGTATATTTCACTATACAATTCATGCACAACGTTTGTATAATTCGCTATACAATTTGTAGTGTTTGTATATTTCTCTATACAATTTGATTCGCGCACAACGTTTGTATATATCGCACGAATTATACAAAACTCAAACTTTAATTACAGCTAAATGTTTGCCGCGAGCCATATAGTTAATTCAAACTATAGCTATGTTAGCTAATTAACTAGTATATGTTTACTTATTCACGTAATATTTCCTTAAGAATATTGTTTACGGGAATATTATTCTCTTAATATTATTTTTTATACTATTTTTCTTATAGTTAGGCCAATATATTAAATTTACTAAACATATTTTTGTATACTTGTCTTGTTCTGTTTTTAAAATTTATAATCGTTAGTTTCCACAACCTTTGTTATTTTGATCACATATATTGGAGGTTTAGTTTAATTGTTTGAGAAGTATGTTAGTGGCTTTGAAATAGATGGAAGAGGTAATTAGGAATCAGGAAATTAATAAGGAACCAAAACCAACATCACCAATAAATGTAGAAAAGTGAGAGTAGGTTGTCCAAACTGGAGACTTTATGGAGAACCTAACTAATTAATTAACTTGTGGCCAGAAAATAGAAATGATAATGATAATGATAATAAATGAAAGGACAAAAAAGAAAAACAAATACCCAATTAATTTGTTTGTCAACTGACTTAAACTACTGCGAATAAAAACGACATGAAACATATATTGAGATGACTGATGAGCATAATATCTAATTCATCATCTATTTTAAGACTAGTCTTTGCTATGTTAATCTTATAATAACCCTAGGGGGAGTTAGTTTGGTTTGACTTATAAGAGAAAACAATTTACAATAAAAGTTTACATTCGCCATTTTTGTTTTCTGTATAGATAGAGATAATACTTGCATAAGTAATGTAATAATCAAAATATTATCTTATATATTGAATATAGTGTAGAATACCAGTATGCATATGAGGAATTACATCACCTAAATGGAAAAACAATACCCTTTAAGCCATTGGAAGACTAGCTTGTTTTAGTAGTCTATATTGTTCTCTTTCTTTTTTTTTTGTAGCGAACAATAAAATGTTATAGATCAAGGGTATGTTTGGCGCAAATAAATATGTTTTATTAAGAAAATAAGTGAATTTTTTGATTTATTTTCTTATGTTTGGTTAGTAAGAAGTAACTACTGTCCCAAGAAAATTTAGATGTAATTTGGAAAAATCCTTAGGACACTGACCCCCCATCCTTTAACACAGACCCTTTGTCTTGAACTCAACACGAGACCCAACCTAACCCAAACATCAATTCGAGGCACAACCCTGACCCCAACCCTAACTAATAACTTGATGCTAACTCGACCTTGGCCTAATCCTAACATGAGACCCAATAACCAATGCCAGCCATGACCCAAGACCTCATGCTGACTCATAACCTAACCCTGAACCTGATCCTGAATAGAGATCAAAGAACCAACTTTGATCCAAGACTTGACCTAGACCTCGAGATAGGGTCGAGAAAGGGAATTGGGTTCCGAGTCAGGAGTCGGGTCCTAGTTCATGCTCAAATGTCATGTTTTGGGTTTAGGTTAGGATCGAGGTCAGGTACCACATTAGGATTAGGAGTTTGAGTCAGGATTAAAGAGTCAGATCCCATATTAAAGGCCAATACGAGTTGGGGTTGGGGTCGGATCCTAAGTCGAGGTCATGAGTTTGAGTCTTATGTTGGGATATATAGAGTCGGGGAGTTGGGTCGGGTCCCTAGTTGGGGTAAAAAATCATCATGGGACAGGATCGAGTCTCGTGTTATGAGTCCAGTCTTAAGTCTAGAGTTGAGTCGAGGAGGGAGTCAAGGATCGAGATGTATTTAGGGTCTTGTCTTAAATTAGGGTCGAGGTTAGGGTTGAGGGTCAAGGTTGAAAGTCATGCCTTGGGCTGGGGTTAGTAGTCGAGTCTCGAGTCAGGTGTTGGGTGTTCAAGTGATGTATAGAGTTGGATCCTAGGTCAAGGTCGGGTTTCGATCGAGGTCAAGAGTCAATCTTAAGTTGGGGTTAGTACAGGGTCAAGAGTCGAGGTAAGGTATGAGTCGGGAGTTGGGTCCCAAGCTAAGGTCAGCGTTGAGGTCAGGAATTGAGTTTCGGGTCTGGATTAGGGTCGAGGTCAAGAGTACCTCAATTTGAACAACGTGTCCCCAGCAGAACTATATTTTTAGGATTTAACAACTTATGTAGGAACTTTACAATAGACCAATTGTTGCATCCCAAACTAAGAATACTTTATTGATAACAAAAATGCACTTCCTTCCTTGTAAAGAGAACCTAGTTAAAAAAATGGAAGAATAAAGGAAAAAGAAATTCCTAGCGCATAGACAAGACATCTTTAGCAAAGTGAGAGATGCCTTGATTGTGAAATGGTAGAATCGCTAGACTTAAATCTCCTGCTAAATAACGTGGAGGTTCAAATCATCTTCAAGGCATAATTTTGAGAATGCTCTTTCTCCGGCCTAAAGCTGAGCAATACAATCACGTGTCACCACACAAAATTCATTGTACCCTGCCTACTTATTCTGACCTATTTGTACCCAGATACAATCTATTCCCTTAGGCTTAAGGGCCCACCATCCTATTATCACTCATTCCATTAAAATTATAAGATGAAGATGACTCATCCTTCATGCGTAAACCAAACCACAAAAGTCTTCTCACTTGGAATATATCTCACCAAAAAAAGACAGTTCAAGTACGAAGGATATTATGCGAGTTTAGATAGAAGCAACTAACTGATAGTTGTCTGCGCCTAAGGTCAGATTATGGATATTGGTATTAGGGTAGCAAGAAGATGCATTGGGTGATAGCATATCCATAGCCCTTCTTCGGTTGGTCCCCATAAAAATTCCTCTCTAAGGTGGTTTGGTCTAATCAGAATTAACGAATTCATATGAAATAAGGGGTTTGTCTTAACCAAAATGGTTGCTTGAGTCTATAGGATACCTTTCCTATTGGTTAGATGTGTGGGGAAGAGGTCAAACCTAATAAAGGAAAGGGACAAAAAGAGATATTCATTTTGATTGCTTTGGTGTTGCAACATTTTCTTACCTTAGTTGGGTTTCGTTGGTGCTACCTAAATAGTAGGTAGGCGGTGAATGCGTGATGTTTTGAGTTTCTTGGTCATTTATCGTACATATAGATGAAAAATTATGATTTGAGAGGAACTGAATGGAATTTGAAATAGGAAGATCTAATATAGGCGTTCAACCTTCTAGAGAGAGCGACATGCATAAATTGAGTGAGTAAGAATCCTTTCTAAATCGACGATACCAGTTCATGAGCCCTTATCGACAACGAAAAAGATAAAGTTTCTGTTGGAGGGTACTTGATGCCCTGAATCAAATGGAATTGAACAGAGATGTTTGTTAAGGGGTACTTCCCCTAAATAGGTCCCTGCTAATAAATTCAACCATAAAGGAGGGGGACAATGAAACTTCTGCAAGGAGGACAAGATTGCTCGCTAACTCTCAATCTTTTTTATGGGGATTGGTCTGGAAGCATTGGTAAAGGATATGTGCAAAGGCTGTTGAAGGAGGGACGAGACTTTCTTGATTCAGCATGTGAGGGAAATGCCCCGAGTATCAAAGTTAAAGGTTAAGAGATATGGCTAGAAGGGCTAAGCTGGAGTTAAGGAAGTTAAAGTGAGACATTTGCTTTGGGTCCCGGGTTGAGGTCGGGAGTTTGGTCTCGGATCGTGTTGAGAGTTTAGGTCTTGGGTTAAGATTGGGAGTCTGGTCAAGAGTATGGACTCCATTTGAGGTCGGGGTCTAGAGTCGAGTCTCAATTTAGGGTCGGAATCTAGATTAGAGTCAAGGTCGAGAGTTGAGTCTCGAGTTAGGATTAGAAGTTAGGTCAAGATTTGAGATTGAAAGAGAGTTTTAAAAAATATTTTTCTTTATGTAGGGAAGTTATTTTTCTTAAATTGGAGAAAAACAAGTCTATTTAAATATATTTAAGTCAATCAAATATGAGAAAATTAGAAAATAATTTCATTCGTACCAAACACACCATAATAAGCATTATAACAAAATGCAACATCTTCCTCTATTGCCTTTTCACTAAGATCCATGTGTGATTCTTGTGAAAAGACTCCATATCCTCCGTCATAACTAATTGTCATTGTGCAACATCCTTGTAAGAAGTTGTTTGAACAAACGAGGAGGGCTCAAGATCTTTAATCTTTTTTTCTACAACTATGAAAGCATATGCAATCAGATTTGCTTACTCTCTAAGGAGTTCTAGTCTCCATATCTGCCTCTTGTCCCTTCCCTTCGCCATTGTGTATGGTTTTTGGACAACAAGTTGTTCAAGATCTATATTTTTTGACTCATCTTCAACTTGAGTCTCTTAATCCTTTTTCTTGGTAAGCTTTGCCTATTGCAAGTATGCATAGTTAGAGGACTCACTTGACCATACCTCATTCGGAGTCTTAAAGTCAATCACTAATATTGAAGATCGATTAACAATATGAGAAGCAGTATGAACTGCTTCAGCTCAAAATACTTTGGGACATTTTGGATTGTAGGAGCATATAATGAGCCTTTTTAAGCAGACCTCTCGGTAGTTCTATTCTGTTGTGGAGTGTGCGTGACATTCCCATATCTTGATATCCCATGAACCCTACAAAAATTATTAAACTCTTTGCTAAAAAACTCCAAGCCATTATATGAGTGAAGATACTTGATTTTACGCTCCATTTTATTCTCAACAAAATCTTCCACTCTTAAAATATTTTACAAACATCACTTTTGCCTTTAAAAAATGCACATAAACCTTTCGTGAAAACTCATCTATAAATGTGAGAAGACACCTCTTCCCACCCTTTAATGAAAGTTTAGAGGGACCTCATAAATAAGAATGGATGTAGTCAAGCACCCCTTCCGTCTTGTGTTTCTTAGTGCTGAACTTGACCTTCTTTTGCTTCTTTAGAATACAATGCTCACAAAATTCAAGTGTAGTGATCTTGTCTCATGTGCCATAAATTACCTATTCATCATAAGATTACTGCATTGTAGATGAATTAGCAGAGCCAACAATAGTGCTTCGTGCTAGTATGTAGAGGTCGTCCTCCGATTCGCCTTTTAGTATGACTAAAGACCCTTTAATCACCTTCATAGTTCCTCTTTCGCTCATGTACTTGTAGCATTGTCTATCCAAAGTACCTTGCTCATGACAAGTTGCATTATTGCTCATTACTATGGTTCCTCCACTTTTCTCATAATTGGAGAGTCTAACACCTAGTTATAGACATAAACTTCACTATTGCATGATTTTGTAAGTACATATTCGCTGATTACTATGGTTCCTCCACTTTTCTCATAACTGGAGAGTCTAAAACCTAGTTATTGACATAAACTTCACTACTGCATGATTTTGTAAGTACATATTCATTTTCATAATCATATACATGTTTAATTGTGGATACACTGACCTTTTCCTTGAAACTTGACGTTGGGGAATCTCATTCAAAGAGCCTATTCTTGTGGTAGTCCCAACATTCCACATTTTTTTTGTTCACATGAGACTTTAATCTATGCTTTGATTTGCTTCTTCCGTGTTAGTTAGTCTGACCTCTCACAAAGAGCCCACTAACTAAATCATCTTTGGCTCCTTCAAAATGCCTCAGCACATTACTAGTGTTAAGTGCTTGTCATACTTGCTCAAGAGTGATATTCTCCTTGTTATACATCATTCAATTATCGATATCTTGAACTCAATGAAACTAGCAGCGCATATGCGAACATGTCTAAATGATCTATTATACCAAAGTACCTAGCTCCATTGTAAATGTGTGAAGACGTCGTTGTAACAACATCCTTCTTGTCACCGATCGATCCTGATAAATTCCTTGCAACTTGTCCCATAAATGTTTGATCGTCTCTTTGGTACTTGTACTCACTTTATAAAGCACATTAGGTGCAAGGGACAATTGGATTACATTCAATGCATCTCCTTCAATCTTCTTCTTGTTGGAACACGATGTACCATCAAGATACTTTCTGTCAATAACGTAGATTGATCCTTCCCTCCGCTATAACACCATCATATGGAAGAATCCTCCAGATATTGAAGTTGTTGCACCCACTAAATGTATCAATTTCAAACTTCATAAAACTCATTGTTGATTGTTCTTCCTCTTCTGTTACATATACTATTTATTAGCTGACAATACAAAATATCAAAGTAACTATTTTCAGACGTGCAAGGTCAGACTTTTCTTCAACACAAATCATACCAGACAGAATCTTGACTCTGATACGATTTTTTAGCGAAAACATAAAAGAAAGAATGCAAAATTTAATGTGGTTCAAATCAAAGTAATCCTGCGTCCATCAGAGAACAACTGTCTTTATATTAATAACAAAGAATCATGAGGAATATCCCAAATTACACCAAAGAGAATTGCTCTCTCAACTCTCTATTCTTACAAAGATTTATGATTTTTGGAATGGTTAATGAAGAATGTCCATCCTTTTATAGTCAAGTAGTTTGGCACATGGGATTTACTACTTCACATGTCAGACGCCGCAAAAAATATCTGTTTTAGTATTGTTTGGAAAAACTACATATCCTTCTTTTGAATCTCAAATCGAGGGAAATCAATTTCGAGTCCACACATGAGGCTAGAAAAATATGTAAACTTAAAATAAAATGCCTCAAATTTGTTCTCTAGCCAATCCGATTAGGTCGCTCAATGTCCATAGCAAGTAAACCATATATATGTTCTATCAATTCCACCGTCTATAGTTAAACAAATAAAAATGTCAATATAGATAATGAAATCAATCGATACTAATAGCTAAGAAAAAGTTGTCTGGTATATATATTGAAAGAGTCTTGTGGATAAGAGTAGTAGTAATTATTTATGTAGAAGGAATTGGCTGCTTGAAGAAATAATAGGAGTATTACAATACCGATCATTGCAATACGGACACGACACTTCATATATACATAAATGCCTTGTCTTAATTAATCTCTATCCAGAAAGAGTGGAGGAGAGCATTTGGGAAGAAGAAAAAGTTAGTTGGTGGATATGGTACACTGTGACAAGGACAATTAGAAACGAGATGAAAGGGAATTCAGAAGCAGAACCTCTAAAACAAGAGCCTAAATATATAGATATATGCAAATTGAAAGTGACAATCACTAAATTTAAAAAGGATGGATGTTGTCACATACTCGGGTTGAACTAA
Source organism: Solanum dulcamara (assembly GCF_947179165.1). Classification (NCBI taxonomy): domain Eukaryota; kingdom Viridiplantae; phylum Streptophyta; class Magnoliopsida; order Solanales; family Solanaceae; genus Solanum; species Solanum dulcamara. The sequence continues at coordinate 20,482,365 of NC_077242.1, forward strand.
GTTTTAGTCTTAAACTCAGTTAATAAATGGGCAAGTCAATAATTATTTATGTTGAGATAAGCTAAATAATGTATCATTGTTCCCACGTTGTGGAATTTCACTGGGTTAGTATGTTTAATTATTGAATAAAGTTAATAAAAGAATTTCCTTTATTATAGCGGTATAGTATAATTTATTAACTTTTTTTTTTATAAAAAAAGTATTCTTTTAGTTGAAGATTTTACACACTCAACCACCCAGCTCGATCTTATTACCAAAATGGGCCGTGTTTTTCCATTCTTACTCATATTGGCCCATATTGTATATAAATTGAAAGACAGGTCATTTCTCCTATTTCTCATCTTTGGTGAACAAGCTTGAAGAAGTGAGCTGTAATTTCAAATTTGATTTTTATGAGAAATTTTAGTGTTGTTTAGGCTTGTTAAAAATACTGTAAGGTGGTTGTCATACAAAATTTGAAGTCGTTTGGTGGAGATTTGGACTGATTTTGAATGAGAATTGCAGCTGGAAAATTACATAAAAAATTCATCTCGATAGCAAACCGACATGCTATACACTTTTATACATTGTTACATATTTTAAACAAAATATATACATTGTTTATACAAGTGTATACATATTATATAATAATATAATATGAAGAATATGCACGTGTTAACTGAAAAATATGACTATGTGAGTGCAAAGTGTTGTGTTGGGATGTATATTTTTCAAAATTCCCCTTTTTATATTTTGATAAGGTGTTTCGTGGGTTAGTTTGGGCAACATATTTAGCCCAATATTTAGATTTTAGATGAGTTAAATTTAAATGGATTAAAATGAGATAAGTTAATAAATGAGTGGATTTAAATGGGTTAAATGCATAGTTTATAATTCTGATATAGGGGAATCTTTGTAATTAGCATGGTAAATGTCGGGACTTGCTAGACTCCCTAATCCTTTGAGGGTCATTTAGTAGTTGGATAGAAAATAAGTTATTCTTGTATTAATTTTCTTTTCATATAACTTATACGATGTTTGGTAGATAAATATAAAATAAATTATTCATGTATAAAAAATAATACGACGTTTGGTTGACAATTTAGAAACCTGCATAATTAATACATGTATAAGTTATGAGGGAATCTATATACTATTATTTTATGCAGTGTAGAAGGTGGAATAACTGATATATGAATGACAATCTCTGCATAAAATAACACATAAATTCACTAATAACTAATTCTTGCATAAAATAATATGTAAATTCATTCATATTTAATTCCTGCATAAAATGATATATAAATTCACTCATAACTAATTCCTATATTATTAATTCCTGCATAACTCTATCTAGCAACCAAACGGTCCATTAGAGTGTTTACCTTATCCAAATCAAGTTATTCATCATTGCAGCACACTGGGGCGGCTCAAGCGCATTAGTGGCCTAAAACGAAAAATGAATCGGAGGCCTTAAATTTTTGAACTTATTTTCTGTTTAAAGTCTATTCTTTTTTCTTAAATGCAAAGTTGTTGATATATTTCTTAAGAAAAATGATTTTGATATGTGAAATTATTTCTTCTTTATACGCGAAAAGATTTATTTATTTTATAAATAGTTTTCCCTTCGTTTCAATTTGTTTGTCTGATCTTGACTTGATTTGGAATTTAAGAAAGTAAAAAAAACTTTTAAATCTTGTGATATTAATCAAACTAAAGATATGTAGAAAATACCAAAAAATGCTTTAATTTAGTGGTCTTAGACATGTCTATTGAAAGTTAAAATTAAAGAGTTGACACAAAAAAAGAAACATTTTTTTAAACGGACTAAATAAAAGGTAAGACAAACAAATTGAAACAAGATCGTATAAATTTTTTTTTAAAAAATCTATAATAGTTCTATTGTTACTAAAAATGAGGCCTCCAAATTTGGGGGCCTAAGGCAAGTACCTTAATTTTTTAACTCTTAGAGCAGCCCCTGGCAGCACAATGTAATGGCAACATGACCCTCGACTCGAGACCTTGACCACAACCCCGACACCTGACTCGAGACCCGACCCCGACCCTGTCACGACCCAAGCCTAGGGCCTAGACGTGACATGGCGAATGAGGTACCCGAAAGTACCTCAATCAAGCCTCTTAGCATTCTTTTAGCCTTTCATAGGTAATGATGATAAACAAGCGGAAATCATAATAGTAAATCTTCAACTTACATATGTCCAACAATACCTCTAACTATTAGATATAATGGGGCTAAGACAAGTCCCTAGCTCACCCTCAATCATAATAGAAGAAATTCCATAGTAAAATATCTTAACATATCATAAACTAGAAAGATAAAGGAGTATTGTTCCCGGAACATGGGAACTCACCAAAAGTAGTCTTCAATGGAATATCAACTAGCCACGTGGAGAAGAATGAGGAAGAGCACCGATCCCTATATGGTGATATCATGTAGGCAAAAGAGTATGCGTTAGTACTTTGAATGTACTAAGTATGTAAGGATGCATGAACATTGAGGAAACATTAAAAACATAATTTATGTATGCATAATAAATCATATAGATATCCTTTAAAACATTCATTTTGTGGAAAATTAACCATAATCGACATTTAAGACCATGCGAGCTATTACATGGAATCCAACATAACCCCGTACGTTGGCCGGGGAGACTACTTGCCAGGTAGAACTCCGTCAACTTCATTTATTTCTTTAACTCTAACTTTAAGGGCTATTTATGGATCCATTAGCCTAAGCCTACAAGGGCTCCTATGTTGGCACATAGTTAATGAGACAAGGAGTTGCTGCTAGGATTTCCTTACCGAATCCCACCTCAATGCCTCATTCGGTGCTAAGTCAATCCCACGGAATAGTTTAATACTTCAAAATATTCATAGCATATAACTTGAGAATTCAAACATCATATTCGGTAGAATAGCTCATTAAAACATTTGATAATTCAAATATGCAAGAATTGTCCTTATTGCATAAAGAATCCATGATTCATATCATTTCATCATTCTTTCATTTCATAAGACTCCCTTTTTGATCATAGATATTGCTTTCATAAATATTTATTTGGAGTCAAAGCTTTCAAGTCAAATTTTATTAAAAATATAGTAAAACTAGGTGGGTTCAAATCACTTCAACTTGCAAATATGTATGTAAATAAATATACATAAATACTTTGAAATCCATTAATTAAAAATCATGCTTTAAACAACCCACCATGAATTTCAAGAATCTTTAAATAGATAAATAAAAGAATTACTTGTAAACCATCAATTTATACATATGAAATTATGTTGCATCAAAATAGAGCAATAATCATTAGTTTAACCATGATTCATACTATTAAGTAAAATTAAGAATTAACATAAGAAAATATTACTTGAAATCAAGATATTTAATTAAAAGAATTTTTGGACTACATGGGTGGAAGAACCCATGGATAAACACCCACGTAACTTAGAGTAAAGCTTAAAGAAAATAAACATAATTTATCATATAATCAAAAATAATTTAGACATGAGAGTGGAAGGAATACTCTCATTGAAACCTTACATACCTGGAAACCGAAGCTTTAGTTGGTACCGAAAGACTTAATGAACACTCTTGAGTCCTAGCTTCTCTCCTTGCCGAAACGTTTTGTGTACTACCCGGAGTATATGAATCACCGAAATAGTATTTCTTCACTACTAAGATCTAAAACTATATTTGAGAATGTGTAAAGAAGTGTATAGAGAGAAGATTTGCTTGAGAAAGCTTGATGAATAAAATGAGGAAATAAGGTGGGAAAGAGGGACCTAACAATAAATAAAATAATTATAAAAAAAATTTAAAAATTTAGTGGAATATATTGATGTCATGGATGATGTTAAATGGAGGACAATTTATGTCATGAGTGATGTCAAATGTATCTAGATCTTTCTATGGTAGGTGAAATGAGTTATTTTTGATAGAATACTCTTTTTGGGAGCTGCGTTTGAATAAGATAAATTCCTTATTAGGATTTGGTGTCTTCATACGAATTGTATATATGGAAGTCTAGTTTCATATGGTTCAAGAATCAACCAATTTGGATAAACCTACAGTGAGATATGATTTTTCTTCTATAAACACTCATTTCCGTCACAGCATTCTACCTTACAAAAATTAATTTATTTGACCTACTTAACCTCCGAATCTTAAAATATGGTCTTCATAAAAGTTGTAGGTAATGATCTTGTGGTTACTCAAAAATTTGAATCACTCAATTTGGATATTCCTATGAAAAGTTATACCCAAAATACAGAGGATGTATCATGTTTAGGCGAAAATTGAAACATCGTATACAACGTTTTTAGGAGATGTTACAGACCCCAACCCAAGACTTGACCTCGACACTCGACCTCGGCTCCTGACCCATGATCCGACACCCAATCCTGACCTGACACACGACCCAAATATGAGATTTGGCCCCGACCTTAACCGAAGACCCAATTCCGACATCGACCCGAGACCCTTACACCAACATGAGATCCAATCCCAACCTTGACTCCCACCCTGACACCCGATCCGACACCCAACTCCGACCGCAACCCGAGTCTTGAACCCGAACCGAGATCCCGACCCCGACCTGAATTTGAGGCTTGACCCTGACCCCAACCTCGATTCCAACACCTGACACCAACTCTCGACTCGAGACCTTGACCCCGACCCAAGATTTGAGACCTGACACACTCTCGACCCGAGACTCCGACTTCAACTCCGACACTCGATCCAAAATTCGACCTCTAATCCTAACTTGAGATCCAACCCCGACTCAATTCAGAACTCGAGAGTTAGGTCTCGAGTCGAGATCTAGAGTCGGATCTCGAATCGGGAATCAGGAGTTAGATCTGGAATTAGTATTGTAAATCGATATCTGAGGCTTAAGTTATGATTGAAAGTTGAGGTATGAGGTTCAAAATGGTTTTGGAAAATATTTTCCTTACATTTTTAAGGGAAGTCATTTTCCTTGAATTTGAGGAAAATAAGTTGATTTGAAAAATATTTTCTAAAATATTTAAACCAATCAAAAATAAAAAAATTAGAAAATATTTTCTGAAAAATATTTTCTTTCATACCAAACTCACCCTAAGTCCTAATAAGTCGGTGCCCGGTGTGGTGCAAGATAGGAAAATGTTCTTGCAACTTAATGGACGGATAAGGGTAAAGAACCTAGTACAAGAGAGTCGACCAGAATAATAAATTGAACATAAGCTCGTCGACGGGGAGGGCTAATATTGCTGCCTACAGAAAAATCGGTGGACAATAGAAAAAGTTGGATTGTTTAACAACACAGGTTATAAGTTATTGTATTGTGGGATAAATATATATATATAGGAACGAAGTATGAGCCACTGTACAACCAAGACTTAGAGCCCGTTTGGATGAGATTAAAAAAAGTAACTTTTATGTATGAAGTGCTTTTAGAACTTTTATGTGCTGAAAGTTATTTTTATAAATAAGCAGTTGAGTGTTTGGATAAAAGTGCTTATGTTAAAAATAAGTTATTGATGTGTTTGGCAAATAAGTGCTGTTAAGCACTTATTTTCTATCAAAATTATTGAAATACCCTTAAATATGTTAACACCATAATAAGTTGATTTAAAAGATTTTTAAACTCTAAAGTTGATTTTAATCAAAAGTAATTTATAATGTAAAATCACTTCCACTATAAAATATTTATTTAAGTTAATTTTTTTATAAATACATGTCCCATTTACGCTTTCTAATGAAGTTTGTTGGAGTAATGTGGTTGCTTTAGTATCTTTTGTTTCCAACCAAAACCACTCCACTATATTTTTTATAAATACATGTTCCATTCACGCTTTCTAATGAAATTTGTTGGAGTAATGTGGTTGCTTTAGTATCTTTTGTTTCCAACCAAAACCACTCCACTATAAATACAAAAAGTAGAAAATATTCATATAATACAAGCATCAAGCATTAGAAATGTCACTAGCAATCATATTACGAAACCCCATCCAATAGACATCATTCTTTTCTCCTACAGCTTCGACATCTACATTGTTAGCTCTTGAAGTTGTGCCAATATCATTAAAATCAATCGATGGAATATAACTCTCATTCTCGGCTGTTTGGAATGCATCATCCACATTGCATTTTTTTCTAATATAATTGTGAATAGCCATAGTAGCAAGTACGATGTCCCTTTGTGTGTCAATGTGATAGTATGGCATGTCTCTCAAAATAGACCATCTTACTTTCCAAACGCCAAATGTGCGCTCTACTACATTTCTACAAGAAGAGTGTAAATAGTTAATTTTCTCAATGCATCCTCTTGGCTCTTGTAATTGTCGAGTTGCACCGCAGCGAAATTCAGCTAGGTGATATCTTACATTACTTCGTGCTTTACTAGTTTTCGGCATAATTGAATGTAAACAATCTAAAGAAAGGAGATTTGACATTAAATAAATTATTACCGTTAAATAATAGGATAGACATTTGACATGAATTACCACTCCATTGAACAATGCTGGACATTTATCTCTTTCCTAAATGACCAGTATGATTTGGTTGACATAGTGGAAGAAATGAACGTGTATGTTTGGACTTCTTAAATGCTCATACTATTATAGATATAGACAATATATAAAAATTAATTTGATAATTTAGGGATAAATTTGAATATTTTGTCTATCTAGACGACTCCCCCATGGCTAAATGGGAAATTATTACTTTTTTTACTATTTTATAATAATTTAATACACTACAAATTTTATGTGGTATAAGCTTCATTACTAACATTGATTTTATCAGATAAATGATAAATTATTTTGTGAGCAAATTGTACACTTTGACTTCCCCATGACAGAGTTTGAACAACTCTTTTTTTCATTTTTAAGAAAGTGTGTGTACTTTGTTTTTAACATTTGTATCACTACTACTGCTAAGAACATCACATTAGAAGCAACTGCTAAGAAAATCACAATATGAAACTCAGTAATAAAAAAGATTGAGAAAAAATTAGCAGAATGTCACAAGAGGTATTTGCCAAAAGGGGGTAAGGATGTACAGGTCAATATCACACCACAAGCATCCAAACATATTACATCTCTACTAGATGCACCTTCTGCTACCATTACCAAAAAATTGGAGAAACTTTAACAGAATTTCTTCTGGACACAAGACGAGGTAAAAAAATTTCACCTCATGAATCAGAAAAGGAACACAGGAATCAGAAATTAAACAACCAAATGAAACCAAAAAATGCCTAAAATTGATTCTTTTCATACCATTTAACCAAAAACAAATGGAACGACAAGCTCAAATATGAAACTATGAAGTACCACTAACAGAGCAGTAATTAAACAACCAAATGAACAATCCTTTAAAGAAAAATTATGGTTCTAACCAAAATTGTCTAAAAATGATTCTTTTCATTCCATTCAACAAAAAAGAAAAGAAAAAAGAAGCTCAAATATGAAGATATGCAGAGATTTAAATTACCTCAAAAGGGGATTTCTGAGATCTACAATGGAGAGATTGTGGAGTGACAGAGGAAGAAGTAGAAATCTCAAGATCGACTAAAGAGAAAATTGTTAGAAACCAAAGCAAAATCAGATTTCACAATATGTTAGCAGCTTCAACAATGGCAGTTGTGGGAGCATTAAGCTCGTCTCCGCTGTCGGAATTGCCATAGCTATTGGTGTCTCTGTTCGTGGTGGACTTCAGTGGAAGAAATGAGGAAATGATGTAAATTTTAGGGTTAAAAGAATAAAAAGGGTAGTTTGGAAATTTAGTTAAAATATAAGGGATATAAAAGTAATTTCCATGATCAAATAAAATGGCTTTAAGCACTTAGAAAAAAAAAGTTAGGAATCCTAACTTTTTATTTTTGGATGACTTTAAGAACTTTATGGCTTAACGTTAGCATTAGGCAAACACCATAATAAGCTAAAAAGGACTTATAAGTTGGTTGACCAACTTATAAGCCCATCCAAACGGGCTCTTAGGATAACGTTGTAGAAGTAAGGAATATTAGTGATAGAATTTTCTCGTCAAGACTAGTGTGGGAAAGGAGAATGTGAGAAATATTTAAGAAAAATATTATTTGAATTGTGTATCTACATTATTACATAGAGACCTTATTTACAGACACTACAATACAATCATTTATCAACTTGGATAATATTTACTATTTCTATTCCTACTACTATTAATATTTCTATTTTTATTCTAAATAGGATTGTATATACCTATTCCCATTCTAACACTTTCTCCAAGCTACTGCATACAAGTCATATGTACCTACCTTGTTACATATGTAATTAATATAAGGATTGATGAGGGGCTTGATGAGATATCTGCAAATTGATCAATCGACTTAACAAAATTGACAGTCAATCTCAATATGCTTAGTTTTCTCATGAAATAAAAGATTTGATGTATAATGTGATAAAACACATAATGATCAGCTCCACTATGAGTCATGCCAAACACTTGAATTACTGTGATGAACTTTTCAAACCAAGATCGAGAAAACTATTTCAGCCCATAAAGTGACCTTTATAATCGACATACAAGGCTACTAAACTCCCCCTGAGCAACAAAACTAGGTGTATGGTTGCTCCATGTAGAATTCTTCACAGTGTAGTGGTTGCTGGAAAGAGCTCAAAATTTGGTATAATGTCATAACCCAACCCCGTAAGCCGTGACCCAAAATATACATGTATATACGCAAGCCGACTAGGCTACCACTATGAATAGGAATGTTCCAAAATATATGTCATACTAGTACAGCTGGATAACATCTATATACCACCCATATATATGTCTACAGACCTCTAAGAACATCAATAGTAACATATGATGGGACAGGGCTCTGCTGTACCCATCGATAAATAAATATATACATCAAAATATCTATACCAAAATTCTAGGCTTCGGGACAATGGAGCACTACCAAAATATTTGAATGGAAATTCTAAGCTGGCGGATCCCTAAAATGAATATTTGTACCTACGGACATGAAACGCAGCCCCCCCTCCAAAGAAAGGGGGTCAGTACGATATATGTACTGAGTAGATAAAGCATAACATATCATAAATGAGATCACATCTGAAGTAGAGATTCAGGATACAAGTATGCTACTCAAGAAATTACTGTACCCGTGCCTTATAAAATAAAATCATGCATGATTATATCATCTATCATATCCGACCCATTATAGACTCGGTGAATCTATCATATACATGTATATCATATTCAGTCCATCATGGAGCTCAGTGCCATCATCATATCACCATGTCATCATATCATATCATCATATATATATATATATATATACCATACCCGTCCCTCTAGTGAAGGACTCGATGAATAATACAGTAAAACTGTGAAATGAATACATACCCAGCCCGGGACTCGGTGAAAGATACATTAAGGCATGCACGAGTAGAGTAATAAGTAACCATATGCATTTAAATCTTTATTTGAGACTCAATCAATAGAATAATTAAAATGGACCATCATTTGAAAATCAAGACAATAGTCATTTTAAGTAACCTTCGATTGCCGTTATAAATCATGCCAAATATGAATTATACCGAAGCATGAATTATACTAAAATATAAATTTTACCAACTAGGATGGCTGGAACCATACATATAAGTCAAGGTATAACGATCTATATTCTGAAAATTTAGAACATTAGCTATCCTAGTATACTTAAGAATAGGAGTTTCATTGGAATTTATACTTTTATCGTTCGTTTGTTTCATATGGATCATGCTAAAAGAGAGAAAGGTTAGCTTTACATACCTTTAGCATTTATACGTATATGCTGCCCAATATTGTCTCAACCTATATTAAAATGTTAAGTACAATGGTTAAGCTATGGATAGTAGTAAAACGTACTCTATCGTTAGTAGGTTATTTCTAAAAAAAATTGGACAGCATCTCCCCTATACCGCTCACTTTCCCCACTTCCAAACCAGCCATATAATCATCAAGTAATATCAACAATCTAAAATATTGACATAAAAAAAGATTTATTATTGACAATAAGCCTAGAATGTTGCCACCCGAATTATGTTAACAAAACAGTAATTTCAGAAAAACGAGTACCTCAAGTTGTATCTACATTTTGAAATTGAAAACAACACAAGTGGACTTAATGACCTTCATGAAACATTTAGATCTCTGTCTTAAAATTTAAATCCAAAAGTAATCAATTCAAAATTCATTTTGTACAAAACTATATCCTCAAAACACTAACAGCTATACATGAGGAATTTTTCAATCAAGAATCTGGACAAAACTTGCCTTATACTTCATCCTCTTTTTTCGACATAATAACAGCAGATATAGGCTCTGACATAAACATAAGAGTTTTAGGTACGTGTATTAGCTTTCCAAAAAATATTTATTTTCTAAAATCAAAGGTCTACATAATAAGATATTCAAGAATTACTACAAGCTACACAATTCCAAAAACGGATTTGAACACTTACAATCTCCATTCACCTTATTCCTCCAAATTCAAGAACAACAACTCATCAACAACATCAAAACAATACCAACCATTATTATACTAATCACTAAGCTAATTCCATCCATTTAATCCACCCAAAATAGTCTCTTAACCCATAAATCTCAACAAATCACCAAATGAGTTTATAACGCTATTTTCTCCGTTCTAACCCGTTAAAACTCTAAATAAACTTGTTAATAATGAAAAAAGGACTTTAATATTACCTCAAATGTGTAGCAACCATATTAAATCTTCTCCTTATTGTCTGATATTTAGCTCAAATTGAAGGCAACATGACGTACAACACTTTTCTCTTCATGAGCTTCGGATTTCGGGACTCGGATTTTGGTCAGATTTGGTTTTTCACTCTAAGATATTTCTCTCTCTCTCTCTAGAAATTTATGGATATTTCCTTGTTTGAGAATGAAGAAGGAAGGTGAAAATATCCCTTAAATGATGTGGGTATTGGGCCTGACCCGAGATGGAATCGGGTTGAGCCGAATCCACTATTCAGCTTGACCCTCCTACCTTAAAACATCCATATACCCTTATCCAAATGCCGTCTACAGACCCACAACTTATAGTTGAAAGATATTTCAATTGTCTACAACTTTCATTTTCATAGTTTTCCCAAATTACCAAATTCTAATAAGGTTATGGCCTCACGAAGTCAGCTTACCCGAAAACATGACTTTAAGAAAAAATATTTGATGGCTTCTACTTTGATTAGGCTCAAGGGTCCTTCTTGAGATGTCTTTTACTTCACATATATTATCCATATAAATTTTCATTTACAACAAATCATGCCATTTTAAAATTCAAAATTGAAAGTCCTTGAATTTATATCCGTTAGCTCACGAATAGTCCAAGATACAAAAATACGAAATATAACATTCTTCCCCCCTTTAGAACATTCATCCTCGAATGTTAAACTCGCCTCATAAAGTCCTATAAAGAATTTGGGAGAGTCGTTTTTTAAATGCAACAACATATAGTTTCATCTATCAATCAATATAATTAATCTAGAGGTTTAGATTACCTGTAGTCGTAGAGAACAAGTGAGGATACTTATCCTTCATCTCCTCCTCGGCTTCCCAGGTCATCTCTTCTCTATCTTTATTTTGCTACAATACTTTGACAGAAGCCACATCCTTAGTACATAACCTTCTGACTTGGCGATCAAGTATAGATAACTATAGGATTTTTCTCATAAGACAACTCCTCCGTCACCTACATATCATCCACGGGAAATACTTTAGAAGGATCACCAATACATTTGCGAAGCATCGACACGTGAAAGACAGGGTGCACTGCTTCTAAATTAGATGGTAGGTCAAACTCATAGGCAACCTTGCCTATTCTATGAATAACCTGATAAGGGCCAATGTATAGCGGGCTAAGCTTCCCTTTCTTACCGAATCTTATTACCCCCTTCATGGGTGACACTTTCAAAACACCCAATCACTAACCTGAAACTCTAAGGGTCGATGTCGCTTATCTGCATATGATTTATGTCGACTATGGGCTGCCAATAACCTTTCCTGAATAAGCTTTACCTTATCAATAACTTATTGAATCATATCGGGTCAGATTAACTTAGCCTCACCAACATCAAACCAGTCAATAGGTGACCTGCACTTCTTCCATATAAAGCTTCATACGGTGTTATCTGAATACTAGAATGATATCTATTATTATAGGCAAACTCAATAAGTGGCAAATGATCATCCAACTACCTTCAAAGTCAATAATACAGGCCCGTAACATATCTTCTAGCATCTAAATAGTATGTTCAGCCTGCCCATCAGTCTGAGGGTGAAATATTGTACTAAGATTTATTTATGTTCCTAATCCCTTTTGAAATGATCTCCAGAAGCTAGCTATGAATTGATCCCCTTTGTATGAGATAATAGCTATCTCTTTGATATATAACCTCGCATAGTCCTCCGCTAAATATGTAGTTCTAACTGGAAAAAAGAGGGCTGAGTTTATCAGCCTATCTATAATCACCCATATGGAATCATACTTCCATGGAGTGCGAGGTAAGCTTGTAGTAAAATCCATATTAATTGCTTCCCACTTCTAAGTCAGAATTTCCACCTCTTGTAATAGTCCGTCAGGCTTCTAATGCTCAATTTTAACCTGCTGGCAATTTGGGAACTAGGCTACAAACTCTGCTATATCCTTTTTCATGCTATTCCACCAGTATAAACATCTAAGGTCATGATACATATTTGTCGGCCCTAGATAAATAAAATACCATGCATAGTGTGCCTCTCCCAAAACCTGTTGCTGTAGCTCTACAATCTCAGGTACACATAATCTGCCCCTATATCTTAGCACTCTGTTAGGTGTGATCTCGAATGGGATCTTTTCATTTTGAAGGGTTGCATCCCGGTACTGTGCCAGAATAGGGTCTTCATACTGGCGTTGCTTCACCTCTTCCATGATAGAGGATTCAACAACTCCTCGAATAGAAACTCCACCATTACTAGAATCAGCCCAGAAAATACCTTAGCGTCACTATACTAATCTTTATGCAGACTCTATGTTTTCTCTTACCTCCTTTAGTATATATATGTTTTCTCTTACCTCCTTTAGTATATATCAGGGCTCAACTATTGTTTTTCCCTCAATACTAATTATATCTCAATAGTTTTGCCTCAACCATCTTATACTTTTCTTTAATGTATTCGAAATATTGAAATCACATTGCTATTACTGACTTCTTATTATTTTTATCAAGTAATCACTTGATCTCACCCTTAACATACCAATATTCGTAGGTTGCATAACTATTCTTATACAATTTATACAAAGTGCGTTCAATTCTAATCATAGTCTTTTCTTCTCTTGGCTTATTCTTCTCTACATATTTCATTATACTAACACACACTTGCAGTCTATTTTGTCATACCTATTTTGCTTTCTTTACTTACCATTCAAGTTTTTCATATTCTACCATAGGAGAGATTTCTTATCCTTTCTCTTTTGCTACTTGTATGTCACAATATCAGTAGCCAATAACTCTGTTGCCAACATCTTAACCTTTAATCCAGTATAGCCTTGCTATACTTTACAATATCTTTAAGTTACTCATTACTATTCTCTTATCGTATTCATCCCTTTTTATATGAACCCATCCTTTGATGTCATACTATTCAAGGTCTTTACCAATACTTCTCAGCACTGTCTCAGATATCATCTTGGCTTTTATCCATTTATTATTGGCTTTTAGATCTTGCTAACTTGTTCCAGCATAGGATCTCACTTGAAGTTTAAGTGTCACATTAACGTGTTGTAGTGTTGGTTGATTTTATCTTACACTTGTATTTTTCTTATCCACTTCCCCCCTTTAGGGTGTACCCATGTCATTATCTGTTTATATTCTACTCTATGCCTCCATTTCAAATTTTCAAATACATATGATTCTTTTTCAATACATATGATATACAACACCATATCCATATCTTCCTTTATATCATCTATAACTTAGATTACCCATGTAAGAAACCTTAACACAATCATGAGGTGTTGAGAACTCCCGATATATATAGTACAAAATCTCGTCTAATGATTGATACTCCAGTAATATAATTAATGTCGCAATTTATCCAAAGCGACATTCTATTCATTCCAATCAATAATTATCTAGTGCTTATAATCGTTTCAAATTCTCCATTCAATAGCATTTATATTCTAGTGATAAGTGTTTCAAGCTTTCTTATAACACTATCTTTATCCCAATGGATATCACTTGTTACTCTTATAGGTTTAGAATGCATCAGTTGTTTCAAAAATCTACAATCTTTGTCCTTTAAGGATCTCACTATTTTTCTGAGCTGAAGTCATATATACACAATACTCATTTATGCTTCATGCACTTTCACCCTTGTCGTGTATCCAATGCTAACTTCTAATCTTACTCAAAATCATATCAAATTTGTTCTAATAGTGGTTTTGTCTTATCACCTTTCTGTCGTACTACACCTTCAGTTCGTAGCTATCTATTTCTCTTTTTGTCCTATACTCATACTTAATTAATTATGTCTATCTTGGGTGCTTCCTTTATTACTTCTTTCATTTCTATAACAATCCTTACGGTATTCACATTACATCATGTTCGTATACCGTCCTATGACGTAGCACTTCTTAACCTTATTCCCCTTTCTAGTCAATCTTATCCTTAATATCTCACAGACTGTCTTATCAATTCATTCATATCTGTCACAATTCTTTTTCATGTATACTCTTATCTTAATCACACTATTACTTCTTTTAATTATAACTCATCACAATTTATCCCATCTTATCAATTTAGTCGGTGCCTTAATATATCACTCTATCAAGATCTACTAATTTTTTCTAAATCATCTCTTAGTATCACAAGCCCTTACGAATCATCTTAGCATTTCATCAACAACATATGAAATACATAATCCTAAATAGCCCACAAGTTTATGTTTTTCTTTCACAATTTCCATCTCCAACTAGTTGGTTAAGAACTAATGAAATGTTATCCACAAGCATTTCTCAACGACCACCAGAAGAAAACTAGAATCCGATAAGCACCACAGGACTTCTTAGTGCTTAATGTACCTCGTTTACCTCCAGGCTTATTCTTGAATCGTGAATGAATTATTTAATTCATAAAGTACTTGCTGCATGCTTTGTACTTTTCAACAAAAGTGAAACTTAATTACCGGACATATTTGCCCTTCAACATAAGTTTTTTTAAGACAAAATTGTGGCTGGAAAGTATATTGGTCCGTTCAAATTAATTTTAAACTTTGCTGCTCATATAAGCTTTTTTAAAAATAAAATTTCTCAAGTAAGAATGGTACCTCTTACGGATGACATGGAGGGTATCTCTTAACTATTTACTCCAACATAATAAATTTACCTTGCCGGTATCAATCTTCAAAATATATTATGAACTTATGTCCCATTTTCTCTCTATTTCTAGAAAACTTTTGGCAGAGTTTTCCTCTGTATTTCTTATTATCTCAAAACCTGCATGTAGGAAATACCAAAAATGCCTCACAGGGCCAACATATATATTCATATCATAGCCACACAGGGCGCCCAATATCAACAACAGTATGAAAATGATGGACTTACCTCATATATCCAACTCGAACTGCACCCCTTACACTTTTCTGTCTACTTTTCCTTTTAATTTTCAACTTTACATTTCAATCATATTTCGATATTCTTACCTTATCCAGTATGCCTCTTTCGCACCATTACTTACCTGTATACTGTATAGCTTCTAATATCATCAGTCACTTTCTTCTGTCGATGTCGTTCTTTAGCTGAAATCAAAGGTTAGAAAAAAAAGGAATTTCATTTTCTATGGCTGGGCTCTATCGCACGATCTTAGACATGAAAGAAAGGTAGCATCCTAAATGCTCTGTAGCCTCCTGTTTATAGATGTGGTGCACAACACACCGATAAACAAGACTCTACGAGACACGGTCTGTAGATATTTTGAGAATGAACCTGGCTCTGATACCATTTTTGTCACGATCCAACCCCGTAGGCCGTGACTGATGCCCGAACTGGACACCTGTACACATATCTGTTGTCTATAACTAATTCAAAACTAAACATGATATGGTACTTAAGGAAATAGGATATCATATCAAAACTGTTCCATATTTATATATTAATGCGACCTGTCTCCTAAAGAGTTATAACATCAAAGGTAATGTGGTACGTAAGCCGATAAGGCTGCCACTATACATCACATTCTAAAATATACATGTATATACGCAAGCCGACTAGGCTACCACTATGAATAGGAACGTTCCAAAATATATGTCATACTAGTACATCTAGATAACATCTATATACCACCCACATATATGTCTACAGACCTCTAAGAACATCAATAGTAACATATGACGGGACAGAGCTCTGCCGTACCCATCGATAAATAAATATATACATCAAAATATCTATACCAAAATTCTAGGCTTTGGGACAATGGAGCACTTCCAAAATAGCTGAGTGGAAATCCTAAGCTGGCGGATCCCCAAAATAAATATCTGTACCTACAGGCATAAAATGCAGTCCCCCCAAAGAAAGGGGGTTAGTACGATATATGTACTGAGTATATAAAGCATAACATATCATAAATGAGATCACATCTAAAGTAGAGATTCAGGAGACAAGTATGCTACTCAAGAAATCACTGTACCTATGACTTATAAGATAAAATCATGCATGATCATATCATATACCATATCCGGCCCATTATGGACTCGATGAATCTGTCATACACATGTATATCATATTCAGTCCATCATAGAGCTCGGCGCCATCATCATATCACCATGTCATCATATCATATCATATATATATATATACCGTACCCGAACCTCTAGTGAGGGATTCGGTGAATAATATAGTAAAACTGTGAAACTAATACATACCCATCCTGGTACTTGGTGAAAGATACATTAAGGCATGCACGAGTAGAGTAATAAGTAACCATATACATTTAAATCTTTATTTGAGACTCAATCAATAGAATAATTAAAATGGACCATCATTTAAAAATCAAGACAATAGTCATTTCAAGTAACCTTCGATTGCCGTTATAAATCATGCCAAATATGAATTATACCGAAGCATGAATTATACTAAAATATGAATTTTACCAACTAGGATGGCTGGAACCATACATATAAGTCAAGGTATAACGATCTACATTCTAAAAATTTTGAACATTAGCTATCCTAGTATACCTAAGAATAAGAGTTTCATTGGAATTTATACTTTCATCATTTGTTTGTTTCATATGGATCATGCTAAAAGAGAGAAAGGTTAGCTTTACATACCTTTAGCATTTATACGTATATGCTGCCTAATATAGTCTCAACTTATATTAAAACGTTAAGTACTATGATTAAGCTATGGATAGGAGTAAAACGCACTCTATCGTTAGTAGGTTATTTCTAAAAAAATATTGGACATCACCTCCCTTATACCGCTCACTTTCCCCACTTCCAAACCAGCCATATAATCATCAAGTAATATCAACAATCTAAAATATTAACATAAAAAAGATTTATTATTGACAATAAGCCTAGAATGTTGCCACCCGAATTATGTTAACAAAATAGTAATTTCAGAAAGCCGAGTACCTCAAGTTGTATCTAAATTTTGAAATTGAAAACAACAAAACTGGACTTAATGACCTTCATTAAACGTTTAGATCTCTGTCTTAAGCTTTAAATCTAAAAGGAATCAATACAAAACTTATTTTATACAAAAATATATCCTCAAAACACTAACAGCTATACATGAGGAATTCTTCAATCAAGAATCTGGACAGAACTTGCCTTATGTTTCATTCTTTTTTTTCGACATAATAACAACAGATATAGGCTCTGACATAAACATAAAAGTTGTAGGTACGTGTATTAACTTTCCAAAACATATTTATTTTCTAAAATAAAATGTCTAAACAATGAGATATTCAAGAATTACTACAAGCTACGCAATTCCAAAAATAGATTTGAACACTTACAATCTCCATTCACCTTATTCCTCCAAATTCAAGAACAACAACTCATCAACAACATCAAAACAATATCAACCATTATTATACATAATCACTAAGCAAATTCCTTCCATTTAATCCACCCAAAACAGTCCCTTAACCCATAAATCTCAATAAATTAGCAAATGAGTTTATAACGCTATTTTCTCCGTTCTAATCCGTTAAAACTATAAATAAACTTGTTAACAATAAAAAAGAGACTTTAATATTACCTCAAGTGTGCAGCAACCACATTAAATATTCTCCTTATTGGCTGATATTTAGCTCAAATTGAAGGCAACATGACGTACAACACTTTTCCCTTTATGAGCTTCGGATTTCGAGACTCGAATTTTTGTCGGATTTGGTTTTTCTCTCTAAGATTTTCCCCTCTCTCTCTCTAGAAATTTCTGGATATTTCCTTATTTGAGAATGAAGAAGGAGGCTGAAAATATCCCTTAAATGATGTGGGTATTGGGCCTGACCCGAGTTGGAATCAGATTGGGCCGAATCCACTATTCAGCTTGACCCTCCTACCTTAAAACATCCATATTTCCTTATCCAAATATTGTCTATAGACCCACAACCTATGGTTGAAAATATATTTCAATTGTCTACAACTTTCATTTTCATAGTTTTCTCAAATTACCAAATTCTAAAGAGGTTATGGCCTCCCGAAGTCAGATTACCCAAAAACGTGACTTTAAGAAAAAATATTTGATGGCTTCTACTTTGATTAGTCTCAAGGGTCCTTCTTGAGATGTCTTTCACTTCACATATATTATTCATA
This sequence comes from Solanum dulcamara, assembly GCF_947179165.1. Taxonomy (NCBI): domain Eukaryota; kingdom Viridiplantae; phylum Streptophyta; class Magnoliopsida; order Solanales; family Solanaceae; genus Solanum; species Solanum dulcamara. The sequence continues at coordinate 20,501,206 of NC_077242.1, forward strand.
TAACTTGTCATATACAACAAATCATGTCATTTTAAAATTCAAAATTAAAAGTCCTTGAATTTATATCCGTTAGCTCATGAATAGTCCAAGATGCAAAAATACGGAATATAACATATACAATATAAGATTATTTTGGAATCTATAGAAGAGTCAACATTTAAGAAGAAAGTCACTGAAAAACTGACTGGAACATGTTCATACGTTGGAGTATTTAGATTTGATGGCTGAAAGTAGTCACAATCTAAGAAATAAAATTATATAGGCAGGGTCATAATGATGGCACGATTCTATTGAGAAAGAGAATTATATGGGTAGGGTCGAATGATGGCACGACCCTACTAAAAATAAAACTCATATGGATAGGGTCGGATTCACAGCACGACCCTGCTAAAAAAAAATATGGATAGTGTCGGAATGATGGAACAACCCTATATAAATAACAACGTAGTCACCAAAAAGACGGCACTGTGCTTTGCAAATTGGATATGAGAAAGTAGTCACCAAAAATATGATATGGTGCTACACAATTTAAATATGAAAAAATAGCCACCAGAAAGATGACACGGTGTTACATAAATTAGATATAAGAAAGTGGTCACCAAAAAGATGGCACGATGATACACAAACTAAATATGAAAAAATAGTCACTGAAAAGATGGCACGGTGCTACATAAATTTGAATAAGAAAGTAGTCACTGAAAAGATGGCATGGTGCTACAAAAACACTGACAGATATGGGGTTGATGCGAAACAACCCTACAAAGTCACCAGAAATTGACGCACAGTGACCTGTCTGACTGGATTTTCTTTTCTTAAATATTGGGTTCATGTATATATAATTGGGCCCTTTTTTTGTTAACATAACCAATGGCTAGACGGACGTCATATATGGGTCATAGGCACCCGCCGGTAGCAGAAGCTTTGTTGATTTTCTATCAAGATCGTATTATCTCTGATACCATGTGAGAAATATTGGAGAAGAATATTATTAAATTTTGTATCTACATTATTACACAGAGATCCTATTTATAGACACTATAATACAATCCTTTATCAAGTAGGATACTATTTACTATTTTTATTCCTCTATTCCTATTCGTATTCAAAGTAGAATTGTATATACATATTCCTAATGTAACAGACACGATCAAGATCATCATTGCTTGTGATTGTATGTAAACCATGTTGGAACTGGATTGGTAAAGTCTTGAAAGTAATGAATTACCTTGATGCACAAATAATTGGATAGATTCTACGACCTTTTTTTTACCAGGTAGTCCACAACTGTTGATATAATGTCAGAAAATGTATAAGCACTAAAGCCAACTAGATATACAATAAATTCATGAAGTGATAATTGATTAGAATGTATATTACTAAATGGTCATCAGAAGGGCAAGTGTTTTTCATCAATAAGTTAACTTGTAAGGGAACAAAATGAATAAAAAGGAAAGATAAATCTTATGTGGCTCAAAGCTAAAGGACACTTAGGAAAAGCAGAATCTTAGTCAGTATAAGAGTAATTCAACAAAATAGGTCTACCTCAACGAACAACTTTACAGCGACAACAAGATGAGCATTAAAATATGAAAGAGAGATAATTCATTTCCACATATATTTCAACTCTTAACACTGTAATGATTTATCAAAACTCTAGATGAGATTGTCAATGAAATGAGCAAGACCACAACCTATGTTGACTAGAGACCGTTAACAGGACACCCATACATTTTTCCCAATCCAAAGGACCCACATCAATAGCCGTATCTCCCTTCAATTGGTTGAACCAAACTTAAGGAACTCCCTTCAATTGGTAAGTGGCAAATTCTCCTTTTTCACTGGAGTCACACTCATGATATCAACAATCTTTTGGATCTCTTCAATAAACTCTTATGGATCTTTGTCCACCTTAGAACCATGAAAATTTGGGGGATTCATTCTTGTGAAGTCTCAAACTTTTGTCGCTGCCGTACACATATTTGAGTTCACATGAGCTACAACCTCATGATTAGCTTGTGCCGCTATGCTTGGGCAAGCACTTAAAAAGCAGTCCTAAATTTGGCATGAGTGACTTGCCTAGTAAAAAGAACAATCGGAGCTTGAGATGCTTGTCACTCCTCATCTTGATCCACATTCTTTCTCAATGGAGCTCTTCTTGGTGGCATGATTTTGAAATGCATTGAACATGATTTAGAAGGAAACCTTGTAGAGTTCAACAATATCGCACGACTTAAGAGTGATGAAAGAAGTGAAGTTTATTAAACGTCTCATAGCCTATTATTCATAGATGTGACGCGCTTCACACCGATGAACAAGACGCTAATCAACACGGTTTTATGGGACACCTAGGACACTTGAACCTGATGCTCTGATACCAAGTTTTTCATGTTCCAAGCTACACCCTGAACATGACACAATGAATAAGATCCCAAAAGACCCAAAATATCTTAGCATAAGAATGACTTAAGATAACACAAAAATCAACATAGATTGATATGTGGAAGATAAGTCTTAAAGGCAATCTCAACATAAAGAAACAAAAAGTCTGATATATCTTCTTTTTATTTTTTTTATTTTTTTTATTTTTATGGGAACAGACCCTACACGAGGCTCCCACCTCTCGTGCACAGTCAGGGGTTAAGCAACACCCCCAAGCCTTAACATAAATAATCAAAATAAAAATACAAGGAGGGGGACATAAACCTTACCTCCGATCCTATGGTGGTTCATAAGTCGGCTAACCTATTAAGGTCGGCTAACTCATCCCCGATACAAAAAAGAGACTAACTATAACTAGAAAGCAGTAAACCTGTGAGAGGACTCCTCCCGGTACAATTTAACTATGAAAGCATAAATGAGGGAGACTCTCCCCTTCCATGAGAAAATAGGAAAGTAACCTACACTAGTCCTATTCAACTATGCTACGTACCAGACATAGCTACATTGAAGAAGAACAAGTATACGAAACTTCTATCTCGCATGGGATGGGAAAATTCTTTTCATCTTTGCTCTTTTTAGTCTTGTCGTACCAAGAAAATCCAGGTGAAATGTGCCATTGCATCAGTATCATGATTATCAGCTATGGGGGCTGAAAGGAGAGGAAATATATGGATCTATAGTATGCAACAGCCTTGGAGTTGTGGAGAATTAGGTTCAGTAGTAGATCCCTCTTTTGGTACCTGCACAGGCAAACAACACCAAAAAAACACACAAGCAAACTATTGTGTGCTGCATATGCTGTATACTGCTGCTGCTGTGCTGCATATGGTAGGTACAGATGGTGGGTGATGATGATGGCTGCAGTATCCTTGTGAAGCCAAGAATTCTCAACTTTGAAGTTGTAGCAGGTGTGCATCAGTGAACCTGCATTAGCAATTAACAAAGGGGGAAGCAATTGTGGGAAGAGAAAAGGCTGATGCATGTTTTTGTGCAACTCCTTGTTGCTGCCATTGTAGTTAGGCTGCTTGTTGGTCTTTGTTTTGAGGTGGTTAAGCTTCTTGGAGTACCTGCACAGACAAACAAAAACAACAAACCACACAACCAAAGAAATCTGGAAGCTGCTGTAACCATGTTTCTTGTGTGCTGCAAGTTGTTGGAATTGTTGCTGCAAGGGGCTCCAAAATATTTGGTGTTGCTGCAGGTAGTGAAAATTGTTGGAGGGTGCTGGAGAGTTCCTGGTATGTGGACATAGACATACAAAACCAGAAGAGTACAAAAACAAGCAACTGTGCATCTCCTTGGTGCTTCCTTTGTGCTTTGGCTGCATGTTGGTGTCAATTATACAAGAAGGGAGGTCCTTTGTTGTGATCAGGTTCAGCTTCTTGGAGTACCTGCACAGACAAACAAAACCAACAAGCCACACAACTAAAGAAATCTGCATGCTGCTGTAGATAGCTTGTATTTGTTCCTTGTGTGCTGCAGGTTGGTGGAGTTGTTGCTGGGGTGTGTTGATAATAGAGAGTGTGGTTGGCAAGCTGAGTGTGCTTCTCCATAGAAGCCCCAGGTTACTGCAGCCCTCATAGCATTGCCAAAGAGATTCTAAACAAAAACTGTCAACTAAAGACAAGCAACAAAGCAAGCAGGTGTTGAGCTGCTGCAGGTGTTGCAGGTGTTGAGCTGCTGCAGGTGTTGAGTTGCTGCAGGTGTTGTCCTCTATGTATTTGTTGTTAAAGCATGTTGGTGTATATCTCCAACAACCTGCAAATACACAACAAATAACCAGGAACAAGCAAAGACCTGTACAGGTTAATAGAGAAGAATGGGTCTCAAAGAGAATTTTGGAGCCTGTGAGCATTTTCCATGTCGCTCGACTAACGTCTCCACTTATCCGTTTGAGCTGAAACTTTCTGAAGTTTGCATATATATCCTTTCCTTTATCCATGCAAAGTTTGAAGGCTTGTTTCCCAAGTTGGAGCTTCCATTTAGCAAAATTATTCCTTTTTAAGCTTAAGACAGCTGATTGTTTCAAGCTCGCTCGCCTAACGTCTCCAATTATCCGTTTGGGCTGAAATTTCTTGGGCCTTGTCAAAATAATATATGTTGCAATCCTGCAAAGTTTGGGGGCCTTTGGACAGGTCCACAAGTGACTCCTCACCTTGCACCTGCTGATCAGGATCAGCTCCTTAAGGTAGTTGTTGAGGAAGGTAGGAAGCAATCTGAATTTGCAGTACAAAGGATTCCTTATGCAGGATCCTGTTGCTGCTGTAGTGTAGCATATGCAAGTGATGTTGCTGAGATGCTGCAAGACTATGGTAGGTTGTTGGTCTAAGAATTCCAATCTCAGCTGCTGAAACTCCAATACCAGGCTCAAAGCCTTATGATACCTGCACCAGATAAACAAACAAAAGGAAACTTCCCTTTGCTGATTCCTGTGCTGCATCTCTACAACATTCTTGCAGCTCCAAGGCCATCTCCAAGTTATCCATTGGTTCATTTTGCAGCTGCTGTGCCAAGAAGCAAACCTCACCTGGCTTGCATTTGTTTGTTCCCTTTTTCCAAATCTGCTGGTACCTACACAATGAAGCATGAAAAGAAAAAAGAAAATATCTACTCTAATCCTTACCTCTAGGGGTAGGTTGATTGCTCTAGGAAGGCAATAAACAAGGGAGACTCTCCCCTTTACAAAACTCCTAACTATGAATTTATACATAGGGAGTTATGTACTACTATTAATGGTATACAATTCAAGGAGGTTGTTTGATCCTCTTCAGTTTTGTCCTCCTAAAATTTGGCATCCCCATTTTGTCTAGGATGTAGTATCCTCTTGTTTCCTTAGGAAGCTGTTGAGGACTGTAGAATTGAATCATGCTGTCTACACTGTGGCTATGCTTGGAAAGTGTATCTGTAACAAAATTAGCTTCCCTATAGATGTGCTTGCATTGAAAGAAATCCAGCATTATGATCAGTTCCTGCAGGTCTGTGATGTAATTCCTGATAGTCCAGGGTGGTGTAATCTCTTGTTTTAGCCATTTCACAAGTAATTCAGAGTCAACCTCCAGTAGGACCCTGCTGTAGCCATGTTGAATGCACCAAGTGATGCCCAGAAGTGCAGCCTGTACCTCAGCTTGTTTTTTAGAACCAATTCCAAGTGGTGCAGCAAATGCATAAAGGAGGTTTCCTTTGTGGTCTCTTAGGATGCCCCCAGCTCCAATTTTCCCAGGATTATTCAAAGCACTTCCATCAGTGTTAAATTTAACCACATTGTAAGTTGGTTTGTGCCAACTAACCTGGGTTATTTTCAGCTCCTGACTGCAGCTTTCCACCATAATTATTAGCTCCTTCCAGTCACTTGGCCAGCTAAGGTAAGGGAAAGCTGTGAAGATCAGCATGTAAAGTTCTTTGATAACTGAGAACTTCACTCTAGTACTGCTTGACTTTTTTCCTCCATATTTGCTAGCACATCTGTTCTTCCATAGATTCCAACAGATGAATATGGGGGTAGCTTGCATTAATAGTTTATGGACTTCATTATTTGGTTTAACCAACCACCATTTCATCAGAGTGTTCCTCATGGGGCTACTGCTGTGATGTATACCCCAACAATCAGAGAAATAATTCCATATATGTCTAGCCATGTGTCCTGAGATGAATATATGATCTATATTATCCTAACCTGACCTGTAGCAACAAGAGCACTGAACAGGTGCATGACCAAATTTCTCAATACTTTCATTAGTGGGCAACTTGCTTCTGAGAGTTCTCCAAACTAGAAAGGATATCTTAAAAGGTATATTCTTATGCCATACATAAGTGTCAGTCATGGTTTTGTTCCTTTTTGGCCTGATCTTGTTCCAAGCTGAAGCACAAGTGAAGTTTCCATCTGAGGTCAGCTTCCAGTAAGCTGTATCTAGGATGTTAGGTTGATACTTGAAGGAAAAACTAAGAATCTTCTGTATCAGATGCTGTGGTGCATGTTGCCTTACCTTCTCTTCATCCCATTCTCCATTCTTCAGGAACTTGGAGACAGTGGTATTGTTAAGTCTAGATAGACAGTCTTTGTGATAAGCTAGGGGGCCAATTCCTAACCAATCATCCCACCAAAAGCTGCAAGAGCCTGAGTTAAGGTGCCACTATATATGAGGCTCAATCTCAGCTTTGTTTGTCATCATGTGTTTCCACATAATTGATTGACCAGTGTCCCATTTCTTGATTACTGGATTTGCCCTTTGGCAATACTTGGCCCTCAGAAAGCTCCCCCATAGAGTCTTCTTAGACCTAAAAATCCACCATTGTTTATATTGCATTGCTAGGCAGACATCTTTCAGATTTTTCATGCCAACACCTCCTTCATCTGTTGGGTAGCTGAGGGTCTCCCATGATGCCCAATGGTATTTTCTTTTTTCTTTGTCCCATCCCCCAAAAAAGTCTGCTATTAGGGACTTTATTTGTTTGAGTGTAGTGGAAGTTGGAATCATAGCAGATAAGAGATGAATTGGGAGGGACTGCAACACATACTTCACAAGAGCAGCTCTCCCCCCATAACTGAGAATTTTGGTATGCCATCCTCTAATTCTGGATGTTACTTTGGACACCATACTAGTAAAGTATATGATCCTTTGACCTCCAATATATAAGGGGCAACACAAGTAGGTAATAGGGCCATGAGTTGTTTTGAAACCAGTGGTAGAAGTGACCCTTTCAGTGATCTCAGGATCAGTATTCAGAGGGATCATGCACTGACTCTTTTGTGTGTTAATAAGCTGGCCTGAAGTCTGTTCATACACTTCCAGTGTCTTCATGATCAGCTTGAGAGAGTTACTACATGTTGAAGTGAAAATGATTATATCATCAGCAAAGCTCAAATGATTAATCAATGGACCTTTCTTCTCCATGTGGAAACCTTTGTACAAATGGTGTTGATGAAAATTATTGAGCATTCTTGATAGTACCTCAGCACCTAAAATAAATAGGGCTGGGGATAATGGATCTCCCTATTTGAGGCCTCTTGTAGAGTGGAAGAAACCATGCCTACCTCCATTCACAATAACTGAATACCAGTTATTAGCCATAAGTCTCCAAACCATGTCAATAAATCCTTCTCCAAATCCAAACCTTCTCATGACTAGACATATAAATGACCAGGACACCCTGTCATAGGCTTTGGCCATGTCTAATTTGATCACAACATTATCTCCCAGCTTTGGTTTTTTAATGCTATGAGTGATTTCCTGTGCCAACATTATGTTTTCAGCTATACTTCTTCCCTTAACAAAACCTGACTGATTTTCAGAGATCAGTTGAGGAAGAATAGGAGCAAGTCTGAGACATAGGATCTTTGAAATAACTTTATTGGTGAAGTTACTTAGTGATATAGGCCTGAAATCTGATAACTTATTAGGATGATCTACTTTTGGGAGTAGGACCAAACAAGCATGTGAGATGAACTTGGGAATAGAATGCCCACAAAAAAAGTATTTCACCAAATTAAATAAGTCTTCACTGATGATATCCCAGCAAGTTTGGAAGAACTTGCCATTAAAACCATCTGGACCTGCAGCAGATACATCACTGAGGGAAAATACAGCTTCTTTCAGCTCCTCTTTAGTTGGCATAGCATTAAGAGCTTGGTTTTGATTATATGTGATGGATTTGGGGATACATCTGAGGATATCTTCATTGATAGCATCATCCTTACCAGTAAATATCTTCTCAAAGTAGTCACATGCAGCAGTAGCTATATTCTGATCACCTTGAATAGTATTATCCTGTTCATCAGTAATCTGATGGATGAATAATCTTCTTCTCCTTCCTCTAATAATAGCATGAAAGTACTTGGAATTGGCATCTCCCTCCTTAAACCACTGAAGCTTAGTTTTTTGTTTAAGGATGGATTGTTCAGTCTTTAAGTATTTAATGTACTGAGCATTCACAAGATTCAGCTTGATCTTGTTATCCTCAGACTTGTCTTGGATGAGATCAACTTCAGCTTGCTTTACCTTCTCTTCAAACTCTTTGACAGCTTCATATATGTCCCCATACTGTTGCCTTGACCAGCTACTAAGGGTGTTAGACACCCTCTTAAGTTTCAAGTGGAATATTCTCATTGGATTACCCTCTACTGGTCTTTCCCAACAGACTCTAACAGTGTACTGGAAAGTCTCATTATCCACCCAACAGTTGAGGAACTTGAAGTATTTGATAGGATTACTGTGAGTCTCCTTACATTCAAGTAATAGGGGGGAGTGATCTGAACCTGTTGAAGCAAGATGAGCCACAGTAGTCATGGGCATCATCTCTAACCACCTATCATTCACCATGGCCCTGTCCAGTCTCTTCCAAATTCTAACTTCCATGTCCCTGTTGTTGCACCATGTAAATTTCTGCCCATGGAATCCCAGATCAGTGAGACCACATGCCTCAATTACACTTATGAACTCTAAGCTTTTGTTCATGTTGTATGGTTTTCCTCCTAGTTTTTCATCAACATCAGTGATCACATTAAAGTCTCCCATAATGCACCATGGCTTGTCTGTGTCAGCATACTGCAGCATTTTATCCCAAAGAGTTCTTCTCAGGTAATCCTTACACTTGGCATAAACAAATGTAATAATATGAGAATTAGGATTAGCCACATGTTTGATTTCACAAGTACACTGTTGTTCATCTTGGTCTACAATAGAGCAGTCCACATCCTTAGTCCAAAACAACCAAATCTTGTTATTGGGATTATGAATGGCACTGTCCATTCTCAGCTGAATTCTGTAGTGGTTGAGATGTGATTGATTAGCAAATGGTTCCAGGATTGCCAACATAGTTAAATTGTGATAATCCTTGAGTTTTTGGAGTCTATCCAAGGCACCTTGAGTATCAATACTCCTTGCATTCCAGCATATTGTATTCATCATCAAAGTTTCAGGGATTTGGACCTTGTGTTGATGCCACTCTTACAAGTAGCATTATCTGAACTGGTGGAGATGTCTTGTTTCTGTTTTTTCTTCTTCTTCTTTGCTTGCTGACCCCTGGGTGATAAACCCTGCTTCTCAGTGACTTGCAACACTTCATCCTGAGTTGTAGAATCTGTGATATCATCCAGTGCTCTAATGGGGGAGGCACTAGTTTCCTCATCCTCATCATGAGTTTGTTCCCTTTGATCTAGGTCCTCTTCATCTTCAGATTGAATAGGTCTATATTCATCCTCCAAGTCATCTGATATGGCTCTCTTATTAAGCACACACAATTCAGTAGAGCTGGATTGAATTTGAAGAGGTGAAGCATAAATCCCTGCTCTGTGTTGTGTCTTTTCAGACAGAGATTTTTTACTTTTTTTTCCTATCTTTTTCTTCAGTGCCTCCCTCTTCTTTTTACTCAAAGAAAGAGTATATTTATTGTTCAGTAGCTGAATCACTGCACCTGTATTTGGTTCACTATTTTTTGGAGATTCAACACCTCCCTTATCACTGTCCTCTGAAAGCTGTTGAACATCATCTTGTTGCAATGGCATGTTGGACCTTATCTCTGCTGGAATAGTGGTGGCAGGGGCTCTAGGGTCTTTCCTATGGTCAACCAATAGATTTTCCCTCCCCTTGGTTTCCCCTTCCTGCAGATTAGTGATTTGCTCCTGTATTCCTCCAACCTGACCTCCACAGACTTCTTCAGCCACAACATTAATACTATTTAAGATATTAAAGTAATTGGGGGAGCCATGGGGTTGTGGGAGCATTAAGTCAATACCTGGGATTTTTCCATTGGCTTTGTTGCTTTCCACATTATTCAAACCAGTATTTGGTGCACACCTGGCAGTAATATTTTGCTCTTTTTGTTTGTCTGCAGGTCTGCTCTCTTCATTAACATGTAATACCTGCTGTATGGGATTATGGGGGCTGGGATCCAATATTGTATGGGGAATGGGGAGTAGGCTCTGGACTCCAGAGTCTACATTACAAGTTTGGATATTACAAGTATTAAAGTTAGAGTTATTAAGCATACCTGCCTGCTGTTGAGATTTTCCTTCTTTGCTGCTGCTGATAATATGCTGGGATGGTACTGAACTTTCCCCTTTTGTCATGGATACTTGTGTTTTATGTTGTTGTGGTTGTTGTTGGTTGTGTTGTCCATCTTTTTTGCCTTTCCTCCTTTGAATTTGCCAACCTGCATGTTCTTGGTCTCTTTTTTCAGCTTCAGCTTTGCTAGTGTTTTGTTGTTCCTTATTTTGTTTGTCTTCTTGGTGTTTTAGCTCCTTGTTCTGTTGTTCCTTGTTCTTTTCATTGCTGGATTTATCTTTGTTTCTTGCTTCTTCTTCTTGAACTTGCTTTTTCTTATTATCTTCATCCCTTCTTTTCACAGTACAAATATGAATGGTGTGACCTTGATGTTTGCAGTGTTGACAGTAATCTGGCACCCCCTCATATTGGATAGACTGCCACCTTCCTGCTCCATTTTCATCCTCACCATACCCCATCCATACATGTTGTGGTCTTTGTTTTGTAAGGTCAATTTGTACTTTGACTTTTGCAACACTACCCCTTGTTTTCTTGTAGGTTGCCAAATCCAAGAACAACACCTTTCCAATTGGGGATAGTAATGGAGTTACCACTGCAAGACGATAACAGTGCCAAGGTAATTCAGGTAATATAGCCCATATAGGAACTAGAGATGTTTCTTCTTCAGGCTTGAAGGTGGGGGTCCACAGTTGGAGTCTCATAAGTTGGCCATTTATGTACATTCTTCCTTTGGACCAAACAGTAGAGTGATCATACTCATTGTCCAAGTCTATGTACAGATGCCTAGAGTTAAAATGGGTAAGTTTCACTCCTCCTCTGAGTTCTGTTTGCAAGATGAATTCCTTTCTAATGGTTTCCATCTTAGGCATAGTATTTGTGAATTTTCCTATTAGAGTATACTTACAATCACTAGCCAATTTCACCAGGAAATCTTCTTCTGTAAATACTACAGCTGGATAGCCTTGCTTTGTGGTAATTTTGGGAGGTGTAATATCAATAATGTCTGTTTTCATAGCTTCTTGGGCTCTCAACTTAGTAGCCAGAGTTTGGTGGATGACAGGATTAGGAGGGGTTGGAGTATTAGTATTGGGGTGCTTGGTTTGTTTGGCAGGTAAATTAGTATTGGGAAGCACCACATGATTATTAGGAGTTGGAATATTAAAACTTGGAGCTCTAAGTTGGTTTGAGTTTCTGGAACCTAGGTTGCTTCCAGTATTCAGAGCAGCAGGTTTGTTAGTAGATTTAATAGCATCAAAATTATTTGACACTTTCATAGGATTGCTATTAGGAACATAAGGTCTATGGACAGGTTGAGTTTTCACATTGAGCCCCCTGTTCAACTGGTCAGGTTGTTTGTTTTTTTCAACATTACCAAGTATTATGTTCCCCTGCTCCTTGTGCTTAACAACAAGATCAGCATCACCATTGTGAGTAGCATTCTGAATTTCCTCATTATTCTTGGTCAGAGCTAGATGCAAATTAGTAGGCTTAACAATAGCAACATTAGCTAAATTTCCTTTTTGTACATTATTATCAAGTAAGCTAAGTTCATGAGGTTTGATAGTGTCACTATGCATTTGAACAACATTGTTAATATGATCAGCACTTTTTACTAGATATTGGTTGAAATAGTTAGAAGACTTACCTGGATGAGCCACAGCAAGAGCACTGTTCCATTGCTTATCAGTGAAGTTCCCCTTCGAAATTTCTTTTGGGGCATGACCATTTTCTTCAATGCCTTCCAATATTAGCATTCTATTTCCTTGTTGGTCATTTTGAACATGATCCAATACAACAGCCACAGCTTCAGCTCGAACAACACTGTTACAGTGTTCTTCAGAGAGATGCAAGTCTTGACGACTTTTTGAATTTGAGCTTGTTGATGGTGATTCGAGGCACTCTATATAGCTTGGAAGCTTCATAACACCTTGATGAGTCTTTTGGTATTGGTCTCTTGCCAATTGGTTCGCCGGAGCTCCGGCACCACCAAAGTCGTCTTGACGACTTTTTGAATTTGAACTTGTTTGTATAGATTTGAGACATGTGTTATAGTTAGAAACCTTATCCACACTGTTACTCACCTTTTGGTATTGGTCTTGGATGAATTGGCTGGCCGGAGCTCCGGCGACTCCATTGTTGTCAGAGCTCAAGGATAAATTCGAAGAGTGTGGCAGTGATTCGAGATGGCGCTCATGACTGAGGAGATTGAAAACAGCTTGAGGAACATTTTGGCATTCATCTTGTGCGTTTTGGCTTGCCGTAGCTCCGGCGTCGACTACAATTTGTTCGCCGGAGTTGATTTCGCCAGAGGTTTTTGTTCCTATCGGGGCGCCTTGTCCTTGCGAACAAAGTCCAGGTGGTGCGAGGGCTAGAATATCGCCGGAGGTGGCTGGAAATTGAAGGCGCAGTGGTGGCGCATTGGCGGCGATGCTGAGCTGATGCGCCTCTGCATTTTTCTCAATTGGGACTAAATGTTTTTGTGAATTTTGTACTGTGCTTGGCATATGGGATGAAGAATCATCTCCAATATTGTTTATAATCTTTAGCAATCCCCGATTTCTCAAGGATATGATTTTTTCAGCTTGCAGCAGCTCCTCACTCGAACAATGAACAGTGATCACTTTAGTCTTTTGCAAATTTGAGGAGCTATAGATGGAATCTGAGAGTGAGATAACTTTCGTTGTGTTCGTATCGACGGAATCTACGATTCCATCTTTCGAACGAAATTTTTCGAGGTCCGAAGGTGGGTCCCACCCCATTTCGTTTTTGTGACTAAAATGCCCTTCTTTGAGATAATGATTACTAGGGTTTGAGAGAGTTTGAGTTAGTTTGTATCTTCCAAGATTTCTTCTTTTTTTTCTGATATATCCTCTAACTATCATAAATGGGGCATAGGAAAAGTAGCTCACCAAGATAATCTAAAAACTAAAAAACATGAAATAAAATACATCATATAATGGTTGTGCCCTCGAAGCATGAGGACTCACCAAGCAAAGTTATGCTGTTAGGATCCAAGTGCTAACCATGGGCGTGAGTGAGAGCATCGTGACTTATATTATAAGACAATATAGGCAAAAGAAGTATGTGGTCAGTACTATAGAATGTACTGAGTATGGAGAATATGCAAACCATGACATAAGACATAATAATGCAATGGACCAAGCTAAAATATGATAAAAATCCTTTAGAACATCGTAAGAAACATGAGGCATGGTCAATGACAAACTTGTAATAAAATCATAAGTTAAAACATACATAGTGAGAGATACCGTTAACTGACATAAACCATGTGAGCTATAACATGAAGTCTAGTGTCTTACCTCCCACATCAAAAAGAGATTATCCTACTTGTCAAGGTAAGGATCATAAACATGAGCTTTTGTAGATTCATTAACTAGAGTCAATTAAGACTAAGTCCTACGGAACAAGGGGATTGCTACTAGATATCTGGCCTCTACTAACGGGAGAGACTCCACCCCAATATCCTTACGGTGCTAGGTAAACTCTCAACGAGAATAGTCATAATCATAGCATAGTCATTGAAAGTGGTAAATTGACTTGTAAGACCAAATTCATCATATATACTTTAAAATCATAAGAATAGCTCCTTTAACAAATCATGATATCATAGCATATTCATAGAGATACTTTTTTAACCATCCAAAATCATGATAAACTTGTTCATAGAAAATCATGAAAAACCTTCATGATAAGAATATTTTCCTTTCGAATCAATCTTGTTTTCATAAAATTCACATTGATACTTTGTCTAAAAGCATCATTAAAATCAGAGGTCATAAATTCATGATGCATGCATAATTCTCAAGCATAGTTCATAGACATAAAATGGGGATAATACATGGATTCATGTGAAATTCATTAAAAATATATAATTAAGACCGAATCATGTATAATAAGATCAAATAGAAATGAAATAAATCATAATTTATTGAACCCATTGCAAGATCATCAAAACCCTAGGTTCTTGGAAAAAATCATTAAGTAAAAGTGGAGATTTTTTGGGATTCGATGGATGGAAGAAGATCCATGGATGAAATTTCTACATACCTCAACGAATTTTATCTTTAGAATTGAAGAGGACTTGAGTTCTTGAAATCCTAGCTTGACTTGTAGAAGAAGACTTTGAGAGAAAATCCTTGAGTGCCTTAGAGAATTTTAGGTGAGTGAGAGGAAATGGAAAAATTTGAAGTGTTTGGGTAGATATGGGTCATGGAAAATAGCCCATAAAACATAGCTTAGGTGTTAAAAGAATAGAAATTAACTAAAATATCCCTGAAATAAATCTATCGGATGTGACCTATGGAGACCACCTACGGGTCGTAGGTCGTTAGACGGGTCATACCTCAGGCTCATGGAAACTATGACGATAAATTGGAGCTACCGGAATCACTCTATCACCTAAGTCTACGGTTCATAGATGACCCTATGGGTCACCAAACCCATTTGTTCTTTTAACCACATAACCTAACCTTTCGATTCACTTGTATGGGGCCACATATCCTTTAACGGCCCATAAGATCCCTTCATCCTATTGAAGTCCTAATCACTTCTCTGAATCTCAAGATACGGCCCTTCGTATGGGTCGTAGGTCCATCTACAGATCATCTTGTTGGTCTATAGAAAAGTTCTAAAACTTGTGATTTTTCCCAAACTCAGGGTCCTTCCAACTAACCTCATCTACGGACCGTAGGAACTTATACGTTCTATAGATCAACCTCGTACATGGACTTCTAAACTTTAAAAAAATTTCCAAGTACGGATCTACTCTACGACTGAACTCTATGGGCCGTAGATCCTTGAACAGTCCGTAGGTCAACTCATGAAAAATATGCACCAATAGTTTTTCTACAATATTTTTTTCCACGTCGACTTTTTCAACTTTTGAGGTGTTATAATATCTCCCCCTTGGGCACATTCATCCTCGAATGGGACTCAAGCTAGCATGAATAGAGTAGGAAAAGTAATCTAACAAACTAACATGAATGCAAAATACATCAAAATACATAAACCAAGAAATAATCAACCCCAAGCTAAAACATGACTTTTAAAACCGATTTCATGAACATACATCATATGAAAACATGAGAATAACTGAGACTATGAATCCAAAAGAGTAAACATGAGGAACTAATACCTCAAGTTGAAACTGGAGCAGATGGAAAGAGATGAGGATAACATGACCTCATATCGGCTTCGTCCTTCCAAGTAACACCCTCAACTAATTAATTCCTCCAAAGAACTTTAATGGAAACAACTTCTTTTTTCTTAACTTTCGGACTTAACGATCAATAATCTCAACCAGAATTTCTTCATAGAATGGACTATTTTTAACACCAATACTCTCCAATGGCACAATTGAAGTATGATCAACACTACACTTTTTTAACAAAGAAACATGAAACACCGGATGCACCGATGTCAATTATGAAGGCAAATCTAACTCATTATCCAGATTACTGAAATATTACAAAATATCATGTGAACCTACATAACGGGGACTAATCTTCCTTTCTTACTGAAATGCATCACACCCTTCATAGGTGAGATTTTCAAGTAAACCCAATCATTAACTTCAAATTCAAGTTATCTTCTCCTCACATACTCATAGGATTTCTGTTGATTTTGGGCAGTCTTCAACCTCTTTCTATTGAGTCTAACTTTCTCCATAGCCTCATGAACAAACTCGGGCTCTATCAAAGCGAACTCACCAACCTCAAACCACCAAATAGGATATCTACACCTCTTACCATGTAGAGCCTCGAATGGAGCCATTTGAATACTCGAATGAAAGCTATTATTATAAATAAAATCAATAAAAGGAAAATGGTCATCGCAATTACCATTGAAGTCAATCACACAAGCTCTCAACATATCCTCCAAAGTATAAATAGTCCGCTCGGCTTGACCATCGCTCTGAGGGTGAAATGTTGTACCATACTTAACTTGAGTATCAAGACTTTTTTGAAATGATCTCCAAAACTAACAAGTAGTAACACCCCTGAAGTTCTTGAGCTATTTATGTAATTCCTTATTGAGTTCTTTATATATATGATTGTATTGTGATGATTGTATGATTTGAGTTCTTGAATTGTTGTTGATGATTTCATTTACATGAGCCCTAGTTGAGTGGATGATCATTATATTAACATGCATTTATTTTAAATTGATGAGAATAATTTTTATGCATTAAATGAGGTATGATTTTAAACTGAGTGTATGCATATTCTGTTGAGTTTTGAAAGAGCATGAGCATTGAGTTTAAATGAGTTTGAGTATTGAGTTAAATGATTTGAGAAAGAGTTTTGATAAGATGTGAATAATTTTATAAAAAAAATTATATTTTAAATGAAAGAGCATGAGGGTTTGAGGTGATATTGAGTTTTGAAAGGTCTATTGAGACTTGAGAAGCGATGATTGAAATGTGATATCTGATAGATATGAGCATAATAAATTAATTTAGGGAGTAGTATCGAGCACCAATTTGGGTAAGATTTTGAGTAACTCAATCCCCATAAACTACGTAACCAGTGTAGGATATATTGGATCCATTGAGGTAGATCGTCCCTTACCCTGGCAAGATATTGGATGGCTGCGGCAATGGCAATGCAAAGCGTTGTATCATCACTCACTCATAGGTGATGGTTGTCGGTCAGAAAAACTCACTAATGAGTATGTATACATTATTTCACTGAGTTGCATACCTTTAAATATAATTGATGAGGCATTTCTTTTTATGTTTAAAAACTTGCTTAATTTATTGAGTTGAGTCGAGCTTTGTTCTTGTCATTGAGTATACTTTGGGTTATTTGTTCTTTTAGCTATTTTACATAATCGTATATTCCATGTACTAACGCTGTTTGGCCTACATCATTTTATGATGCTGATACAGGTGATAGAGGTCCACAACAGGCACATTGTTGAAGATCAATTTCCGTCCAGCTTTTGGTGAGACCTCCTTGAATTCAGAGGATTTCATTTTTTTCATTCATTCTTTATTATCTTGATAGTCATTTGAAATATCGTTGGACTTGTCTCGGCACCTTTCTATTACTAAGTTAGTGGCTTCAAAGACAGAGCCAGGATTGAGTTAAACTGGTTCTTTTAGAATCTGTTTTAAACTACAAATTTCATTAGCAAATTATGATGTGGAGTTATATTTCACTTCGAGCATTTTAAATTTATTATTTATGTATTATGGATGATGTTGAGTTGCCCATTTGAGTCCTATTATCATTAAATTGAGTCTTTTTTGAGTGACTGAATGAGTAATCAGACCAAGCGGTTTACTCGGGGTCAGCAATGGACTCCAAGTGCCGGCAACGCTTAGGGTATCCTTTTGGGGCGTGACAAAAGTAAATTGAGTACCTCTATCTGTATCATAGACAATGGTAAACCATGCAACTTAACCAACTCTCAAATGTAAAACCTAGCATAATCTTCTGGTTAATAAGAAGTCTTACCGAAAAGAAAATGCGTTGACTTAGTCATTCGGTCTACAACAATCCAAATCAAATCATGTTTACAACACGTACAAGGTAAGCCCGTAATGAAGTTCATATTCAAGTCTTTCCACTTTCAAGTAGGAATCTCAATATCTTGAGCCAAAGCTTTTGGTTTCTATGCTCAACCTTCACTCGTTGGCAATTAAGATACTTAGCCACGAATTACACGGTATCCTTTTTGATGTCATTCCACCAATAAACTTCTCTCAAATCATGACACATCTTAGTAGTTCATGTAAACATCTAATTTTTGACGTATTTAATTACTCTTACAATCTCTCTCTCTCTCTCTCTATATATATATAATAAGATTATTTCTCATATTTTTAGCATTTTGTTTTTTGCATTTTCTATGTACAAAAAATGATTTGGCCCAAAGGACTCAATTTTGATTGAATTGGGCTGATTGGAACTCAATTCTAACAGCTCAATTAATTTTCAATCCGGTTAAATAACTATGACTTAGGTTTAATCTCAATCGTCCATAATTTTTGATCTAATGACTCTCATTTTATCCTATCACGAATATAAAAGACCTCAAAAACCAAAATTTCCCCCCCACTACCGTCCGTTAACCACCGCCGCCACTATTGTTGTCGAAAACTTACTTCAAAATTTTAGCACATATTCCTTCCACCCTATTCTATACAAATCCAGAAACCATTTACTCTTATTCCTAGCCAAATTTCATAGATCTAAGAAAACACCAAACATAATCATCACTTTCTGTTTTAGATTTATGAAATTCCGGTCATATCCATTCTATACCCTTGTATAATCGTATAGAGCTCTTCAAGGATTATGTTTTGATATAAGTTTCACGTAAAAAAAAAGGGCAGCCCGATGCACTAAAGCTCCCGCTATACGTAGGGTCCGGAGAAGGGCCTGACCACAAGGGTCTATTGTACGCAGCCTTACCTTGCATTTCATCTAGTGAGTTTTTCTGGCGACCTCCATCACCCACAACCTATATCAATCTTTTCACCCTCTCACCCTCTATCCAAATCTGCCATTATTTTTTCAACCACAATTCATTTTGTAGCCGGATTATGTCCGAATAGTTTTTTCTAGATTTAGTTTGCTAGTTTCATTTTTTTATTTCAAATTTTATTTTATTTTTCATTTTTATCTTTTATTTATATAGTAGTGTTTGATCTTCAAATAGATTAGATGTGTGAATTTTGTGTTAGTGGGATGATTTGTCCTTTGACTTTGGGCCTTGATGACTAAAATATGATAATTTCTATTTAAAAAGACTATTTTTTTAATTTAATGGGCCTATTTAATATATATTTTCTAGGGCTATACACACCAGTCTTTCATTCCTATGTATTACACACCAATCTTTTGATTTATTATGGAGTTACACGTCCATAATAAATATATACACATCAATCACCTTTTTCAAAATTGCTTTCAACGAAATTTGAAAATAGTAAAAAATTAGCCACTTCGTTCACTTTCTTTACTAGAAAACAATTCATCTTTCCAAACAAAGAGGGGCATAATGTGAACACCTAATTTTTGACGTATATATTTATATATGTATGTATGTATGTATGTATGTATGTATGTATGTATGTATGTATGTATGTATGTGTGTGTGTGTTTAATTTTCAATCCGATCCAATAACTATGACTTAGGTTTAATCTCAATCATCCATAATTTTTTATCCAATGGTTAAAATATAAAATCAAAATATAGCCGAATTTGCACTTTTTACATATTTGTTTAGGAGAAAAGAAAATTTAAAAAATAGAATTTGCAAAATGGACGAATCTGTATTTTTTGTAAAAATGGTAAGATTTGTGTGTTTTTGTGAAAACAGACAGTTTTTTTTAATTAAAAAGGCCAGAATCAGTTGAACCAAACAATGGACTTTGGATCTTCTTTTTTTTTAAAAAAAAAAACTCTTTCTTTAGCAAAACATGTATCTATGTGTTTAACTCCATAATAAAAATAAAAATAAAACTAACATCTAATTAATAATAGAACACAAATGTACTTAGTAATAAAAGATAATCTTGTCAAATATCACAACATACTTAACTAATTCAAACAAAGTTAACATAAATAGTTAATCAAAACCCAAAGAACATGCTTTATTATTTGTAAAATTTCATTGCAAATGTAAAGAGAAATACCTAAAAGAAGTGATGACAAGTAACAATGGAAACAACGCTAGTTGAAACCTCAAACCAAACAAAGATGGAGATTTCTTCTTTTTTTTTCTAAAATATTTTCCTTTTTTTTTTGCTAAGAATCTTGTATTTTCTTCTATTTTTGTGTTCTCCTTTTCTTCTAGTCTTTCTTCTTGTCCACAAAATGAAAGAAAAGGAGGGGAGGGGGGATTAAATAGATTGGGAAGATGAATCACCTCCTCTTCTTGAAAACTTAATAACCAATGCATGCATGAGACTCTTTGCCTTCCAAATGTGCCACCCAAGATGGTCAATGAAATATTTTCTTTTTCTTTTCTCTTTTTTTTTCCAAGATTTTTCTTTTTTGATCCTAGGGCTTAAATTTATATCCCCAATGTCACAGATCTGGGGCATTTTTTTCTAAGAGAATGTGACGGTTTTGAAAAATTTTCTCAGTTTTTGTGCATTATCAGTTTTTGTGCATTATCTTTAAGATCTATGAAAGAGTAGTACGCACTTTATAAAAATTTTCTTTTTCAAGACAAATCACTCCTTTTGTGGTTCTTAGCCTTATCTCCATCTCTCTTGGTTGATTTGTATCTAGACCAGAAGTTTCTTGGTTTCCCAAAGGAACAATGGGGTTCACGATTCCTTGCGAATATACTCCCAAACCTTCACCAGGTCGTTAACTATGTTTGAGCATTGATGATGCTACCATTGCAAAGACAGAAGAGAGATATGGTGCATGATGAGGTCTCCTTCTTTGAATCGATTGAGTGAAACCACCTCAAAAATTATGGACGATTGAGATTAAACCTAAGTAAAGTTATTGAACTGGCTTAAAAATTAATTGGACTGTCAGAATTGAGTTCCAATCAGCCCAATTCAATCAAAATTGAGTCTCTTGGGCCAATTCATTTTTCTTTTACATACAAAAACAAAAAATAAAAAAATGCTAAATATACGAGAAATAATATTTTAGATATATATATAAAATATTATAGGTGTAATTATAATAAGATTATTTCTCGTATATCAAAGATTATTTCTCATATTTTTTAGCATTTTTTTCATTTCTACTTTTTATTTTTTCTATGTGTTGACACCTAGTTTTGTTCCTCCTTTCTTCTAATTTATTTTCTTGAGCTTCTAAATTACTAATAAGTCAAATACTTTACATGTTACTACTATTTTTCTTTATTATTATTGTTACCGTAATAATCTATTAAATACTATTATTACTATTACTCTAACCATTATTAATTTTATAATTATTATCCATGTATTATCATTTTCACTATTTTAAAATTACATTCTTTATTACTACTATTATTTATTATCGTCTTCTTTAAGATTATTGTCGTTACTTTATTTCAAGTCTTATACTTACAACTTTTTTTGCATAATACATATTGCAATAGTTATTAAATTAGAAGTTCAAATGAATTAATTTAAAGGAGAAAAAGCCATAAAAATTCAGCCAAAGTGAGTCCCAAATCAAATAATTTCTTCTAGTCCACCTCGGCCCATTCTTTTTGCCCAAAATTGTAGTTGTCACGATCCAAAAATTGAGGTCATGATGGTACACACCCCAAACCCCAACCTAATGTATAAGCCTAACTCTCTCACTCAAGAGATAACTCAAAAATTGTGGAAAAAGAGAAAATCAACTCACATACAAGACTCCTAGAATGAAGTCATGCATAATGAAAGAAACACGAAATACAATAAAGAATTTCCCAAAACTTGGTATCATATGCCTAAAGAGCATCTACTACAACTTTCAAATCTGAAATAGAACACAATTCTTTCAAATCGAAAATAAAGACTGAGATAGATATATGAAACTAGTAGTGATTCGAACTACATGATCTCACCACTAGTCCAAAAT
This sequence comes from Solanum dulcamara, assembly GCF_947179165.1. NCBI lineage: Eukaryota > Viridiplantae > Streptophyta > Magnoliopsida > Solanales > Solanaceae > Solanum > Solanum dulcamara. The sequence continues at coordinate 20,523,201 of NC_077242.1, forward strand.
AACTTATCTACTAGAGATGATCAATCGCCACGAGTATTACCCTGACTAGAATCTGCATAAAAAATGACACAGAAGTAAGGGTGAGTACAATCCACACGTACTCAGAAGGTTTGACTGACTGAGCATAAAAATTAATCGAACTTATGAAATAAATTAAGAAACACTTTCACCTGCATAAAAAAAAGTCTCATTCCGGCATCGATGCCGCCAATTTATATAGAATAGTGCAAGTAAGGTAAACACATAGGGACAATTCAATATCATATATAATCAGATGAGTCAAATAATTCGAAGAGCAATGCAATGCAATGATGTGGTGGTACGGTGGAATTAAGGATGTCTCACAATCTATCGTATATACCTGTCGAGCTAAGGCTTCTAGACAATAATCCATGGGGGACTCATAGTCCATATACCAAATCACAATCTCAATATCTCATTAACTTTCCACCTAGCTTGTGATCAAGGATATAAAAATGTGTCACATTTTCTTTTTCAAAAAGAATTTCCACATTTCTCAACTTCCCAAGATCAATCATACGATGAATGAGGATGAATGCATCACAAGATATATGACATGGAAGCAATATTCAACTCAACATGTAATATAAGATTCAAAGTTTTCAAAATTCAACCTAAACATGATATACACCCTCAATAGATAGTAGTAGGAAAGAAATACATTGAAATAAGTATTCACCCTTTTTGAAAGCGTTTCATTACTCAAGTATGATCAAAACCCCAACTCAACCCTCACGCCGGTATTACAAGTCAAATAGTGTTATAAGCCTCTCTCATAGGCAAATCATGAATTTCATGCTCTCAAAGAAAATATAATAGTAAATACGGCCCCACACGGCCTAAACCGCATAAATAAGCTCCCACACGGGAAACATAGTAATAATCAAGCCCCCACACGGGCATCAAAATATAATTAACAGTTCCAATTTACATTACGATCCAATTCCAAAGTCTATAACATATGAATGACTAACTACCAAATCCAGTCTCAAAAAAGAATAGTCAAACCTACCTCGAACACCGAAACTTCGCCCGAGCTCTCTAATTTGGGATCTACTCACAAACGCCAAATCCTCAATAATCACCTACTTTCAAGAATGGAAAGAGTTCATCAAAAGGAGTCTAATGATACCCATATTGCCAGGTTTTAAAATCGGGGTCAAAATCTTTCAAATATTTCTCTGAAATCAAGTAGGTCAAAATCTTAGTTTTATTTGAAAATCATATTCTACAAGTATAAAGGAGTTCGTGGTTGAAAAATCTATTAAAATCTAGTAGAAATCAAGCTTCAAATCAAAGAATTACTAATTTTCCAACTTGGAGAAGAAACCCCAAAACCCACATTTGCAACGCAGTTTAAAACGAGACATTTCGAAAAACCTTTGTCAAAATCAATTTACCCAAAATACAAGGACCTTAAATCCTAAAAATCAATAAAAACTCATTCCAAATTGACCTTCAAATCAATAATTTTTGATTTCTCTACTTTGGGGTTTAAAATCTCCACTTCATGAATAGAAATCCTGAAATATGAAGATATTTCTTGGGAAACAAGTAAAGTAAGGTTAGAAGTATGTACCCAATAATTATAGGAGAAAAATGAATAAAATATCACCTCAAACGGACCTTTCTAGCTCCCAAACTATCAAAATTATGAAATTGGTTCGGATAGATTTTTAACAGAGCGATTTCGTCGCCAAAACCCATTTTCAGTCGTTGAAAGTCTATTTTTTCATTGCTAAATGTATGCACCAACAACCTTCAAAATATCTTTTTGACCTTTGGAACTCATCCGGAACCTTATAAGCACGAACTAATAGTGCAAATTAATTATAAAAAGATGCTTCGGAACTAATGAAATCTTCGGATATCTGATAAAAGATTGTTATGATGAAAATACCCTTCCAAACCCCTTTTAGGCCTAAAACTCAACTTTTAGCCTAAATTCTCAAGACAAATTCTAAGGTCCCGGGGCTCTAAGTCAATACTTTACTAGACCAAATTTGATGTTTCAAACGTAACAGAATTGACGGAATTTCCATCCGACGCTCGATTCTCAATATATTGACCAAGGTCAACTATCTCAATAAAAACTCCACTCAAGGTCCCAAATTACTAAATTCACGCTTGATTGCATCGAGAACCGTGCCAACCTTCCTGAAACACAAACAAAGTATTAAAATGCTAGGGAGAAGGGAAAACTGGTCATTTCACACGAAAAGTAATTTCTCAAGAATTGAGACATTACATCATCCACCACTAAAACACATATTCGTCCTCAAATGAAAAGTAAAGTAAATTACCTGTAGGGGTGAAAAGTTGAGGGTATCTATGATGCATGTCAGACTCCACCTCCTATGTAGCCTCCTCAATAGGCTCGTGCCTCCGTGAACCTTCACTAAATCAATATTCTTTGATCTCAATTGTCTAGTTGGCCTATCCAAGATAGCAACAGGCTCCTTCTCAAATGACAAGTCCTGATCCAAAGAAACCGAGTCCCATTGAATCACATAAGAATCATCATGCCGGTATCTCTTAAGCATCGATACATGAAACACATGATGGACAGTTGAAAGGTTTGAAGGCAAGGCCAATTTATAGGCCACTTTTCCATACTTCTCTAAAACCTCAAAAAGGCCAATAAACCTCGGACTAAGATTCCCTTTCCTACCAAACCTCATCACACTCTTAGTGGTTGACACCTTGAAAAACACTCGCTCACCAATGAAAAATGATGCAACACGAACACACCTGTCTGCATAGCTCTTTTGCCTACTCTGGACAGTCACAAGGCTCTTCTGAATCTCTCAACAAATTGGTACCCCAAGATCGTACCCTAAAAGAATCAAACCATCCCACAAGACATCTACATCTCCTTCCATATAAGGCCTCAAACGACGCCATCTGAATACTGGAATGGTAACTATTATTATATGCAAACTCCAAAAGAGGAAGGGATTGGTCCCAATGACCACCAAAGTCCATGACACAAGATCGAAGCATATCCTCAAGTACCTGAATAGTCCGCTCCGACTGACTATCAGTTTGAGGATAAAAAGTTTTGCTCAACTCAAGCTTGGTACCCATCCTCTCCTGCATAGAACTCTAAAAATGAGAGGTAAACTGCGTACCTCTATCAGACATAATAGAAATGGGCACTCCATGTAAGCAAACAATCTCATGGGTGTAGATCCTATCCAACTGCTCCATATTGTAGCTTGTCTTTACTGAAATGAAATAAGTCAATTTGGTCAACCGATCCACAATCTCCCAAACTGAATCATACTTACCCAAAGTCAACGGTACCCCATCATAAAGTTGATAGTAATGCACTCCCACTTCCACTTGGGAATAGGCATCCTTTGCATAGTACCACCCAACTTTAAATTCTCATACTTTACTTGTTGGCAATTTAAACATTTAGCCCAAAATCAATAATGTCTCTTCTCATGCCACACCACCAATAGTGTTTTTCAATTTATGAAACATCTTTGTCGCTCCCTGGTAAATATAATACTTGGAACAATGAGCCTCTTCCAATATCATACGCATCTTATCACCAACCTTATGTTACACCCTGCACTTTTGAACCTTGAAATGTGTTCCTAGTCTTCTTGAAAGTGTCCATAAGATCCCCATTGTCCATACACTATCAAATGACTCTAAGGAGGGGAGGCTGTGATACCCTGTAGAAGGGAAGGTTGGAAATAGAGTCATGGGAATCTGGAATGAGTTGAAGGCCAAGAAATGAGTTGTAGGACTCGATTTACCTACGTAAGCTACTAATTTAGAAGTCTTATACACTTGAGCTACTTAAGGAACTACCAAGCTTACGTAGCAAGGATTACATGGGTTTTTAAAATAAGACGAGATTACAAGATCACGAAAGAGAAATAAGGAAATGACGCGCCTACTCAAAGCAAGTAGGTGATGCACCTACTTGGACCAGAAGGTGATACACCTAATTAGGGTCAAGTAGGTGATGCATCTTCTTTGGGGAGGTGGACCCCACCGCCACATGGTAGCCCCCTATTGGCAGCATGGATTCGTGGCCCAATAAGGGCTTGACATGTGTCACCCTTAGAGGCTGACATGTGTCACTTCCTAAGGAACCATATATATGTATGTTAATGACTCTTAAGTCATTATTTATCCAAAAATAAGCCCAAAACATAGAGAGAAAAACGTGGAGAAGAAGAAGGGAAGGAGGCAGCCATGGTTTAGAAGAATTAAAGGTGAGTTTTTCACTTTTCCTTCGCGAATTAATTATCTACGATGTTTCTCAACCTCGTGGAGGTGTATATATGTATCTTACGATGTATAAAGAATTAATTCTTCAGCTTGGAACTTGAGAGAAAGTTGAAAGAACAAAGAGAGAAAATGTTAAGAACTAGTTAACAAACCCATTTTTGGAAGGGACTGTTGTTAGTAATATTGGTATAACTTCTTGTGTACAGATTCGTTTAGAATGATTTAATATGTTTTGGAAGGTTATTTAATAGGTATATAACTTTCATTTATACTTTAAAATCCATTTTTGCTTTTATCCTCTCGAAAAAGGGTGATGAAGTATAGAGAAGGTACTGCCCAAATTTTGGTTTTGGAAATCTTACACGGACTACTGTTGGTATTTTGGGCATATATTTTTGTACAGAATTGATGTAGGGGTGATTCAAAATTGTATGTGACCCTAAGACACATGTATATAACTTTCATGGAGGACATAAATCCTGTTTCCCTCAATTACCCCTTCGAAATGAAGCGACAATGCAAGACAATAAGCTGTCCAGAATTCACGTTTTGATAGTTTTGAGTGAGTTGTTTGGGGTTTGTATTGTGTAATGTTGGTGTGAATTACTTGTATATATGTTGCAGTTTGTTGTTGTTGGTTGGCTGTAGTTATTAGGGTTTTGATTGGAAATTTAGATAGGGCACGTTATAACGGAGGTGCTGCCCAATTTTCGTTAATGCCTTAACTAATTAAAGGACTAGTCGAGGAAACGAACAAGGAAATATATTCCATGAATACTAAGGTATAACTGAAGGTGATAGAAAGTACAGAGTGGTTGATATTCGTATTACTTCCATGTTGAATAGGTTCAAAGGACGACGAGGCGAACATGACAAAGAGTAACTCGTACGAGGTATGTAAAGCTTTCTCTTGCCAGGTTTTGGTATAAGTACGTACAACTATCTTTCTTTTCTTTTGGCAAGTATTAGACTTAAGTGAATTGTATGTGGAATGTGTGGATAATTCCATTCCCAGAACTCCAGGTATGCCTCATAATCCCTAACTACAGTTAGGTATTGACACCCGTACAAGAATTGAGCATTGCCTGTTATGGCTTCTACGTGCTAAAGAGTAGTGTATGGGAAACTATCTTTCCTTTATATTGATATGTACTTGGTATGAAAATGGGATTATGATTCCATAATTATTCACCAAGCCTCAGGATGGGCCAGGTACGATATATGTATACAATGACCCCCTAAAGGAAAGTACAGACTATATAAAGTTTACTCTCTTTCTTTTCTGGAATGTCTTAGTTGTAAGTTAAATATGATGTGATCTCCGGAGTAACTCTATTCTTAACATCTCCTATTTTGCTTTTGAATATCGAACTCTGATAGTAGTTGAACTATTTCCCTGGAAACTTCTATATGTTAAAGAGATACCATATGTACAGGCTCCAAGTCTTAAAACTATCCGAGACTAAATGTTTTTTATTCCATAAATGATTTGGACCTATGCTAATACATGTCGAGGGTCCCCGAGATTACCTTTGAGGCAGCCCATAATGGCATTTAGAGGACACTCGAGATGACTACACCGTCACTCGGGTCCTCAAACAAAAGCTTAACTTTCTTATTTTATCGAGTCTCTGAGAATGATTTAAATTGCATATAGTTACTCACTACTCTACTAGTGTATACTGTAGCACTTCTTTCACCGAGTCCCAGGACGGGTATGTTATCGTGCATAATTCACTGCATTGTCCACCGAGCCCCTCACTAGAGGGTCAGGTACGTATGTATATATATGATGATATGTTGTAATAAGGAGGTGATGGCACTGGGACCATGATGGTTTTACAGATATGATTCCCCGGACCCCTGCAAGGGCCGGTTATATGGTATGATCTGAGCATGCATGCTTTTGTAATTTACAGAGTACAAGTACAGGCTTCTAATTTGATAATTTTTCCCCTACTTCTTTATTTCGGATATACTTCCAGTTGTGTTATGTTACATTTTACATACTCAGTACATATGTCGTACTGACCCCCTTTTCTCGGGGGACTGCGTTTTATGCCCGCAGGTACAAATACAGGTTTTAGGAGTCCATCAGCTTAGGATTCTGTGTAGTTCAGCTGGAAAAGGCTCCATTGTATCGGGGCCTAGTTTTTGATACTGTCCACTGATGTGTAAAATTGTTTTATCCATTCAGGGGTACGGTGGGGGCCCTATCCCACCATATGTTGTTGTTAATATTTTTAAAGGTCTGCAGACATGTATATATGGGTTGTGTATATCAGTTTGAATCAGTTGGGTCTACATGATGTATGGTATATGTTATTATATTATGGCATCCTTTTCAGCTTGCATGCCCTTTCATGTTATGACATAAACGAAAAGGGCTATAGGTTTATAAAAATATTGTTGCCCAATGGGGCTCTGTTACATGATATTGTTTTATTTATAGTTCAATTTGACCACAACTGATAGTTAGGTATACGGGGGGTCCAAGTCGGACCCCAGTCGCGGCCTACGGGGTTGGGTCATGACAGAAGTGGTATTAGAGCAGTTCGTCCTTAGAATGTCTGCAGACCGTGTCTAGTAGAGTCTGGATTATCGATGTGTTGCGCACCACATCTATAAACAGGAGGCTATAGGATATGTAGGATGTTATCTTTCTTTCACAACTGAGATCTTACTTTAGATCCGAGTCATAGGAAAATTCCTTATACTAACCTTGGATCTTAACAGAAGAACGACACCAATAGAAGAAAGTAATTGATGACATGGGAAGTAATGAAGCACGCAGGTAAGTAAAGTAAAGGCATGGAAGATATTCGTTGGGTAAGGTATTGAAGTACTATTGAAATGTAAAGTTGAAACCTAAAAGAAAAGCAGACAGAAAGTGCAACAGAATCAGTTTGAAGGTGGACATATGAGGTAAGTCCATTATTTTCATACTATTGTAGATATTGAAAGCCCTGTGTGGCTGCGATATGAGATGATATTGGAAGCCATGTGTGGCCGTGATATGATATGAATATATATGTGTGTTGGCCTTGTGAGGCATTGTTAGTATTTTCTGCGTGCAGGTTTGGGATAAGTAAGAAATATAGAGAAGACTCTACCGAAATTTTCCCAGAACAAGAAAAAGAGGATAAAACATAGCTTTATAACATGTTCTGGAAGTGGATACCAAGTACCCCTATTGTGTTTAATTAAAGCTGTAGGAGGTACTCTTCATGTCATCAACAAGGGGCAACATACCTACTGGGAGAGTTTTATTTCAGAGAAACAAAAGCCTATCTGAGCAGGAAAGTTCAAATCACGGTATCTCTAGCTGTATTTGTGTTGTAGGAAAGGAAAGAAAAACTCTGGATAAAGGGTAAAATGTCAAGCAATTGAGTTCACTTTTCTTGAAAAGTACCAAGCCCCAACTCGTAGTTAAAAATTGAATAAGTTGTTCATAACTTGAGGATTAACCTGGAAGGGAACCAGGGAAGTCAAACATTAAGAAGTATTGTGATGTTTAAAGGACTCTAGTTTTCTTTTAAAGGTGGTTGAAAAGTGTTCTGTGATAACATTTTATTAGTTTCCCACCGACTAATTGGAGAAAAATTCTAATAAAAGCGCCCCAAAGAGATGTCATGAACTGAATATGAGTATGAATTTAAAGGTATGGTATAGCAGTATGGGGACAAAGTGAGACCGCTACTAAGGCGCACTTGGTAGAGGCTAACTATGTTAAAAGCCTGCGTTGAGTACGCAACAAGAGTCTGGAGCTTAAGATATAAAGGAATAACGCGGGTACACAATGTCGCCCTGAAAATAGTGGAACCCTTAAGGGACGAGGATGGTAAACTTAAGGAATAATTGGTGTAACCTACATTCACCCCAAGGAATAAAAGGTGCAACTTCCATTCATCTCAAGAAACAAAGGATATAGGTTGGGAAAGCCACTACTCCAAGAGAACATAGGACAATGAATGCCGGAATACAAATGTTGCCTAGTTAAAAGATAATTTAGAACGGCTACAAGTGTATATTAATTTTTATAAAGACAAGTAGAATGTGGCCTCAGATGAGTTGTTCCATGGGTTCCATTACTCAAGTACAGATTACTAGATGAGGTGTCGCACTATGTATGAAAAGGGTTCTCGATGCTTCGTAATTTAGACAAGGTTCCGTACATGGATAATCAGGTTGGCAAAACAAAATGTAGACAGACAGGGACATGATACAGTACCAAGTAGACTGTGGAAGGAGACTGGACGAATTTAAAACTGGGCATAGAGACATAGAGCAAGGTATAAGCGGATAAAGGTATAAGTACCCTCTAAAGGGGGAAGCAAATGAGAGAACTGCAAAGGTAAGATAGAGGCAATTGATATGACAACATATTTGAGATTGATGGTTAAACTTCAATAAGATCCCTTGCTGAACAAAGCTAGAAAGAGGTGGAAGCCACCAGTAATTGGATAGAAGTCAGAATGGTATGTAAGACAGGGTTAAGAAGTTTTGATGAGACCCTGAACGGTATAACACTAGAAGGTGGGTGCGTATAAAAGCAAAAGAATATAGAAATGAAAGGATATCGAATAACTCAAGGGACATTACGAAGGATAATGACAACATGCTAGATCAAAAGCCAAATGTTGGCTGTAGAGTTGGTCGCAAATGATATTGCGATAGATAAATAACCAAGGACAAGAAATAGCAAGACTCCTGTGGTAGAAAATGAGCAAGGTGTAAATAAGGAAATAGAAAAAAGTGCGACAAGGTATTTCTTGCACACTCTCATATTCTCGTAAAGGTAAAGAGTGATACAAAAATGTGTCAAGAAGGTTACAAGCGGGGGTAAGGAAAAATTGTGAAATGGTTTAAATAAGAAGGACATGACTAGCTGGTTACTATAGGATTGGCAAGCTTATATATCAAATTCCTTTAAAACTATGCCAGCTAATGATAGACAGAACTCAAAATGGCTCAAAGGGCACTATATGAACGAACTTTAGCGCTACTCAGTAGCCAACCCTAATGAATGGGTGCGTACAAAAAGGGGTGAATACAATAGAAGGATTTAAAACAAAATGACCAAAAAGGGACATGGTCGTAGTGGAACTAAAGATCTACCCCTATACCGGTTGCAAGATAATAGAGGAAAGGGCAAGGCAACACATAAAGACTAGTCAGACGATGCTAAGATAAATTTTGGGCTAAGTTGAGTGCCCCACACATTATTGCAAGGATTGTAATGAAATGCGACATGAGGACTTCCCAAGAAGGTCACCCATCCTAATACTTCTCTCACCCCAGCACGCTTAACCTTGAAATTCTGATGGAACTTAATGCGTTAAGTGCTGGTATGATCACGCGAGATGAAATAATCTGAACTAGTGATGGGGGAATGATATGATATTATGTACCCAGAGTATTATAAGATACGTTAAGGCAATTGTAATAAGGGCTTAAGGGAAACCAACAGAATTAATTAATTACCAACTGATGGCATACTTGAATGCCACAGTTCTTCGACATAGTAACAGTTAATGATAGGCAAACGACCGAATGGCTATATGGGCCAGTGGGCGAGGGAATTTCGACACCACTTGGCAGCCAACTCTAAGGATTGAAAAGCAAAATCCAAAAGGTAAGGGTACCAGTTGATGTAATTTATGGAAGACAGGAAGTAACACGCGAGGTCAAAAATTTCACAATATGACCAGGGCTACAAGACTCACCTCGTACTCCAGCGCCAGATAACTCTAGAGGGAATGTTACTTGTGGATTAACGATATTAGCCCCTGCTCCTTCAATCAAAGGCTACCTACTCAGCCGAAAAGGTGTAAAATTATGGGGGAAAAGAGTGGTAGGACCTTACGGAGTCTCTATAGGTATTATCCCAGATGAAGGAGCCCAAGTTACACTTAACTACTGAGGATCAGTCCGCGAAGAAACTGGGAAGACAGATAAGTCTTCGTACATTACTTTACCCTTAAACCTAATGAACAGGCTAAAGCGTACCACTTAAATGATAGAAGATATATCATGAGCTGGTGTTGTTAACTTCGAAGATAGCTGGGATGATTGTCCATACTTATCAAGTTGCCTACAATAATAATTTCTACTCCAATATCCCAATGGCCCCGTACAAGACTGGTAGAGCAATACATGTACGTCCCCTATTGGATGGGTCGATGTTAGAAAGACTAATCTAAAAAGGCCCCGACATGATTAAGACAACTATCGACTAACAGCCTAAAGTCGGCAGAAATAACATACAGATAATCGGCATTGACATTCAGAGTTCAAATCGATGGTTAGGTGTGCATAAAAGAGTCACCCAGAAAAGAAAGCTTAACCCAAAATATGTTAGACCTCATCAAGTTGCTTGTAAGTGGACAAAGTTGCCGGTAAGTTGAGCTTACCACCTAAATGCAAAATTATACGCCCAGTACGTCTATACGGGTACTTCATAATATACTGGTGATCCACCCAGAGTGTGTCCATAGGTAATGTTCAAGAAATGGAATCCTGCGGGGAACAACCTATAACTGTCCTAGAACGGCAAGTTAGAAGGGTGCAAAATAAAATGTGACTTCCATCAAGGTATGATGGCAAAACGAAAACCAGAAAAGGAATGACCTGGAAAATTAAAAGAGGACAGAAAATACAAGTATTCGTACCTATTCCCGATGTCTAACCCCAAATCTCGAAACTCATATATTAAGTACCTGGATGACAGTATGGGTTATGGCAATAGCAAAGAATCTCCCTATACTCTGCATAAAGTTCTAAGAAAAGTCTTGTTAATATTCGGGGACGAATGTTCTAAAGGGGGAAAGGATGTTACACCCTGCACTTTTGAACCTTGAAATGTGTTCCTAGTCTTCTTGAAAGTGTCCATGAGATCCCCATTGTCCATACACTATCAAATGACTCTAAGGAGGGGAGGATGTGATACTCTATAGTAGGGAAGGTTAAAAATAGAGTCGTGGGAATCCAAAATAAGTTAAAGGCCAAGAAATGAGTTGTAGGACTCGATTTACCTACGTAAGCTACTAATTTAGAAGTCTTATACACTTGAGATACTTAAGGACATACCAAGATTACATAGCAAGGATTACACGAGTTCTTAAAATAAGACGAGATTACGAGCTCACGAAAGAGAAATAAGGAAACGACGCACCTACTCAAAGCAAGTAGGTGATACACCTACTTAGACCAGTAGGTGATACACCTAATTAGGGTCAAGTAGGTGATGCAGCTGCTTGGAGGAGGTGGACCCCACCGCAACATGGCATCCCCCTATTGGCAGCATAGATTCGTGGCCCAATAAGGGCTTGACATGTGTCACCCTTAGGGGCTGACACGTGTCACTTCCTAAGGAACCATATATGTGTATGTTAATGACTCTTAAGTCATTATTTATCCAAAAATCAGCCCAAAACATAGAGAGAAAAACGTGGAGAAGAAGAAGGGAAGGAGGCAGCCATGGTTTAGAAGAATTAAAGGTTATCTACGATGTTCCTCAACCCCATGGAGGTGTATATATATATCTTACAATGTCTACAGAATTAATTCTTCAGCTTGGAACTTGAGAGAAAGTTGAAAGAACAAAGAGAGAAAATGTTAAGAACTAGTTAAATAACCCGTTTTTGGAAGGGACTGTTGTTAGTAATATTGGTATAACTTCTTGTGTATAGATTCGTTTCGAATGATTTAATATGTTTTGGAAAGTTATTTCATAGTATATAACTTTCATTTAGACTTTAAAATCCATTTTTAATTTTATCTTCTCAAAAAAGGGTGATGAAGTATAGAGGAGGTACTGCCCAGATTTTAGTTTTGGAAATCTTACACGGACTGCTGTTGGTAGTTTGGCCATATCTTTTTGTACAGAATTGATGTAGGGGTGATTCGAAATTTTATGTGACTCTAAAACACATGTCTATAACTTTCATGGAGGACACAAATCTTGTTTCCCTCAATTACCTCTTCGAAACGAAGCGACAATGCAAGACAGTAAGTTGTCTAGAATTCACGTTTTGATAGTTTTGAGTGAGTTATTTGGGGTTTGTATTGTGTAATGTTGGTGTGAATTACTTGTATATATGTTGCAGGTTGTTGTGATAGGGCACGTCATAGGGGAGGTGCTGCCCAATAACGCCTTAACTAATTAAAGGACTAGTCGAGGAAACGAACAAGGAAATAGATTCCATGAATACTAAGGTGCAACTGAAGGTGATAGAAAGTCCAGAGTGGTTGATATTCATATTTCTTCCATGTTGAATAGGTTCAAAGGACGACGAGGACAACATGACAAAGAGTAACTCGTACGAGGTATGTAAAGCTTTCTCTTGCCATGTTTTGGTATAAGTACGTACAACTATCTTTCTTTCCTTTTGGCAAGTATTAGACTTAAGTGAATTGTATGTGGAATGTGGGGATAATTCCATTCCCAGAACTCCAAGTACGCCTCATAATCCCTAACTACAGTTAGGTGTTGACACCTGTACAAGAATTGAGCATTGCCTGTTATGGCTTCTACGTGCTAAAGAGTAGTGTATGGGAAACTATCTTTTCTTTCTCTTGATATGTACTTGGTATGAAAATGAGATTATGATTCCATAATTATTCACCAAACCTCAGGATGGGCCGGGTATGATATATGTATTCAATGACCACCTGAAGGAAAGTACAGACTATATAGAGTTTACTCTCTTTCTTTTCTGGAATGTCTTAGTTGTAAGTTAAATATGATGTGATCTCTGGAGTAACTCCATTCTTAACATCTCCTATTTACTTTTGAATATCGAACTCTGATAGTAGTTGAACTATTTTCCTGGAAACTTCTATATGTTAAAGAGGTACCATATGTACAGGCTCCAAGTCTTAAACACTATCCGAGACTAAATGTTTTTAATTCCATAAATGATTTGGCCCTATGCTAATACATTTCGAGGGTCCCCGAGATAACCTTTGAGGCAGCCCATAATGGCATTTAGAGGACACTCAAGATGACTACACCGTTACTCGGGTCCTCAAATAAAAGCTAAACTTTCTTATGTTGTCGAGTCTCTGATAATGATTTAAATTGCATATAGTTACTCACTACTCTACTTGTGTATACTGTAGCACTTCTTTCACCGAGTCCCAGGTCGGGTATGTTATCGTGCATAATTCACTACATTGTCCATCGATCCCCTCACTAGAGGGTCGGGTACGTATGTATATATATGATGATGTGTTGTAATAAGGAGGTGATGGCACTGGGGCCATGATGGTTTTACAGATATGATTCACTGAACCCCTGCAAGGGCCGGCTATATGGTATGAACTGAGCATGCATGCTTTTGTAATTTACAGAGTACAAGTACAGGCTTCTAATTTGATAATTTTTCCCCTACTTCTTTATTTCGGATATACTTCCAGTTGTGTTATGTTATGTTTTACATACTCAGTACATATGTCGTACTGACCCCCTTTTCTCGGGGGGCTGTATTTCATGCCTGCAGGTACAGATACAGGTTTTGGGAGTCCATCAGCTTAGGATTCTGTGTAGCTTAGCTGGAAGAGGCTCCATTCAGAGGTATCGGGGCCTAGTTTTTGATACTGTCCACTGATGTATAAAATTGTTTTGTCCATTCAGGGGTACGGTGGGGGGCCTGTCCCACTAAATGTTGTCGTTAATATTTTTAGAGGTCTGCAGACATGTATATGTGGGTTGTGTATATCAGTTTGATTCAGCTGGGTTTACATGATGTATGGTATATGTTATTATATTATGGCAGCCTTTTCGACTTGCATGCCCTTTCATGTTATGACACAAACGAAAAGGGTTATAGGTTTATGAAAATATTGTCGCCCAATAGGGCTCTATTACATGATATTATTTTATTTACAGTTCAATTTGACCACAACTGATAGTTAGGTATACGGGGGGTCTAGGTCGAACCCCGGTCGTGGCCTACGGGGTTGGGTCGTGACACCTTAACCACACAAATACGACTGTTAATCTTCAAAACTCCCTTGAGATCGAGGGAATCCAAACTTTTTCCCAAATAGTCCTCTACTTGTCGTCATCAAACTAATGGGTACGAATATGATCTATTAGGGTAGACCTACCTCTACGAAGGCCAAAATTCTATGAGGTGTAGAGATATCAAGTCGGACCAACTGTCTAGCTAATGAATGAACCTTCAAGGAAAGAAAGGCTAAACTACCCATACTAGGTGCTTTCCACTCAAGGCATTCGCTATCACATTAGCCTTGCTTGGATGATAAAGAATGGTGATGTCATATTCTTTCAATAGTTCCAACCACCTACGTTTCCTCATGTTCAGATTCGACTGAGAAAAAAATATACTTAAGGCTAAGGTGATCGGTAAATACATCACAATGCACACCATAAAGATAGTGTCTCCATAACTTCAAAATAAAGACCATCGCCGCTAACTCCAAGTCATGAGTAGGGTATTTCTTCTCATGTACCTTGAGCTGCCGAGAAGAATAGGCTATAACTCTCCCATTCAGCATTAGTACACCACCCAAACCGATACTTGAAGCATCACAAAATATAATAAAAGTCATACCCTTCTCGGGTAATGCTAGAATAGGTACCGAGGTCAATAACTCCTTGAGATTTTGAAAGATCGCCTCATAATCATTAGTCCACTGAAATGCCATGGTCTTTTGAGTTATCCTAGTCAATATGGGGCTACAATAGAAGAGAAACTTTGAACAAACTGATGATAATAGCTTGCTAACCCAATAAAGTTGCAAATCTCTGTAACAAAAATAGGCCTAACCCAATCAGGAATTGTTGCAACCTTTGTCGGATCGACCATAATCCCATCCTTGGTCACTATATGACCCAAGAATTCCATGAAATCGAGCCAAAACTCACATTTGGAGAATTTTACATAAAATTTCTCCTCTCTCAATCTCTGAAGTATGACACTCAAATGAAAAACAAGTTGGCCTCATTCTTGGAGTAAACCAAGATATCATCGATAAACATAATCACAAAGGAGTCCAAATAATACCAAAATACAAGGTTCATCAACTCCATAATAGCAGTCGGGCAATTAGTCAACCCAAAGGACATCACTACAAACTCATAATGCTCATAATGAGTCTTGAAAGCAGTCTTTGAGATATACGATTCCCGAACTCTCAACTGAGGATAACCTAACCTTAAGTCAATCTTAGAAAATACTGATGCACACTGAAGCTTATCAAATAAATAATCAATACGAGGAAGAGGATACTTGTTCTTGACCGTAACCTTATTCAACTGACGATAATCAATACACATCTTGATATTCTTTACATATGACACTGTTGCACTCCACGATGAAACACTAGGCCGAATAAACCCCTTTCTTCAACAAATCTTTCAATTGTTCCTTCAATCCCTTCAACACAACCAGAGCCATCCGATAAGGATATATATATATATATAGGCTTGGTGCTCAGCTCCAAATCAATCATAAATCAATATTATGATCCGGAGGAACACCCGGTAAGTCTATAGAAAATACATCCATAAACTGTCTCACCACTCTCATCGTCTCTAAAAGAGATGAATGCTTAGTAAGGTCACGTACATGGGCCAAATAATACATGCAATCCTTTTGCATCATACGATGAGTATGAATTTAAGATATCACCTCCTTTGGATATAAACTCGAAGTACCCATCAACACCAGTCGAGGCAAACTGACATAACCTAAGGTCTTGGTCTTGGCATAACAATATAGAATTGCATGATAGAGAGATAACCAATCTATACCCAATATCACATCAAAATTAAGCTTATTTAATAAAGTTAAGTATGCTCGAGTCTCTCTTCCCAAAAATGTCACTACACATCCCCGATACACCCGATCCACTACTAAAGACTCATCTACCGGAGTAGAGACACTAATAGATACACAAGGGGCTCACACACATAATCAATATTCGTGGCAAAATTAGTTGACACATATGAATATGTAGATCCGGGATCAAATAATACTGAAGAAGGGCGATGGAAAACTAGAATAATATACATGTAATCACTGCATTACAGACCTTTACTTCACCTATACTTGGTATAGAATAGCATAACTTACGATCACCACTAGCCTGTGAACCACCGCGAGTATCACCTCGAGCTCCACCTGTAGCACCCCTTGTGCCACTTCTTGCACTCTATGAAACACCTCTAACCGTTGGAATTGGCATAGTACGAATAACTAGTGACACGGGCTGAACATTAGAAGAATTATATCTAGGTCAATCCTTTTCCTTATGCCCAAAATCATCATAAACAAAGAAGTCTCGAGGACTGAAACCATATAGAGGATAACCAGAAGTATCAACACGTCCTCCTGAACTCGAAAAACCACCATGATTAGTCTGACCAGGCCTGGATCCACCTATACCATATGTACTCTAAATCGTCGTATGCACTGGTCTACCCTGATAACCTTAGGTTCTCGGACCCAAATACTTTCTACCTATGGATGAATGACCACTAAACTAAGCCTAGCAAAGGAACCTCTTGGCGTTTCCTTGTCTAACATGTTGGAGACTCGTGATCATCCTGACATGGTCAATAATACTCGGTAATAAGCCACCTGAATTCACAAGAGAGGTTGTGTCCTCCTGAAGATAACTATTGATTCCCTTCACCAACTTATAGATCCACTCAAACTCTATAGGGATACTCAATATAGCATAACGAGACAATTCATGAAAACAAGCCTCGTACTTAGATATTGAAAATGAACCTTGCTCCAATCTATCAAACTCATCTCCGCACTAATCGCGAAGGATGTATGACACAAACCTCTGAAGAAACACCTCAATTAACTACTCCCAATCCACCATAGCAGAACTAGTAGGTCTGCGAGCAAGAATTGCTCTCCACCACTCCTTGGACACTCCCGTGAACTGGTATGAAGTGTAAGCTACATCATGTGCCTCTAAGATCCCCCAAGTCGAACAACCTGTCTTAGAACTCAGTCAAAATGTCATAAGCCTCCTCACTAGCCATACCATAAAACTTGGAAGGCAATAATTTGACAAATCTCTCAAAACTCTTTTGCTCCTAAGTAGACATAGCAATACTAGCAGAAATTGGTGGAGCCACAAATATCGGAGGATTGAAAAGCAATGGATACCTAAAATTTGAAATCTAACACCCAAAGTCTAACTGGCCATTTCCCCACTACTTCAGCATGATGCTCTACATACTTATACTCATAATTCAGCTCGGGTGGGGCCTCACTAGATCGTTCTCGAGCAAGAATTGCTCTCTTAAACTCAACAATTACTTCTAATGTAGAAGGAAAAGATTAGAGGTTCATAACACTTGATATGAATAAATTGCATGAAAGGAATCAAATAGAAGGAATTTTCCTGCTAAGAATCTTGTAGCCTCTTGAAGATAAGTATGGACTTCTACGTACCATTTCACAAGATTTTACTAGACACTCTTCTCTTTAACTTATGAGACTGGTGAACCTAGATCTAATATCAATTTGGTACGATCCAAAATTTAAGGTCACGATGATACATACCACAAGCCCCAACTTGGTGTGTAATCCTAATTCTCTAACTCAAGAGATAACTCAAAGATTGCGGAAAAAGAGAAAATTAACTCACATATGAAACTCCTAGAATGGATTCATGCCATAATGAAATAAATATGAAATGCAACAAAGAATTTCCCAAAACCTAGTATCATAAGCATAAAGAGCCCTACTATAACTATCAAGTCTAAAATACTATACAATTTTTTGAAATCGAAAATAAAGACTGAGATAGATAGATCTCACCACTAGTCCAAAATAACTAGTCCGCTAGAGATGATCAACCATCATGAGGAGTACCCTGATTAGAATCTGCCTCAAAAGTGACACAAAGTAAGGGTGAGTACAATCCACATGTACTCAGTAGGTTTGACCGACTAAGTATAAGAAATAATCAAACTTATAAAATAAACTAAAAAATGCTTCCATCAGTATAAAGAAAAAGTCCCATTCCAGAATCGGTGCCACCAATTTATATAGAACGATGCTAGTAAGGTAACCACATAGGGACAGTTCAATATCACATATAATTAGATGAGTCAAATAATCCAGAGAAAAATGCAATGCAATGCAATGAGATAATACAATGATATGGTGGTACGTTGGTATCAAGATTATCGCACAATCAGTTGTATACACATGTCGAGCTAAGGCTTCCAAATAAAGACCCTTAGGGAACTCGCAGATCATATACCAAATTACAATCTCAATATCATATTAACTTGCCAGCTAGCTCATAGTCAAAGATATAAAAAAAAGTGTCACATTTTCTTTTTCAAAAAGAATTTCCACATTTCTCAACTTCCCAAAATCAATGATATGATAAATAAGGATAAATGCATCACAACACACATAACATAGAGGCAATATTCAACTCAACATGTAATATAAGGTTCAAAATTCTCAAAACTCAACCTAAACATGATATACATCTTTAATAGATAGTAATGAGAAGGAAATACATTGAAATAAGTGTTCATCCTTTTTGAAAGTGTTTCATTACTCAAGTGTGATCAAAATATCCAACTCAACCCCCATACGGGCATTACAAGTCAAATAGTGTTACAAGCATCTCTCATAGACAAATCATAAATCGTATGCTCTCAAAGAAAATAGAATGGCAAATAAGGCCCCCACACGGGCTAAACCGCACAAATAAGCCCCCACACAGGCAACACAATAATAATCAAGCCCCTACATGGGAATCACAATATAATCAACAGTCCCAATTCATATTACGATCCAATCCCAAAGTTTATAACATATGAATGACTAATTACCTAATCTCAATTTTGAAGAAGGATAATCAAACCTACCTCAAAGGCTAAAACTTGCTCGAACAGTCTAATCGAAGCTCTACTCACAAAAACGACTCCTAAATGATCACCAACTATCAATAATGGAAAGATTTCATCTGAAGGAGTCTAACGATACCCATACTACAAGATTTTAAAATCGGGGTCAAAATCGTCCAAAAATCTCTCCGAAATCAATTAGGTCAAAATCATAATTTTATTTGAAATCATTTTCTACAAGTAAAAAGGAATTCGTGGTTTAAAAATCCATAAATATCGAGTAGAAATTGAGCTCCAACTCAAAGAATTACTAATTTTCCAATTTGGACAAGAAACCTCAAAACCCATGTTTGCAACACAGTTTAAAATGAGAAATTTTGAAAAACTTTTCCCAAATCAGTGCACTCGCAATACAAGGACTTAAATTCCAAAAATCAATGAAAACTCATTCTAAATTGACCTTCAAATCAATAATTTTTGATTTCTCTACTTTAGGGTTTAAAATCTCCACTTTGTAAATAGAAGGAACGAGTAAAATAAGGTTAAAAATACGTACCCAATTATTATAGAAGAAAAAAAACATAAAAAAATAACCTCAAACAGACCTTTTTAGCTTTCCAAATATCAAAAATACGAAATGGTTCAGATTGATGTTTAACACTATGATTTCGTCACTAAAACCCATTTTTCGTTGCTAAAAGTTTATTTTTTTCGTCGCTAAAAGTATGCACCAGCAACCTTCAAAATATCTTCTTGACCTTCGAAACTCATCCGGAACCTTGTAAACACGAACCAATAGTACAAATTGATTATAAAACATGTTTTAGAACTAATGAAATCATCGCATATCTGAAAAAAGATTGTTACCCTCCCGGACCCCTTTTAGGCCTAAAACTCAACTTTTAGTCTAAATTCCCAAGATGAATTCTAAGGTCCCGGGGCTCCAAGTCAACACTCAACTAGACCAAACTCGATGTTCCGGATACAAGAGAACTAACGAAATTTCAATCTGAAGCTCGATTTTCAATATGTTGACTAAGGTCAACTATCTTAGTAAAAACTCCACTGAAGTTCCCAAATAATGAAAATCATGCCCGATCGCATCGGAATCGTGCCAACCATTTTACAACACAAACAACAACAACAACAACAATAACAGGACTAGTATAATCCCACCATGTGGGGTCTAGGGAGGGTAGAGTGTACACAGACCTAACCCCCACCTTGAAAGGTAGGGCGGCTATTTCCGAAAGACCCTCGGCTTAAGAGAGAAGAGCAAGAGAGGGAAGATAAGGAAAATAAGACATAGGTTAATAGAGCCAAGCATATCAAAAACAATATAAAAATATGAATAATGAGAGTGAAAAAGTCAGGGTAGGAAAGACCGGAAAGAAAGGAGCATTACCTACTATAAATAAATAGGATACCCACAATAAATCAGACCAACAAATATAAGCAGTAATCAAATGCAGAAATAAAATGTTAATAAACAAATGAGCAAAACTACGACTACTATGGAGAAAAGATAAGCCACCTAGCTCACTATCTTAGTCTGAGTCCTCCACAGCCTCCTATCTAAAGTTATGTCCTCGGTGAGCTGCAACTGTGCCATATCATGTCTAATCACCTCTTCCCAATACTTCTTCAGCCTTCCTTTGCCCCTCCTGAAACCATCCATGGCCAATCTCTCGTACCTCCGCACTGGAGCATCTGTGTCTCTCCTCTTCACATGCCCAAACCATCTCAATCTCGCTTCCCGCATCTTGTCCTCCACCGATGCCACTCCCACCTTGTCTCGATATCTTTATTCCTAATTCTATCTATCCTAAGGTGCCCACACATCCACCGCAACATTTGTATTTCCACAATTTTCATCTTCTGAACATGAAGTTTCTTGATTGGCCAACACTCCGCCCCGTATCACACAACACTCCGGAGGCGAGCCTCTATTTCATCCATCCTGCACCAATATGGTGTGAAACATCATCGTCGATATCCCCATCTTCTTGTATAATAGACCCAAGATACTTAAAGCTTTTTTTCTTTTGAATGGCCTGGGTACCAAGCCTCACTTCCCCGTCAGCCTCACGCGATAGGCCACCGAACCTGCACTCCAAGTATTTTGTCTTGGTCCTACTCAATTTAAATCCTTTAGACTCCAACTTCTGTCTCCAGCCCTCCAGCTTGTCGTTAACTCCATTGCGAGTCTCGTCAATTAGGACTATGTCATTCGCGAACAAAATACACCAAGGTACCTCACCTTGTATTTGTCTTGTCAATTGATCCATCACTAGGGCGAATAGAAAACAGGCTAAGAGTTGATCCCTGGTGCAACCCCATCATAATAGGAAAGTGCTCTGCGTCCCCTCCTACCGTCCTTACCCTGGTCTTAGCTCCATCATACATATCTTCAATCATTCTAATGTACACCACAGGTATACATTTTGCCTCCAAGCATCTCCATAGGACCTCTCTTTGCACTTTTTCATAGGCATTTTCTAGGTCAATAAATATCATGTGTAAGTCTCTCTTTCGCTCCCTATACTGCTCCACCAATCTCCTTATAATGTGAATGGATTTTGTAGTCGAGCGCCCCGGCATGAATCCAAACTGGTTATCTGAAATAGACACTCTTCTTCTCACCCCCATTTCCATCACCCTTTCCCACACTTTCATAGTGTGACTTAGCAGCTTAATACCTCTATAGTTGTTGTAGCTTTGAATGTCTTCCTTGTTCTTGTACACGGGAATGATTGTACTCCACCTCCATTCTTCCGGCCTATTCGATGTCTTGAAAATGACATTAAACAATGTAGTCAGCCACTCTAATCCTACCCTACCAGCATTCTTCCAAAATTCCCCAGGGATCTCATCAGGTTCGGTCGCTCTTCCTCTACACATCCTACGAACAGCTACCTTAACCTCCTCAACCTTTATTCTCCTATAATACCCAAAGTTGCAATGCCTATCCAAGTGATCCAAGTGCTCTAAGTCTCCCAACACAAAGTCTCTGTCCCCTCCTTCGTTCAAGAGTTCGTGAAAGTATGACTATCATCTCTGTCTAATATGGGATTCCTATACCAGCACTTGACCATCCTCTTCCTTGATGTACTTCACTTGATCCAAGTCGTGTGCCTTCCTCTCTCACACCTTGGAAAGCTTAAATAGCTTCTTATCCCCACCTCTGTCCTCTAGTTCTGCATAAAGGCATTTAAAGGTTGTCGTTTTAGCCACCGAAACTGCCATCTTCGCCTCCTTATTCGCCATCTTATACTTTTCCCTGTTCATTCACTTTTCTTCATCATCCTTGCTATCTACCAAATTTACATATGCATGCTTCTTTGCTTCTACCTTTCCCTGGACTTCTCCATTCCACCACCAATCCCCTCGATACCCACCATGGCGGCCTCCTGAGACCCCTAGTACCTCTCTAGCTATTTCCCTAATGCAGCTGACCGTCCTATCCCAAATACTGCTCGTATCCCCCCTACTATCCCATGCCCCCATAGCCATAAGTTTCTCCCCTATCTCTAGAGCACTAGACGGAGTCAAATGACCCCACCTAATCCTCGGTCGATCATCCACGACCCTCTTCTTCTTCTTCCTTCTTATCTCTAAGTCCATGATCAATAGCTTATGTTGGGTCATAATATTCTCACTTGGTATGACCTTGCAGTCCTTACAGAGGCTTTTATCATCTATTCTAAGGAGCAAAACGTCTATTTACATCACCGTCCTCGAGCTACGAAAGGTTACCAAGTGCTCCTCCTTCTTTGGGAAACTCGAGTTGGCCACCATTAATCCAAAAACTTTTCCGAAATCCAGGAGTGAGGCTCCTCCACCATTCTTGCACCCGAAGCCAAATCCTCCATGCACCTCGCCATAGCCCATCGAAACATACCCAATGTGCCTATTGAAATCTCCTCCTACGAATAGCTTCTCAGTAGGCGGTATACTAACCACCACTTCGTCCAAATCCTCCCAAAAGCGCCTTTTTATCTCCTCTTCCAACCCTACTTGCGGTGCGTAGGCACTAATAATGTTCAAGGTGAGCCCTCCAATGACTAACTTAATTGTCATTATCCTATTATTGATCCTCCTAACCTCTACCACCTGATCTGTACGCTTTCTATCTACTAAGATCCCTACTCCATTCCTATACCTCGACTTGCCCGAAAACCAAAGTTTGTACCCATCCACCTCCATAGCTTTAGGTCCTACCTATTTAGTCTCTTGGACGCAAGCTATATTAATCTTCCTCTTCTTAAGAATCTTAACTAACTCCATGGACTTTCCCGATAAAGTCCCAATATTCTAAGACCCTACTCTCAATCTAGAAGCTCCCTCAGCCCCCTTAGCCCCCCAACCCTGGCCCTCGATCCCAACCAAGAATATGACCCTAGTCTACCATCGCTCACTAAAGCCAGAAAAGTAGATATACGCTACTGAAAGGATACTCTCAGATAAACAAATGATCAATAATATAGCACAAGTTAGCAATAGTCTAATAGCAGTGAGATAGGTACTTAATTAGGCGATGCAAGAAAAATTTATAAGGCTAAAATATTGAAAATAGGCTATTAGAGGTATCAACTCCAAGTAAATAAAACTTGTTCATTGTCGAAAACACTGTTTACTCACCGGAAACACTGAATACAAATATATGGTCAGCCTCAAAATGTAGAGGCGACCACACTGGGAAAAAAACAAAGTCGAAAACTAGCCGGAAACTGCCACATGCTCCGGCGCGTGAAGCGCTTGGCGATGTAGATCTGCGGCTTCTGGCGGCGCATGACTAAGTAGATCTCAGAGGAGCTAACTGGGGATTGCTCGCCTGAGTGTTCCACACCTCATGGTGTTGTTGGTTTTCACAGAACACGAGCGGAAGCAAGCACAGAGAAATTGAAGAGAGAGTTCAAAAGTGCAGAGACAAAAAAAACACATTGGGGCCATCATACAACACAAACAAAGCATGAAAATGCTAAGGGGAAGGACAAAATGATCATTTCAAATGAAAAAGTAATTTCTCAAGAATTGAGATATTACAACAACACAATCAGTAAAAAATTAGCCCAAACCAGGAAGCCATCTTGAAATTTATCAGATTCTCTAACAAAGGAAAATCCCTATAACTTATTCTTAAACTCTCTAGGAGTATTCCTTTTCTTCCGCCTTTCCTATTCTATACAAACTTCATCCCTATCTCAGTCATGGCAAGACTATGTTCTTTCATTTTGTACAAAAAAAGTAGTTCTATGATTCTCTTTCTTTCATCTTCAACTGGTCAGTCAACACAAAGGCAAAAGTCTTTTTGAAAATATGATTTTCTATGCAGAGAATCAGCTCAATAGATTCAAATGGCTCATTTTGGGAATTCAAGAACTACTTGTGACCTTCCCCTGTTTGTGAAATTTGAATTTCAAAAAAGAGCTTTACCTTACCATTCATTTCCTATAAATACTACCTCATCTTCAACAAAAGACAGGCAGATATAGTCAAAAGAACAACACCATACATGGTCGAAATTACTCATAGCATTTAGCTACTATCATCCTTTGTCGAAACTCTTGCATTTTTTATTTACTTTTTTTCAAACTTATTTGGTCTGAAGTCTAAACTTGTTCATAATGAGAGAGTAGATTCAATGTCGAAGACCTCAGTTCAGTTCCCCACAAATGGCACTCTCACCTTTTCTTTCTTTGTTTTCGTGAGTTTGAGTGTTATAATTTTTTTAAAATCATGATTTACAATTTATTGATGTATGAAAACTATTGTCACGCCCCGATCCTATACCCTAAACGTGGCCGACACTCAAAAATCATTGCTGGTCCCAAGTGAATCCTTGGCCTGGCTAACTACTGAACTGAAGACTAAACATACATGTAGAATCTTTAAAAAGTGAACCTTTAAAATATTTAACAAAACTCAAAGCAACTCAATATCAATTTATGTAACATCTGAAAATATCTCTTAATATAAATATGATAATGTTTAAAACATCAGAATAAATAAACTAAACTGACTAACTTTGACTATCTATGAAGCCTCTACTAAACTAAAATAGGTGCCTAGACAAGACCTACGACCACCTGACTATAAATCAAATAAAACTCTTAAGTAACCATATTGAACTAACTAAACTGGAGCCTGGGAGTGACGAGGTCTCACTAACTACTAATGGATGGAAGTCTTACTGAAGTGTCTGTAATTGCGAGTACCTGAAACTGCATCATAAAACTATGCAGCACCAAATGGCATTAGTACATGGAATGTAAGTAATGTAATAAAGCTGAATGAAACAATAACTGAACTGAAATACTCAATATAAATCAACTGAAAGGAATACTCAAAATATCACGACTGAAAGTAAAACAATACAAGTGCAATGAAAACCTCAAAACTTTACAACTGAAATAAGACAATAAATGCAGTCTTGAAATAATAATAATAATAACTTTACTTTTCTTAGAGAGTTTCTCTAACCGACAACCATCACTATAAGCTCCGTGATGATATAATGTCTTGCCCACATTTCCAGAGCCATCCAATATCTTGCCAGGGTAAGGGAAAAACTTTAACTTATGGATCCATCGTATGATCCTTCTTAGAGGTAATGAGGATTCACCCGACAATCATTATAATACTATCCTAAGCTAGCTACATAGTTTGTGGAACTAGAGTGATTTGACTCTTGGCCAACTCAATGCTCAATACTACTCCCGAAAACATACAAGGTACTTAATAACTTTAAAGATATCCCTGATATGCCCAAACTTACACTTCAATTAAGAAGTATATAGCAGTTGCTGTTAAATATAGAATCCAACTAGACAGAAAATATTGAGGAAATAAGTCTACTAGCACTTAAACTCAGTTGTAGTCAATATTTCCAAATAATAAACATGCATAAAGTAAATGGGGGTATTTGTTAGTTCAGTAAGTAAATGTTTTCAGTAACAGAATAACACAGACTTAAGGTTGTAAACAATATGAGATGGTAACCAGGACTCTGTTCCCCATGACATGTAACTTAGTAGTCGTTCGGTATTAGTGATATTGTACCAATATATCGCATGCAAAATCTAGCAATTTATGTACATTTAAACACCTACCGGTCCTGTTAAATATATTTTACTTATCACCTCCCGATCTCAGAGTGTATTACCAACTAATCCTTGCTTTTGATCTCAAAAAACTATCCCCACCCAAGCTCAAGTTCTTAGATGAAGATTTCAACTTCAAATCTTTGTTGTAATTTTATTTTCCTAGTCACTACCTCTCTCACAATGTTCATAATATACCAAAGTTAGAATAAACACGTAACCTTCAAAATAAAATAAATTCGAATATTTATAAAAGTACAAAACCTACTCCTAAATCAACTAGGAAAACTTCAGTTGGCAGAGTTCACTCCAAGGCATCATGGTCCGTACTGGCCTTCACGCCCCGTGGCCATGCCCCATGGTTTTTGACTTGGCTTGATAACTGTGTGGGACTTTTCTTCTTCACGGGAAATCACCACGTCTCGTGCTCCTGACTACGCCCTGTACTAGGTTCTGTGGTACTTTCCTTAGACAATTTCAATCTTCCATCAGCAGGTCCTTTATGAGCCTTGGTCACGACCTGTGGTGGACTCCACGGCCTGTGAAGGGTCTTATGGAGTTCCACTTAGCCAAAATTCCATCAGCTTCACGCCTCAATTGTATTAGCATTATGCCAGCCACTACGACCCTTACAAGGCACCATGATCTGTAGTGGCACTCGTAGTCCCTGGTCTGTATCACTTCTCAGAAAAAATGCCTCAACTCCTCAAAAATTATCCAAACTCATGAGTGGCTTAGTTTTCCTAAAAAATGAGCAAAATACACATCATATCTATAAAAACATGCTTGAAACTCACACTAATCCACCATTTTGTGCATCGAAAGTGTCATAAATACGCGACACATCAACACCCTCAACTTAGAACCATTGTTTGTCCTCAAGTAATGAAACAAATCAAAACAACATGACGCGCAAACACAAACGACTATAAGAAGACATATAGTAGCCCAACACATAAACTATGACCCTCTTATTAAATCGACTCAACTATAAAATGCACTGACAGTCCAACTAACTCACAAAGATTGATTTATGACATCAACTACTCACAGTCAACCAAGCAAATGCAAACAACAATGTACCAGTAAATATAGCAACTTAACAGTATAGTCACAGTGCTCTCGCCACAATAAAGTCTCTCACACAGTATGCATAAATAAAATAGAGACTAAAACGAACTCACTCACACTCGCAAATGAAGTTCAATCAATGCACATATACAGACCATAGGCTTGTCCTTATTTTCTACACTGCATTTTCGAATAGCTCTTTTAGGATCACATTAGGACTTTCTTTGCTTGTAAAGTAGGCTCGGCTCGGGTAGGATACATTTAGGATTCAAGTGACTATTTTTCTCCTCCTTAATGCTACTTTGACTTAGCTACTTCTTTTTCAACCCCCAAACCAGTTCATCCCCTTGTTCCTTTCTTTATTTACACCTGAGTGTGGTTTCCACTTTTGTTCTTCTTTTTTTTCTAAGTGTGTTTCTTATTGTGATGTTTAATTTCATGATACATTACACTTTTTCTTTCATTTATTTTGTAGCACACCCCAATTCTATATTTTTCCTCTCACCAGACAACTCTTTTCATATCCCAACTTTTTCGCTTCTTATTATAGTAGTCACCCTCGACTTAAGCTTTTAGCCTGAGTTGAATTACACATTGTCCTAGGAGGTACCAGGGCCAAGATAAAGGTCTATAGTTAGACAGGAAAGGTGATTTGTGTTTTTTCAAAGAAAGGTCTTTTTCAGGCTCAAACTTTTGGTTCAAAGGGTATAACTTCATTTGGTTGGTTATTTTTAGGCAAAGTGGCTCATTTTCAATAACGGCCTATGATCATGTCCTAATCAAGCTATACAATCATTTTAGTGAGACTAACTATGCAAGTTCTAGCTTACAAATGCATTGTTCGAACTAAGTAGTTTAGCTCACAAACTCATGCACATATGTTATACTATTCAGTACCTATCAACATAGTCATGTTCTAGCTAGCATTTGATTGACAAGTCAATATGTACAATGTCCTATAAAGATCCTACAAGTTAGCTTTCACAGTCGAGACACAATTACATAGCATTTGACAAATATTTCAATTGGGGGTCATTTTTGTTCAGTTCAAAGCATTCATATTCACATGTTATTATATACTTCTATATACTTTTATATTTACCAAAACAATCTAAACATGCAAGTTCTACTAAATATTATGCTAGACAAAAAACGTAACATGAAAATAAAAGCTCCCAAGCTCTAGGATGCCCTATGAACCATCAAAAAATTATGCATTGTCCTGCTTGCCTTTTCTGCATCGTTGGGAGAGCTATCTCTTTGTCGTTGCTTCTTGTCATTTCCCTTTTTATCGGACTTGGATGTTGAAATAGATCCCCACACCTTATCTAACTACACGGGCGTGGAAGGTGCAAACAATAGCTGTAACAATGCATCTGTACCAACAGGAGGAGCAATAATGATGATTTTTCTTACAAACTATCCAAATCCTTTCCCAAAGTGATCAACTCTGCCTACATGGACTCGGTCTCCTTAGTACCTAACCGGCCACTCTGATCAGTCATATGGGCCTCAAGAAATTTTGAGTGAGTATAGCCATAATACCCTGGGTCCTTAGTCATACACCCGAAATGATACTTATAGAACAAATCCCTGAGCTTAGGCAGTGCAGAGAGGTTGTCGGAAATCCGAACTTCTATTACAATCGCTCATTTATTCAATCCCGTAGAACATTTGGTTAGGCCATTGGTGAAGATTTCATATTGACCTAGAATGAGCCACCTATTTTTCAGGAATGAAACAAGTTTGCGGAGCTCGATTAGATCATTTTCTTTCTCATTAACAAACCATTCAGTATTGTCCGATCCGTCTTTACCTCTGCCAGCTTCACTTGTCTCTCCCCCAAACTGTTTATTTTCTCCACTACCTTTTTCTCCAAATTGTGCCTCTACCCCACTTGCCTCATCATCCAAGCCGACTGCCTTCTCTTTACACTAAGAGAGAGCGGCTTTAGACTTGGCAGCTGTCTTGGCTCTAGTAGTGGGAGGTGTGTGAGAAGAAATTTTTACACAGCACAGATCCACTAGATGAGTCACTTCCTGACTTCTGCTCCGACTCATTAACTAATTTCTCAAATGTAAAGTCATGGAGTCGAAATACATTCTTGGTGCATTTAGGTTCCATGGAACTTGTGGAAGTGACAAACAGTTAGTATTTATACAAAATAGTGCAAAAATTTTAAATAGGTACTCAGGCTTCCCCATATTTAACAATGACACTTAAAAAATAATGTCACTCAATCTATCATAGATTGATCGCAAGCTAAAATATAAATAAAACTCGTTTTGGGGATTTTCCAATTTTATAGATTTTTTAAAAGTTTTTCAGTATGGTGGACCTTCATGAGTCGTGAAGGGATTCACGGACTATGAAGGGTTTCGTTGTAACTTCCAGAACCAAGGCTTCAGGGAACTTCCTAAAAATTTTCTATGTGTTGGAACCACGGACAACACCACAGCCCGTGATAAAGTTCACGGTCCGTGATGCTTTTTATTATCCTACACTTAGAGAAATCTCAGATATAGAGACAACAGGCCTCCAACACGAGATATGAAGTGCAATAAGTCCGTGGTGAAGGTCATCATCCCTAACCTACACAGTTCTGCTATTTTTTATCCTCTTATAAGTCCACGCTCAACATCCAATACACACATTCAACCATTTTCAGTACATGAATAACATAATAAGTGTGAACAAGCATTAATAGTCAACTACCCAGCCTTTTATCCCAACAAACTACAAAATCAAATTTGCACTATCCCTACATAATATTTTATCATCACAAAGACACCTAGTTTCGAACTGCCCCTAATAATTTATACACAAATGATCACCACCAAAACCCAACCCTCAATTTACATCAAACAAAAAGAGTTCAAGAGATACGTAATTTTGCACTTCGCTTGACATGATTTGGTCGATGTTGGGAACTGGAGACAAATGAATTGTGTTGTTATGAGACTCAAACAATGCAATTTTACAACTTCGAATTAGGGGAATTTGAAGGGATTGTACAAAGCTTGGGACAGAGGGGTTTCGTCGCATGGGAGAAGGGAATGACCTATTTTGGTTGAATGGGAATGGGTAAAAAACCAAATACCCTAGGCAAATATGGGACTGGGTGGAAACTGGGTTAGGCTTAAAATTAATTAGCCACCTTAGTTTCATGGCTCGTGATGAATGCTCATGAAGAGCACCACGAGTCGTATTCCCCTCCGTGGTGCTAGACTTGGAGAAAAAGAAGAGTAATTGAACTTGGGGTTTATGGAAGACTAAATGGTCTGTGAAGTTCATCACGGGTCGTAAACCCTACCATGAACCTAAAGTTCATTAAGCATGTATCCATCATGCCTCTTCACCATAGGCCGTGGTGCCATATACGGTTTGTATAGGTGCCCGTGGTGGAATGTCTCGTCCAAGTTTTCATATTTTTCTCCTTCTTTGTGACCTTGCACTTACAGAACATACCATGACACTATAAAAACATCAAATAACCAAACTTAACCTATCTACTACAAATACAATCCTTGGGTTGTCTTCCAACCAGTGCTTGATTTAATGTTGCGGCATGATGCGGGTTACTTCACTACTTAGACTTCGTGAAGCTCTTCCCCATGGGTTGCCTCCCATGCAGCGCTTGATTTAACGTCACTGCAAGATGTAGTTTCCTTGACTACTTAGACTTCATCAAGATGGAGTTCTTAATAGTTTTGGCTTCCTTATTTGATCCCAAGTATAGCTTCACACATTGTCCATTCACCTTAAACTTGCACCCATCTTGTGCTTCGATCTCAAGTGCACCAGTGGGAACACTCTTGATACAGTTAAAGGGCCAGACTACTTGGACTTTTACTTTCCTGGAAATAATCTCAACTTATAGTTGAACAACAACACTAAATCACCAAGATATAACTCTCGCTTCTTGATATGCCGATCATGATGTAGCTTCATTCGCTCTTTGATAGGGATGTTGTCTCATATGCTCTTAGATGAAATGCAACCATCTCATTTATCTGCTCTAGCCTCATATTTGCAGCTTCTCTCCAATTCAAATGTAGCTTCTTTGGTGCCCATAACGCCTTGTGCTTTAACTTCACAGGCAAATGACATGCCTTTCTAAACACTAACTTATATAATGATATACCAATGAGTGTTTTGAAAGCTGTTCGATATGCCCATAGAGCATCATCAAGCTTCCTTGACCAGTATGTTCTATTTGCATTCATAGACTTAGCCAAAATCTCTTTGATCTCTCTATTAGACACTTTAACCTGCCAACTCGACTGAGGACTACATGGAGTAGCTACTGTATGATGCTTTACATCGTATTTAGACAATAGAGTGCGAAAGATCTTGTTATAAAAATAGGACCCCCATCACAGATAATTGCTCTCGGAGTGTCAAATCGGGAGGAGATGTTCTTTTTTAGAAAACTAGCTACACTCCTTCTCTTATTATCTACTAAATCCATGGGTTTCACCCACTTGGAGACATAGTCACTGCAATCAGGATATACTTCATACCATATGAGCTCACGAATGGTCCCATGAAATTAATAACTTAGACATCAAAAAGCTCAATCTCCGATATTAGATTCATAGTGTAACACCCCTGAAGTTCCTAGCCTGAACTAACTCTAAAAGACCAGAGAAATTTGCACTAAATAGGGATCATGAAGGGATTAGAGAGGAGAGAAAGAGCTATGGTTTATGGTTTTCAAGAGGCCTTTGATTTTTGGTGAGATAATCTTCATTCCAATTATGTAAGGCTAATCACAATGTTGGAATGAGTTTGTCTTCGTTCCCTACATCTTTATTCAGTGAAGATTGAGTTTGAGTTTGAGTTTGAGTTTTTGATCCAGTTTAATTGAGTTCTTGAGTTACCTATGTAATTCCTTATTGAGTTCCTTATACATACGAATATATTTTGATAATTCTTACGATTTGAGTTCTTGAATTGTGGCTCTTGATTTTATTCCCATGAACCCCAGTTGAGTTGATGATTTTTGTATTAATCTATATTTATTTTGAGTTGATGAGAAGGTTTTTCTATGCATTAAATGAAGTATGATTTTAAACTAAGTCTATGCATATTTGATTGAGTATTGAAAGAGCAAGAGCATTGAGTTTAAATGAGTTTGAGTATTGATTTAAATGATTGTTTTGAGATAGAGTTTTGAGGAGTTATGAATGAGTTTGAAAGCATGTTTTAAATGAAAGAACTAATGATTGAAATGATATTGAATTGATGAGAGTCTAATGTGACTAAGATAAGACGATTTGAATGAATTGATTTGATTGAGCATATGAGCTTATTGAGTCTTTTGGGAGTAGTATTGAACACTGATTTAGGTAAAAGTAAATAAAAACAACCCCATAAACTACGTAAATAGTGTAGGATAGAGGTTATGCCTCTCTAGTTCCAAAATGATAAACTTTGATTGATTGTGCATCCAATGAGGTTGATTGTTCCTTACCCTGGAAATGTAATAGACGGTTGCGACAATGTTAGTGCAAAATGTTGTTTCATCACTAGCTCATAAGTGATGGTTGTCGGTTAGAGAAACTCCCTAAAATGAGTAGTTTGATTTGATTGAGTTACATGTCATTGAGTCTATTTTCAAAGCATTGCTTATTACTTTTAAAATTTCATGCTTATTGAGTTGAGTAATTTTAGTGTAAGTTTTTTGAGTTCAGTTGCATGATCCTGAGCATTGTTGATTGTATTCCTTTCTTGCTATTTTACATACACTTACATTCCATATACTGACACCATTTAGCATGCATCATTTTATGATACAGATACAAGTGCTAGAGATCATTAACAGGCGCTTCATTGAAGATGTATTCCCTTCCTGTTAGTGCTGAGACCTCTTTGCTTTTGGAGGAATCCTTTTTATTTTATTCGTTATTTTGAATAGTTCTTTTGAGGTAGTCATGGGCTTGTCTCAGTACCTTTTGGATAGTTGATAATGGCTTCGTAGACAGAGTCGGAGTTGAGCTAGATGGTCTTTTCAGGGTCTGTTTTTTAAAACATAATCTTTTCATTGAGTTATGATATTATGTTACATTATACCTTGAGTATTTTAACCCTATTATTTATTTATTGATGATGATGCTTGAGTTGCCCACTTAGGTCCTTTTACCCTTAAATTGAGTCTTCCACTAAATTATTAAAGGAGTGATCTGATTAAGTGGTTTGCTTGGGGCCAGCAATGGTCTTTGAATACTGGCCACGCCTAAGATACCCTCTTAGAGCATGACACATAGGAAACTCTTGGCTTCTTGATATAGCACCTTACCTTTGAAATTTGTCGCAAAATATTTGCTAGATCATATGTATCTCTGTAGATGGTGGGCCAATAATATCCGTATTGAAGTACCTTTTGAGCTGTTTGAGCTCTACTATGATGTCCTCCCATTGGAAAGGAGTGATAGGCCTCAACAATACTCAGCATCTCAGCATCCGATACACATTGCCTGATCATATTATCAGCACATATTCTATACAAGTACAACTCATCCCAGAAGTACTTGTTCACATCATATAAGAACTTTTTTCTCTGCTGGAATGTCAGGTCCTTGGGCATCATGTAACTAACCAAATAATTAGCAAAGTCAGCATACCAAGGAATAAGATCAAGAATAGCGGCTAATACTTGCTCATCTGGGAACAAATCACCAATATTAAGCTCATCCCCATCTCTATTTTCAGCTTCTAGCCTATATAAGTGATCTGCTACTTGATTTTCACAACCTTTTATGTCCTTGACTTCAAAGTCAAATTCTTGTAGAAAAAGAACCCATCTGATCAACCTTGCCTTTATGTCCTTCTTTGCCATTAAGTACTTCAGAGTTGCATGGTCAGTGTGCACTATCACCTTTTTACCCAAAAAGTATGCTTTGAATTTCTCAAATGCATACACGACTGCTAGCAACTCCTGTTCAGTGATAGTGTAGTTCTTCTGGGCTGCATTGAGTGGTTTTCGTATATAGTAGATGGGGTGAAAGAGCTTGTCGCACTTTTTTCCTAGCACAACCCCCAAAGTGACACCACTTACATCCTACATAATATCAAATGGTGCAGAACAGTTAGGAGCAACAATCACTGGCGTTGAAATCAATTTTTCCTTTAAGCACTCAAACGCCTTCATACATGCCTCATCAAAATAAAAATTCACCTACTTCTCCAACAATTTACACAATGGATGTGTAATTTTGGAGAAGCCATTGATGAATCTCCTGTAGAACCTAGTATGCCTAAGAAACTGCGAATACCCTTCATAGAAATAGGAGAGTGCATCTTTTTGATCACCTCAACATTCACTTTATCCACCTCCAAGGCTTTTTTTGAAATCTTGTGGCCTAGCATAATATCTTATTTGACCATGAAGTGGCACTTTTCCCAGTTCAGAACCAGGTTGGCCTCTTCACATATCTGTAATGCCCTACTAAGATTTAATAAATAGTCATCAAAAGTATGACCTACCACAGAAAAGTCATCCATGAATAACTCAAGAGTGGCTTCCATCATATCTGAGAATATTGACATCATACACTTCTAGAATGTGGCGGGCATATTACATAGTCTAAAAGGCATGCTCTTAAACGCAAATGTGCCATATGGACATGTAAAAGTGGTTTTGTCTTGATCCTCCAGTGCTATATAGATTTGATTGTAAATGGAGTACCCATCTAGGAAATAGTACCAACCTCTACTTGCCAGCCTATCTAGCATCTGATCCATGAAAGGCATTGAGAAATGGTCTTTCAAATTCTATTTATTGAGCTTTTTGCAGTCCATATAGACTCACCATCTTGTGACCAGCCGGAGTGGAACTAGCTCATTCTTGTCATTCATAACAACCATCATACCACCCTTCTTGGGAACTCACTGCACAGGACTAACTCAATTCCTATCTGAAATTAGGTACGCAACACCTGTATCAAGCCACTTTATAATCTCCTTCTTCACCACCTCTTGCATAGGTGGGTCCAATCTCCGCTAATGCTCAATGTTAGGAATGAAATCCTCTTCTAATTGGATCTTATGATTACAAATGCCAGGCGATATGCTAATGATGTCAGCAATGGTCCAACCAATTGGTTTCTTGTACCTTTTAGGTTATCGACAAGTGCTTGAACCTTCTCTTCATTCAAATCTGCAGCAGCAATCACTGGTAAAATGTTATTTTCACCCAAGAACACATACATCATATGACATGGTAGCTCTTTCAATTCAAGTATAGACGGCTCCTCAATGGATGGTTTGGCGGGAGGAGTTGGTCTATTCTTCAAGTCCAGATCAAGTAGATTCGAATCTCCATTGTAGTTATCTTTTCCTAATCACTACCCCTCTTCCGAGCAAGTAATGAATGCAAGAGAGTTTTAATGCGTGCACTTGTTAAAAAAATAAGACAAAGATAACAACAATACATGCATGTACATTAATCGATAATTACTTTTATTTAACCTTCTTTTTATGGAGTCATGGTTTCCACAACCTTTATTATGGGTTTAAC
Source organism: Solanum dulcamara (assembly GCF_947179165.1). NCBI lineage: Eukaryota > Viridiplantae > Streptophyta > Magnoliopsida > Solanales > Solanaceae > Solanum > Solanum dulcamara. The sequence goes on from NC_077242.1 coordinate 20,559,031, forward strand.
TATTCATAATTTAAAAATTACAATTTAGAAATTATAGACAAAATCTTAATTATGAACTTACAAATTGAATAGAATAAATTCAAAATCTTGAATTCTTAAAGAAAATATAATAAAAATAGAAAAGAAAAGAATAAATCAATTTTCTCTAGTTTTCATGATGGCTCTTCCAAAATTCTCAAGCTATATAACTCTAAGTCCTAGGTTAAAAATTGTATGAAACCTAATTTTATGAAATATTTATAGGTGTAGGAAAAAAACTCAAATAAAATCACTAAGCCCAAAACTAATTGAGAAACTCGAAATCTAGAGGAAATTGGATTCGTACGTTAACTATTGTCGTTGTGCGAGAAATTCATTGTTGCTTCCATGCGGCAATAGTAGGTACGCTTTTAATTTGATTTCGAATCAATATTGCTACTTGTAGGAATATTAAAGATATTAATATTATATTAGAATCCTTCTATTAAGCTGCATGTTTTATTTCCTTCTTTAATTCTTCATCTTTAATTTGTTTTGGCTCCAAATTTCTTCATTTTCCCTTCAGATTAATTCTATAAATAAAATACACAAATTAGCATAATTCATAAACTTTATGCAAAAAAGAACAAATAAAAATACTAAATATGAGCCAAATAATGACTAAAAATATGTACTTTTGGCCTCAGATCGGTTCCGCTTTAGGGGAAAGCTGAAAATCTAATACAAAGAATCTTTGATCAAAATGCTTTCTTTGAACTGAACTTTGCTTTAGTACACTTTACTTCACTTTACTGAAATGCTTTCTAAAAATCATTAATGTTCTTCTCGAATAGTACTTCATTTTCTTAATGCAGAATAATGCAATTAGAACCATTTATGTTTTGTTAAAAATCATTCTCGAAGATAAAGCAAAATATTTATACTTAAAGAACTGAAAATCGTGCATAATGGGTAATAATGCAAAATACTTGTACTGATTGAACTTCTCTTTCAAAACTGATATGCTATGCTTTCTTTAACACTAGCCATGCTCTTTTCAAAATTAAGTAATGCACTTGGAATACTAAGTTCCTTTAAAACTCTTCTTTTACTCATAACTTGAAGAATACTCTTTTACTTTAACTGAAACAATGTGTAATATGAGAATATAAAATTTTCAACAACTCAACTAGGGTCATGTGAAAAATAAGTGCCACGACCCAACCAAGGTCCTAGTCAAAACATGGCGATTGAAACACCGAAGGGGCTCCAACCAAGCCTCTTGTACATATCATAAGCATACATAAGGTGAAATATAAAAGCAAAAATATCATAAGAGAGTCTAAATCATGAATAGAAATCTAAAAATGTCTTATGACAACATAGACTCAAATATATATCCAACTAGATGCCTCTAAATATGAGTATGGGCGGGGGATAAGACATGTCCTTAGCTCACCCTCAATATACAACGCAAACAAAAGTCTTTTGAAAAGGAAACAGTAACCAACTTGAAACTAGTCCTCGGTCAATGAGGACTCACCACAACACCTTCGGATAGGAACGCCTACTAGTTACGTGAATGATTAGGATCTTCAACCTCAACCCCTAAATTATGAGACAATGTAGGCAAAAAGTATGCATTAGTACGTTGGAATGTACTAAGTATGATGGCGTGACATGCAACGTAAATCATGGAATGCAAAGGTTAAGTAAAACACATGATAAGATGGAATACGTAAAGTCATGAGAAAATCATATTGACCAAAGCATTTAAAAGCATAAATTCAAAATCATAACATACTTAAGATATCATACATATGTGGGATAGGAACCATAATCGACAATAAGACCATGTGAGCTATAACATGGAATCCGATGATACCCACATCAAGAAGGAGGAGGCTACTTTGCCAAGGTAGACTCCTGATCATGAACATGTGCTATTTGTGGATCCACTAGCTAGGCCATAAAGGCAACCTACGGTGGCACATAGTTTATGGGATATGAGGCTGCTACTGAGGCTTTTGGTAGGGCCCCCACCTCAAGTCCACTCGGTGCTAAGTCAAATCCCACGAAATATATACATAAATAAGATCATAATATTATATATCATAGTCATGATCATAGTTTTGATATCATATAGTAGCTAATTTTTATAACATACTTGTAATGTGAGAATTGTCCTTTCATCATTATAATCATTTTTGCATAATTCATATCGTTAGGCCTTAGGTCACCACATAGGGACCTAAGTCACCTTACTTCATAACTTGCATGAAATTCCATAATTTGAGACATACTTATAATTCATGATCATAATGGAAATACATAGTCATAATTCATACTTTGAAAATTCATGACCATAGCTTGAACTTAAAATTAGGGTATGACATGAATGCATGATCAATTGACTTGAAAATCATGAAATTTACTTGAAGATATACATGATCATAAACTTTATATCAGCCCATATATAATTCATATAGATAATATCCTTTAGAAGTATAAATCAAAATACTCATAATTTATATCATGAACCCTAAAAATTAAAATAAGAGAAGTTATGGAAAAACTCTTTAATTTAATTCAATAACCATCAATTTATATCAAAATAGACTCATGATCATGCTTTAAATTAAAATTCATGCAATTAGAATAGAGATCACAAAACTCATAAAATACCATATTTTCATTTGATATGAACCTATATAGTGACAAATCTCAGACATGGCGAGTCGAAAGGTGGACTCGTAGGAAAAGTCATAAGGCCTAAATTAGACTAAGTATTGGGGGTGTTTGATGAGTTGGGTCTATGAACCGTGGAGGAGATGATGAATCGTAGAAGAGAGTCATAGGTGAAGATCAGAGACTCAGTTTTCAGGGTTTTTCAGACTCAACAGGCTGATTCATTGTTACAACCCATAGGAGTAATGACGAGTCTTAGAAAACCCACTTGTAGGGTCTTCTAATGGAATTTAATGAAGGGCATTATTGCTTTTTCCCATTTTTGATTCAATGTATCTGGACACTTTTGTGGGAAAGTTCAGAACCTATAACTAATCCAATCCTTCAAATTTTCCCCTATTCCTATTCATTGTCAAAATTTCTCCAAGGCAACGAAAAAAGGACTCCCAACAACTTCATCTTCTCCAAACCAGGGTTGCAAGGGTTTTGCTCACTCAAACTCCATTTATATGGCTTTGATAGCTAAGGTATGTGGGTTTCATCCATAGGTTCTGTTAACCCATGGAGTCCCAAGGTTTTCCCCAAATATTATCTCAATTTTAATTGTTTTCAACCCTAGATTGATGGATTGCATTGAGCTATTTCAACTATGTTTTCGCTTGATTTCAATGATTATTATGAGTATGATTCTATCTTAATTGCATGATTTCAAATTATTTTACAAGTGTCATGCATAAAGCTAATTTCAATGATGATTTCCATGAATTATGATCATGAATTACAATGGTTTTCAAAGAAGGTTTTTATGAAAGATGTTTGAGACTCATGAATGAATGATGAAGCTTATAAATGATGATTCAATAATGTTCAAGTATTTCTTATGGTGTGATAAGGACAATTCTTACACAATCATAATTAAAGGGTGATAAGGACAATTCTCATAAAGTTTATGGATTCGTATGAATCAACTAAGTTAATTAGCTATTCATATGATTATTTTTATGATAATGCTATTGATAATGTATTAATGTTTTAATGAATTTTTTTGATATATTGACTAAGCATCGAGAGGACTTCTAGATGGGTTCAGTCCAGCAACTAAAGGTTTGTTCCCCAAGGACATTCTAGTAGAAACCTAAAGTCCCAAACTATGTATCTCCCGCAAGTTACCTTTATGGCCTAGCTAGTGGATCCACATATAGCTTTTAATATTCCTGATGTTCTCACATAGTCTACCTTGGCAAGTAGCCTCTCTCTTCTCGATGTGGGAGTTACATTGGATTCCATGTTATAGCTCGCATGGTCTTAGATGTCGGTTAAAGGTCTTTTCCTATAAAAGTTATATGAAATGATGTAAGTTTTAATAAGATATTTATGATGCATTCACCACAAGCTTTCAACATGATTTCAAATTCTTTTAAATCTTATCTATGCTTCATTACATTGGTCATGCATCCTCTGCCATATTATTTATACGTTATTTCATTGTTCATGCATGTCTCACATACTTAGTACCTTCTATGTACTAACACATATTTTCCCTACATTGTCTCATAATATAGGGACGGACGATCACGCTATGCATCCTATTCATGGCTAGAGCTTGCTAGTACTTTGAAGTTATTGGTGAGTCCTCATTTATCGAGGACAAGATTTCCTTTTCATGATTTCCACTTTTTACTCCTTTTATGTTAGGGTGAGCTAGGAGCTTGTCTTAATACCCCATTTATTTATTGAGGTATGTTTAGACATAGAGTGATATAGTCCATTCTCGGATATTTGACTTGAGTTTTATTTCATTCCAAGACTTATAAGATTGAGTTGTTATTCCACTTCTTTCATTATGTTTTAATTGACCTCATGAATCCAATGTATGCTAAGAGGCTTGGTTGGGATCCTTCGGGTTTCTGATCACCATGTCACTCCTAGGTCTAGCTTGGGGTGTGAAAGATCGTCTTACTACCACTCTTATTTTGACCTTATCAAAAGGGTCCGATGGTTTTGTTATGTATTGTGATGACTCAATAATTGGGCTTGGTTGTGTGTTGATGCAACATGGTAAGCTGATAGCCTATGCTTTTATAACTTAAGGTACTTGAAAGAAACTATGTGACTCAAGACTTGGAACTAGCGGCGGTTGTATTTGATTTAAAAATTTAGAGACACTATTTTTATGGTGTCCATATGTGTCCATGTGGATCTGTTCATCGATCACAAGAGATTGCAATATGTGTGTAAGAAAAAAGGACTTGAACCTTCGATAAAAAAATGACTTGAATTGTTGAAGGACTACGATATGAGTGTGTTGTACCATCCATATTAAGCTAATATGGTTACCGATGCACATAATAGGATGTACATGAGTAGTGTCGCCCATGTTGAAGAAGGTAAGAAAGAGTTGGTTAAGGATGTGCATAGATTGGCCCATTTGGGTGTTTGGTTGGTTGATTCCAATGATAGAGGTGTTCTTGTGCAAAATGGTTTGAAATATCTCTTGTAGCGGATGTTAAGGCTAAGCAAGACAATGATCCAGTGTTGGTTGAATTAAAGAATTTAGTTGCCAAAAAAGCCATTGAGGCTTTCTCCCAAGGGGGAGATGGGGGTACTTCATTACCAAGGTCATTTGTGTGTGCCTAATGTGGATGGTCTAAGAGAGTTGATATGGGATGAGGCTCATAGTTCTCGGTATTCCATTCACCCGGATCCACCAAGATGTATCGTGATTTGAGGGAAGTGTATTAGTGGAATGTCATGAAGAAGGACATAGTGTATTATATGGCAATGTGTCCTAATTGTCAACAAGTGAAAGTTGAGCATCAAAAATCGAGAGGTTTGGCTCAAGACATTGAGATACCTACTTGAAAGTGGGAAGGTGTGAATATGGAATTTGTGATGGGTATGCCTTTTATTCAGAACCAACATGATTCTATTTGGGTTGTTGTGGATCGAATGACTAAGTCGGCACATTTTTTACCGGTTAAGACTTCTTATAGTGACGAAGATTATGCTAAGTTGTATATCCGTGAGTTGGTAAGGCTTCATGGTATTCCCTTGTCTATTATATCAGATTAAGGTACTAAATTCACTTCACTTTTTTAGAAGTCATTTCAAAAGGGTCTTGGTACAAAAGTTAAGTTAAGTACCACTTTTCACCCTAAAATCGATGGTCAAACCAAAAGAATGATTCAAACTTTGGAGGATATATTGAGGGCATGTGGAAATAATTCAAATGAAGTTGGGGTGAGCATCTACCATTGATTGAGTTAGCCTACAATAACAGTTATCACTCTAGCATCCAAATGGCTCTTTTTAAAGCTTTGCATGGGAGAAGGTATAGATCCCCTGATGGGATGGCTTAAAGTGGTTGATATGGCATTGATTGGTCCTAATTTAGTGTTGGATTCTATAGAGAATGTGAATCTCATAAGAGACAGATTGAAGATGACTCAAAGTCGCCAAAAGTTCTATTCGTACATTAGAAAATGAGACCTTGAATTTGCTTTGGATGATTGGGTCTATTTGAAGATTTTGCCCATGAAGGGTTTAATGCATTTTGGTAAGAAGGAAAAATTGAGTCTTACGTGTGATGGACCCTATAAGATATTGAACTATATTTGCAAGGTGGCATATGAGTTAGACTTGCCATTTGAGTTGGCTATGGTTCATCCGATGTTCCATGTATCGATGTTGAGGAAGTGTATGGGTGATCCAAGTGTTATTGTGCTATTGGAAAATGTGAGTGTTGAAGAAAACTTGACTTATGAGGAGGTTCCGATGGAAATTCTAGAATGGCAAGTAGAGATTAAGGAACAAAGAGGTCGCATCAGTCAAGGTATTATAGAGAAATCAACAAGTGGAGAGTGCTACATGAGAAGAGGAAGCAGACATGATGAACCGATACCCATATCTCTTTCCATCCACTCAATCTTAAGGTATTAAGTTGTACTTTTTCAAGTTGCCTAAGGTCCTATGTTTCAGTTTTCATGTCTTTCATATGCATGCATGTTCATGAATATTGTTTATAAAGTCACAATTTATGTTAAGTTTAAAAATTGGATGTTCTATGCATTTTGATATGTTATTTCCTTCATGTTGGATTACTAGTCTTCTTTCCTTATCCTTTCATGATAGTTGAATCTCATTTGAGGATGAATGTTTCCAAGGGGGAGATATTATAAGATCCCAAAAGTTGAAAAGTTGAAATGAAAGAGAATTTCAAGAAAATTGGACTGTCCCATAGTCTACGACTTGACCTACAACACATAGACATTCCTACGACTTGTAGGAATGAGTCATAGGATCAGTCTCTGAACCTGCACAGTGACAAATCTCATAAATGTCCAGACGACTCAATAGGATGAGTCATAGACAAAATGACGAGTTGTAAAGTGGACTCGTAGGAAAATTCATGAGGCCTGATTTAAACCAAGTATTAGGGTTGTTTGACAAGTTGAGTCTACGACCCGTAGAGGAAATGACGAATCGTAGAAGGGAGTCATAAGTGAAGATCAAAGACTCAGTTTTCAGGATTTTTCAGACTCAACAAGATGAGTCATTTCTACGACCCGTAGGATTAATGACGAGTCGTAGAAACCCACTCGTAGGGTCTTCTAATGTAATTTAATAAAGGGCATTGTTGTCTTTTCTCATTTTCAATTCAATGTATCTGGAAACTTTTGAGGAAAATTTCAGAACCTATAACTACCCCAACCCTTCAAATTTCCCCTTATTCCTATTCATTCCCTAAATTTCTCTAAGGCAATGAAGAAAGGACTCCCAAGAACTTCATATTCTCCAAACTAGGGTTCCAAGGGTTTTCATCATCAAACTCCATTTCTAGGACTTTGATAGCTAAGGTATGTGGGGTTTCATTCATTGATTCCTTTCACCCATGGAGTCCCAAAGTTTTTTCCCCAAAATTCTTCTTAATTTCAATTATTTTCTAACCCTAAATTAATAAATTGCATTGGGCTATTTTAATTATATTTTCGCTTGACTTTAATGATTATTATAAGAATAATTATATCTTAATTGCATGATTTCAAGTTGTTTTACAAGTGTCCATGTATAAAGCTAATTTCAATGATGATTTCCATGAATTATGATCATGAATTACAATGGTTTTCAAAAAAGATTTTTATAAAAGATGTTTGAGACTCATGAATGAATGATGAAGCTTATAAATGATGATTCATTATGTTCAAGTATTTCTTATGGTGTGATAAGGACAATTCTCACACAATCATGATTAAAGGGTGATAAGGACAATTCTCATCAAGTTTATGGATTCTTATGAATCAACTAAGTTAATGAGCTACTCTTATAATTATTTTCATGATGATGCTATTGATAATGTATTAATGTTTAATTAATTCCCTTGGGATATTGACTAAACACCAAGAGGACTTTTAGGTGGGGTTCAGTCTGGTAAACAAAGCTTTATTATCCAAGGAAATCCTAGTTAAAACCTAAAATTCCGAACTACGTTGCCCCCGTAGGTTACCTTTATGGCCTAGCTTGTGGATCCATATATAACTTATGATGTTCATGATTTCTCATGGAGTCTACCTTGGCAAGTATCCTCTCTCTTCTTGATGTGGAAGTTATATCGAATTCTATGTTATAGCTTGCATGGTCTTAGATATCGGGTAAAGGTCTTATCCCACAAAAGTTATATGAAATGATGTAAGTTTTACTATGATGTTTGTGATGCATTGACCACAAGCTTTCAACATGATTTCAAATGCTTTTAAATCTTCTCTATGCTTCATTACATTGGTCATGTATCCTATGTCATATTACTTATATGTTATTTCATTGTTCATGTATGTCTCACATACTTAGTACCTTCTATGTACTAACACATATTTTGCCAACATTGTTTCATAATGTAGGGACGGATGATCATGCTATGCATACTATTCATGGATAGATCTTGCTAATACTTCAAAGTTGTTGGTGCGTCCTCATTCATCGAGGATGAGACTTCCTTTTCATGATTTCCACTTTTGACACCTTTTATGTTAGGGTGAGCTAGGAGCTTATCTCAATCCCCCGTCTAGTTATAGAGGCATGTTTAGACATAGCGTGATGTGGTCCGTTCTCAGATATTTGACTTGAGTTTCATTTCATTTCTAGACTTCTATGATTGAGTTGTTATTCCACTTGTTTTATTATGTTTTAATTGACCTTATGAATGCAATGTATGCTGAGTCTTGGCTGGGATCCTTCGGATTTCCGATCATCTTGTCACTCCTAGGGTCTAGATTGAGGTGTTACATTCGCACACTGGTTCGCGTAGACTACATAGTGTTCAGAAAAAATGGGCATAACTTTTAGCACACAACTTGAATTGACAAATGGTCAAAAACGGTTGAAAGAAGACTTCAAGGACTTTAATTTGATTGGTATTAAGCCACAAAACTCGTCTATGCTAGGTTGTGTAATTTATTGAAGTTGACCCTTGAATGAACTTACATGAAAAACTTAGCTAATGGAAATACTTTGAACTTGGCTTGGTGTTTGTGGCACCTTATGATTCTAAAACACATCCTCACTTACTAAACTTAGTAAGGGACCTTAACATATATTGCAACTTAGAAATAATTAGGTTCGGGTTTATATGCATATGAAGAATGGTTCACTTCCTAGCTTAAAATATTTTGGGGTGTTATGAAGATTACATGTTCGTTTTGCTTTGTTTGAATTTTATGAGCAATGGTTATGTTTATGTCTTTTCTGTAAGAATTCTAGTTTATAGAATTAGAAGTCTCTAGTATTAAGAAATCTGTCTGATAAAGGATTGGTCTTGTTAATTTATTGTTTAGAGTTAAAGATTGTGTATGTGATTAGATACCATATCTAAGCTAGTTAATCAAATGAAATACCTCTGTTTGGATAAAATTTAATTAAAGTTCACTCTTGTTTTCATATCATAACATTGCATCTTTAGGGTACTATAATAATTTACCATTGTTAAATTGTTCATGGAAACACAAAGCTTTTTTTCCAACTCGGTATTTTTTAAAATATATTTTGAGACAGTAAATGATTTGGTGCGTCTTCAAATACATTTAGTTGTGGATGGTACCAAGTTGTTTTATATTCGTGTTATTGAAAGCATTATGTTGTGTATCATTGTAACTTTGTCTACTTATTTTATTGTATACATTGTTGAGAATTAAATCACTTGGTCTAATTTTTCTTCGCTCATCTTTGTTTACATGTACATGCCGGAGTCGAAGAGTCCTACTTAAGACTCTATGTCATCAGTTGATCGGTGAACCTGCATTTCCTCTCCATTCTTCGCCATTTGTTTCCCTACCGTCCTCCTAAAATGCATCTGAAGAGAGGCGGAGGAGGAGAAATTTCGAGGATGCAAGTTGTTCATTATATTTTCTTTCATGTTCAAGTTGCTCAAGAGCCGTCGAAACTTGGTGAAATGTCTCACTATTTTGATGCATTATGATGACTTATTTATCTGTGTTTGCTTGATTGAGTGATTCAAAACTAACTCTTAGTTATTTTCTACCTATTAGGGCACGATATTAACATGGGATTATAGCAATTTAGGCTTCTCTCCTAACTCTAGGACTAGCTACTTTCTCACATATAATATGACATTTTATTAAAAATACTTCAATTTAGTGCTCTAATAATCACCTGATGTCATAATTTTTATTTTTTGTTAATCTAAGAATGTACTCGAAATTTCGTATTAAGTCTTAGAGATTAAGTTCTGGCATTACCTTCTCATTTAAAATTTCTTTTTTCCTAAAAAACAAGAAGCTAATTCACACCTAGTTAATAGGCTTTTATATACTTTTAAATAACCATTTTTGCATTTTTACACTTAGCCTAATTAATTATTTATGTTCGACCGGTTAATCATCTTTAATGGATCTTAAAGGATGTCTAACTCCTTCCCTTTAGGATTAATTGAACCCTTACCTAGAATCTTATGTTTAGATAGACCTTAAAACGAAGTTAACTTTGGTTAATCAATTTAATCAATATTAGGTGTCCTAATTCATCTTAAATAATTAGGTGACGACTCCTTAAGTTAGTTAATTAATTTAGGAATCACCAATATGTTATACATTATTTTGACCCAGTTAAAATAGGATATAATAATATGTAAAAGAAAAATGAATTGGCTCAAAAGACTCAATTTTGATTGAAATGGGCTGATTGAAACCTAATTATGACAGCCCAATTAATTTTCAATCTGGTCCAATAACTATGAGTTAGGTTTAATCTCAATCTTTCATAATTTTTTATCCAATGATTCTCATTTTACCCTATCACAAATACTAAAGATCTCAAAAATCAGTTTTTTTGGCACTATTATTTTTTTTCTGTCCCCTTCTCTTTTCCCCACTGTAGCCGCCACCGGCCACCACCACTGTTGCAGAAAATTAATTCAAAATTCCACCACATCTTCCTTCTACCCTCCTCTACACAAATTCACAACCCATTTAATCTTAATACTAGCCAAACTTCATAGATCTAAGAAAAATGAAACATTAATCATCACTTTCTTTTTTAGATTTATGGAGTTCCGATCATCTCCAATATATACCCCTTGTATAAACATGTAGAGCTCTTCATGGGTTATCTTTTGATATATGTTTCGCGTCAAAACTTTGTTGAAAAGTTTTCGGTGAGTTTTTCTAGCAACCTACATTCACCCCACAACCTATATCAATCTTTACACTCTTTCACCCTCTATCCAAATTCGCCATTATTTTTTCAACCACAAGTCATTTTGTTACCAGATTATGTATAATCTAATAGGTTTTTTAGATTTAGTTTGCTAATTTTTTTCTTCGATTTTTTTTATTTTTATCTTTTATTTATTTAGTAGTATTGGATCTTCAAAATAGATTAGATATTTGAATTTTGTATTAGTGGACTGATTTTGTCTTTGATTTTGGGCCTTAATGACTAAATCTGATGGTTTTAGTTTAATAGACCTATTTTTGAATTTTAAGATGACCCATTTATATTTTATTCAATTAATGAATAAAATAATGGGGCCCTCTAAAGGGTAATAAAGTCATTTTCATTTTTTCTTCTCTTGAAAAAAAGAAAAAGAGGAAATTTCATTGGCCATCTTGGGTGGCACATTGGGAAGGCAAAGTGTCTCATGCATGCATTGGTTGTTAAGTTTTCAAGAAGAGGGGTGTTTCTCCTTCTCAATCTATTTAAACTTCCCCCTTATTTCATTTTGAGGACAAGAAAAAAGACTAAAAAAAGGAGAACACAAAAAGAGAAGAAAATACAAGATTTTAGAAAAAAAGGGACTTTGAATCTTTCTTTTTTTAAAAAAAAAACTCTTTATTTAGCAAAACATTTATCTATGTTTTAACTCCATAATAAATCAAAAGTGCAAATACGCACCAGCCTTTCAACCAAAAAACAATTGATGCAATTTATTATTGAACTAGGGCGTATAGCCCTATGTACTATTTAATATATATATATTTGTAAAATTAGTGACTAAAATAAATTTATTTTTATCTGAAAAATTATTTTTAGCCAAACATCATAAAGAGACCATGCTAAAAGCACGGGATTCGGAAGCTGCCTCACACCTTTCCTCCGGTCAATATAATTCCTTATCAGATCTCTTGTTTCGTAAACTAAAAAAATTAAAGAGTCATTTCTTTTTTTTATTAGGAATTTATAAGGTGACTTGTAATACAAAAAAAATTGAATTCCAAGTAGCGACTCCAAAAAATAATATTTATTTAACCCCTTTTAGTTTATTTTTCAAAACCATCACATTCTGTAAGAAAAAATAAGGTGTGCAGATTCCGGGTGAATAGAATACCAAGAACTATGAGCCTTCGATAAAATTTGTTGCCTCAAACCATCAACATTCAGGACACACAAATGGCATTGGTAACGAAGCACCCCATCTCTCCCTTGGGATAAAGCCTCAATATTTTTTTCTAAAACCACTTTCTTCAATTCAAACTAAAGTCGGATCACTATATTCTTTTACATTCACATCCCACACAAGAGATAATTCTAAGCCATGTTGCACAAAACACTACCCTCCTCAGAATCAATCAAGAAAATACCCAAGCGAGCTAATATATGCACATCATGAACCAACTAGCTTTTCTCATTTTCAATATGAGAAACACTATTCATGCACAATCTACTAAAAGCATCAGCAACCACATTTGCCTTTCTCGGATGATAAAGAATCCTCATATCATAATCCTTCAACAATTCAAGCAACCTTCATAGGCAAAGATTCAAATCTTTTTGCTTAAACACATATTACAAACTCTTATGATCCATAAATATATTCACATGAACATAATAGAGAAAGTGTCTCTATATTTTCAAGGCAAACACCACCACCACTAACTCCAAATCATGAGTCGGGCAATTTTTTTCATGAACTTTGAGTTGCCTAGAAGCATAGGCTATCAATTTGTCATTTTGCATCAATACACAATTAAGACCAATCCTTGAGCATCATAATACACAAAAAATCATCAGATCTTTCTGATAAAGTCAACACCGGGGCCGAAGTAAGTCGATCTTTCAACTCTTGGAAACTCTTCTCACATGCTTCAGACCATTGAAATTTCACCTTCTTTTGAGTCAACATAGTCAAAGGTGAAGAAATAGAGGAAAATCTTTCCATAAACTGTCTATAGTAATCGGCTAGACCAAAAAAACTCCTATTATTTGAGGGAGAAAAGGTCTAGGCCAATTTTTAATCGCCTCGGTCTTCTTAAGATCAATTCTAATACCATCACCAGAAATAATATGACCAAAGAATAACACCGACCTCAACCAAAACTCACACTTGCTAAACTTAGCAAACAACTAACGATCCTTGAGAACTTGCAAGACAATCCTCAAATGATCGGCATGCACATCTTTACTTCAAGAATAGATCAAAGTATCATCAATAAACACAATAACGAACCTATCCAAATATATTTTAAACACCCTCTTCATCAAATCTATAAAATCTGCAGGAGTATTCGTTAGTCCAAAATACATAACCAAAAATTTATAGTAACCATATCGAGTTCTAAAAGTCATCTTCAGAATATCACATTCTCTTGCTCTAAGATGATGATACCCTGATCTAAGATCAAAATTGGAAAAGTAACTAGCATCTTGAATCTGATCGAACAAGTTATCAATCCTTGAGATAAGATACTTACTCTTGATAGTGACCTTGTTCAACTGACTATAATCAATACACATGCGGAGAAAACCATCTTTATTTCGAATAAAGACAATTGGAGCAGCCCATGGAGAGATACTCGATCTAATGAAATCTTTATCTAAAATGTCCTTTAACTGATCCTTCAACTCCTTAACTTCTGCTGGAGATATTATATAAAAAAGAATATAGATAGGTTGTGTATCTGGGAGAAGGTCAATTCGAAAATTGTTTTCCCTTTTGGGAGGAATACCAGAAAGATCATCAGAAAACACTTTCGGAAACTCATTCACAATAGAAACTGATTTAAGAGTAGGGGTTTTGGAATACATATCCCTAACCTGTACCAGATTATAGATACAACCTTTAGAAATCATATTTCAAGTTTAAGGTATGAGATAAATTGACCCTTAAACGCTGAATTACTATCCTTCCACTCTATGACTGGTTCATTTGGAACTCTTTGATCATAATTTCTCATATGAATACTACGTTGAACATGAAACTTGTGGTTGGTAGTAAAACACTGATTCGCTTAAGTTTTCCAGGCTGCCATTCTTTTTGTATGAAAAGTAGGAGTAGAAAATGTCAAACTGAAAATTAACCACTCTGGTTCTACAGTCAACAGAGACACAACAAGCATGAAGCCAAAATATATCAAGAATAACATCAAATTCAGTTATATCTAACTATACAAGATCGGTTGAGGTGATTTTATGAAAAATTGAGAATGGACAATTTCTGTAAACTCATTTAGCTAGAACTAAATCACCGACAAGAGTATAGTCTGAGAAAGGTTCTAATAAAATTTTGAGACAAACATCAAACTTCATAGCAATATAAGTGTCACGATAGAAAGATTGCTCCAGGATCTAAAAGGGCATAAATATCTGTAATGACCTTGAGGGTGATTTTTGAAAATTTGTACAAAACACGCGTGAACAGTAACACACGTGAACAGTAACACGCGTGAACAGTAACTTTTTGGGCAGAAAATGCCCCTTTCTTCCCATTTCAATATTTTTCATCATTTGTTTGAGTTCTTGAACTCCTTGAGGTGATTTGAGAAGAGATTTTCGAGGCAAAGTGTTGGGTAAGTGATTTTTGACCTAAAACCTTCCTTTTTCATTAAGTTTTTGACGATTTTAACTCTTAAATTTTAGTTTCAAACTCCAAAAATCTTTGTTTCTTCCCTAATCTGAATTTAAGGAAAATTGTGATTTCCAACTCGTTTTGAGCTCTATTTTTATGGGTTTTTCAACCATGAGTTCCTTATTATCAATAGAATGGGATTGTTCAATAAATTTCCAGATTTGACCCTTTTCGAAAATAGTTAATTTTTAGACCATTTTACCCCCGATTCCGAAACCTATCAATATGGATGTCATTGGACTCCTTGTGACATGTATGTTTCATTGTTGATAGTGGGTTGTCATTCTGAGCGCTGAATTCGAGAGTTGCTTATCCGGTGGAGGTATTCGAGTGCGGTTTCGGCAATTGAGGTAGGTTTGGCTATCTTTCTTTGAGATTGAGATGGGGTAATTGTCATTCATATGTTATAGACTTTGGGATGGGGTTGTAGTATGAGTTGAGAATGTTATATATATTGTGATGCCCGTGTGGGGGCTCATTTATTAATGTGTTGTCGTGTGGGGGTTTATTCGTATTACATAGCCCGTGTGGGGGCCTTATTTGTTATCTTATTTGCTTTGAGAGCATGTGAATTGTGATTTGCCTAAGAGAGAGGCTTGAGTATATTATTTGACTTGTGATGCCGCCTGAGAGATTGAGTTGGGGGTTTTGAGCATACTTGAGTATTGAAATATTGTTGAGAAAGGGGTGAATATTTAAATAAAAGTGTGTTCTTCCCGTTACTATTTATTGAGGGTGAATATCATGTGTAGGTTAAGTTTTGAGAACTTTGAACCTTATACCACATGTGAGTTGATTATTACTTCCATGCATATGTGATTTGATGCATTCATCCTCATTCATCATATCATGAAACATGGGAAGTTGAGAAATATGGAAATTCTTTTTGAGAAAGAAAATAAAACACCTTTAAACCTTTGTATCTTGAGTCCCTGACCGAGGTAGTTTTCCAGCAGGGTAGTGGATGCATTGTGATCCTAACCTTTGTATCTTGAGTCCCTGACCGAGGCAGTTTTCCGGCAGGGTAGTGAATGCATTGTGATCCCTTGACCACGAGGAGGTGGCAAGGATAATGAGATATTGTGATTGAGGTATATGGTCTGCGAGACCCCCATGGGTCCTGCTTGGTAGCATAGCTCGGAAGGTGTATACGACAGGCTGTGCGACAGTCTTGATTCCACCGTATCACCACATCATTGCATCATCATATTGCATTGCATTGCATTGATATTTGTGCTGCTTGAATTATTCGATTAATTGTGATTATGAGTTGTTATTATGGGTTTACTTTACTCGTGCCACTATATATATAAACTGGCGGCACCGATGCCGAAGTGGGACTTTTCTGTATGCAGGTGGAAGTGTTCCTTAGTTTATTTCATAGGTTTGATTAATTCTTTATACTCAGTCAGCTAAAACCTACTGAGTACATGTGAATTGTACTCACCCCTATTTCTGTGTCCCTTTTTGATGCAGATACTAGTCGGGGTACCTCATGTGGCAGTTAATATTCTAGCGGATTGTGTATTCTCATATTAGTGGTGAGGTCCCAGAATTTGGATCGTCACTAGTTTGTCTTTATTTTTTAGTCTTTTGTATCATTCAGAGACTTATGTTGTATCTTCAGATTCGAACCTTGTATTAGATGCTCTTTATACTTATGACATCAGGTTTTGGGATATTTTCTTTATTGTTTTTCTTTTCACTTAAATCATGACATGATTTTCCCTTTAGGAGTCTCGTATGAGTTTTATTTTTAGGCTTACACATCAGATTGGGTTTTGGGATGCGTGACATCATGACTTCGATTTTTGGGTCGTGACAAATTGGTATCAGAGCCCTAGGTTCACCGGTCTTATAAGTTAAAGAGCAGGGTATCTAGTAGAGTCTTGCAGATCAGTACGTAGACGTCCGTACTTATCTTCGAGAGGCTACAAGATACTTAATAGAAGAAACTCTTTCCTTTGATTCCTTTCGTGCGAATTATTCATATTAAGTGTTGTATACCTCTAATCTATTCCTTCCGCATTAAAAGTAACTATCGGGTTCGAAATAGCGGCTCCTCCTTAAGGATGATTTAGTGATGCCTATTCGAGCCTGATTATGAGTATGAAGATGTGGAGCAACAAAAAAAAAGTATGGAAAATGGTCGGTTAGACTTTGACGGTTAGATTTCAAATTTTAGATATCTAATTAGCCCACTTTGGATTCCTTTGAGATCTGTGGTTCCACCTATGTCTTCTAGCATTGCTATGTTTACTTAGGAGCAAAAGAGATTTGGAGAGATTCGTTAGGGTATTGTCTCCTAAGTTTGAGGTTATCACTGTTGAGAAGGCTTATATCTTTTTGACCAAGTGTCAGGACAGGTTGTTCAAAACCGAGTATCTTGAAGGCACATGGAATGTCTTATTTCTCTTTATAATTGCGGGAATGGCTAAGAAGTGATAAAGGTCTGTTCTTGCTCATAGACCTGTCGGTCCTCCTATGATGAGTTGGGAGTAGTTTACTAGGTTATTTTGTTATAGTGAGTTTGAATAAGGGGAAAATGTGTGATTCTTCTTCTATTCAGCTAGGATCACAAGTTGTCTGTGATACACCAATTTTAGTTGTTTGAGGTGCTTCATAGAGTACTCAAGGTGGTAGTTGTGGTGGTTCATAGGCTAAGGGTGACCATCAGTTATGATATGTTATACCGGGTAGATTTGAGGCAAAGGCCTCTAATATGGTTATTATAGGTATTGTTTTGGTTTACCATCATTTTACGTTAGTATTATTTGACCCAGGGTCTACCTATTCTTATGTGTCGACTTATTTCGATGTGGGTATTGATTATGTGAGTGAGTCCCTTATTGTGCCTATTACTATTTCTACCCCAATAGGTGAATCTTTAGTAGTGGATCGGGTATACAAGGGATGTTTGGTGATATTTTTGGGTAGAGAGACCCGTGCAGACTTGATTTTATTAGACATGCTTGATTTTGATGTGATACTGGTATGGACTGGTTATCTCCTTATCATGCTATATTAGATTGTTATGCAAAGACCGTGACCTTAGCTTATCCCGGTTTACCTAGCGTGGTATGGAAAGGTAATCCGAGTTCATATCCTAAGGGGGTGATATCTTATATTCGTGCTCGTCGCTTGATGGATAAGGGTTGTTTGTCTTATTTGGCTCATGTACATGATCTCACCACGGAGTCATCTCATATAGAGACTACGAGGGTGGTGAGAGAGTTTATGGATGTATTTCCTACAGACTTGCCGAGAGTTTCTCCTGACCGTGATATCGATTTTGTGATTGATTTGGAGCATGACACTAAACCCATCTCTATTTCTCCTTATCGGATGGCTCCGGCAGAATTGAAAGAGTTGAAAGAACAATTGGAAGATTTATTGAAGAAAGGGTTTATTATACCTAGTGTATCACCGTGGGGTGCACCAGTTTTATTTGTGAAGAAGAAAGATGGTACTATGAGGATGTGTATTGACTATCGACAGTTGAACAAAGTCACTATCAAGAACAAGTATCCTCTTCCTCGCATTGATGATTTATTTGACCATCTTCAAGGTGCATCGGTGTTCTCAAAGATTGATTTGAGGTCGGGTTACCATCAGTTGAGAGTTCGGGAATCTGATATCCCAAAGACTGCATTCAGGACTCGTTATGGGCATTATGAGTTTATGGTTATGTCCTTCGGGTTGACTAATGCCCCGGCTGCTTTTATGGAGTTGATGAACCAGGTATTTCGACCTTATTTGGACTCATTTATGATCATGTTTATTGATGACATTTTGGTTTATTCCAAGAATGAGGCGGATCATGTTAGGCACCTGAGGACAGTCCTTCAGAGATTGAGAGAGGAGAAGTTGTATGCAAAATTCTCCAAATGTGAGTTTTGACTTGAGTCCGTGACATTCTTGGGTCATATAGTGACCAAGGATGGTATTATGGTTGATCCAGCCAAAGTTGCAGTGGTTCGTGATTGGGTTAGGCCTACTTTGGTTACCGAGATTCGGAGTTTTATTGGGTTGGCAGGCTACTATCGTCGGTTTGTTCAAGGATTCTCTTCTATTGCAGCCCCATTGACTAGGCTAACTCAAAAGACCGTGGCATTTCAGTGGACTGATGAGTGTGAGGCGAGCTTTCAAAAGCTCAAGGAATTATTGACTTCAACACCTATTCTAGCCTTACCCGAGGAGGGCGTGGCATTTATTGTGTTTTGTGATGCTTCAGGAGTCGGTTTGGGTGGTGTATTGATGCAAAAAGGTAGAGTTATAGCTTATGCTTCTCGACAGTTGAAGGTACATGAGAAGAACTATCCTACCCACGACTTAGAGTTAGCAGCGGTGGTGTTTGTTCTGAAGTTGTGGAGGCATTATCTCTATGGAGTGCATTGCGAGGTCTATACTGACCACCGTAGCCTTAAGTATATCTTTTCTCAGCCGAATCTAAACATGTGGCAGCGTAGGTGGTTAGAGTTATTGAAAGACTATGACATTACCATACTTTATCATCCGGGCAAAGCTAATGTGGTAGCGGATACCCTGAGTCGCAAAGCATCTAGCATGGGTAGTTTGGCCTTTCTTAAGGCTGTGGAGAGGCCTTTGGCGTTGGAGGTTCAGTCATTGGCTAGACAGTTAGTCCGACTTGATATTTCTACACATCATGGTATTTTGGCCTTTGTGGAGGCTAGGTCTACTTTGATGGACCAGATTCGTACACACCAGTTTGAAGATGAAAAGTTGAGGGCCATTCGAGACAAAGTGTTGAGTGGTGAAGCAAAATCAACCTCTCTTGATCAGGAAGGAGTTTTGAGGATTAATGGTCGCATTTGTGTGCCCAAGGTTAGTGAATGGGTACGTATGATATTAGAGGAGGCTCATTGTTCCAAGTATTCGATTCACCCGGGAGTGGCAAAGATGTTTCATGACTTGAAACAACACTATTGGTGGTGTGGCATGAAGAGAGACATTATTGATTTTGTGGCTAAGTGTCTAAATTGCCAACAAGTGAAGTATGAGCATCAGAAACCGGGTGGTCTTATGCAAAGGATGCCCATTCCTGAGTGGAAATGGGAGCGTATCACTATGGACTTCGTGTCTGGATTACCCATGGCATTGGGTAAGTATGACTCTGTCTGGGTGATTGTGGATCGATTGACCAAATCAGCCCATTTCCTTCTGGTGAAGACTAGCTACAATGCGGATTAGTTAGCTAGGATCTATCTTCGTGAGATTGTTAGGCTGCATGGGGTTCCTATCTCTATTGTATCGGATCGGGGTTCAGTGTTCACCTCTCACTTTTGGAAGGCATTACAGCGTGGTATGGGTATGCGGCTAGAGATGAGTTCAGCATTTCATCCCCAAACCGATGGTCAGTCCGAGCGGACTATTCAGGTGTTGGAGGATATGTTTAGGGCCTGTGTGATTGATTTTGGTGCCCGATGGGACCAATACTTGCCCTTAGCAGAGTTTTCCTATAATAACAGTTATCACTCCAGCATTCAAATGGCACCATTTGAGGCATTGTATGGTCGTAGGTGTCGATCACCCATTGGATGGTTTGATTCTGTTGCGGTTGATGCATTGGATACTGACTTACTTAGGGATGTTGTGGAGCGGGTACGTTTGATTCAAGGTAGACTATTGACAGCTCAGAGTCGTCAGAAGAGTTATGCTGATAGGAGGGTTCGTCCCTTAGAGTTCATGGTGGGTGATTGCGTGTGGCTTAAAATATCGCCCATGAAGGGTGTGATGAGGTTCGGAAAGAAGGGCAAGCTTAGCCCAAGGTTTGTTGGCCCGTTTGAAATCTTGAGGAGAGTAGGTGGAGTGGCGTATAAGTTGGCCTTACCCCCTAAATTGTCAGCTGTCCATCCGGTGTTTTATGTTTCCATGCTTCGCAAGTACATACCGGATGAGTCTCATGTGATTTCTTATGATGCGGTAGAGTTGAGTCCGGATTTGACTTATGAGGAGGAGCCGACAGTTATTCTAGATAGGCGAATTCGTAGACTCAGGACCAAGGAGGTCGCTTCGGTCAAGGTGCAGTGGCAACATCGGCCTGCTGAGGAGGCGACTTGGGAGTTAGAGTCTGATATGCAGGCTCGGTACCCTCAGCTTTTTGAGACCCCAGGTACTTTATTTTATCTTATGTTCGAGGACAAACATCCTTTTTAGTGGTGGATATTGTAATGACCTTGAGGGTGATTTTCGAAAATTTGTACAAAACACGCGTGAACAGTAACACGCGTGAACAGTAACACGCGTGAACAGTAACTTTTTGGGCAGAAAATGCCCCTTTCTTCCCATTTCAATATTTTTCATCATTTGTTTGAATTCTTGAACTCCTTGAGGTGATTTGAGAAGAGATTTTCGAGGCAAAGTTTTGGGTAAGTGATTTTTGACCTAAAACCTTCCTTTTTCATTAAGTTTTTGACGATTTTAACTCTTAAATTTTAGTTTCAAACCCCAAAAATCTTTGTTTCTTCCCTAATCCGAATTTAAGGAAAATTATGATTTCCAACTCGTTTTGAGCTCTATTTTTATGGGTTTTTCAACCATGAGTTCCTTATTACCAATATAATGGGATTGTTCAATAAATTTCCAGATTTGACCCTTTTCGAAAATAGTTAATTTTTAGACCATTTTACCCCCGGTTCCGAAACCTATCAATATGGATGTCATTGGACTCCTTGTGACATGTATGTTTCATTGTTGATAGTGGGTTGTCATTCTGAGCGCTGAATTCGAGAGTTGCTTATCCGGTGGAGGTATTCGAGTGCGGTTTCGGCAATTGAGGTAGGTTTGGCTATCTTTCTTTGAGATTGAGATGG
Organism: Solanum dulcamara; assembly: GCF_947179165.1. Lineage (NCBI taxonomy): Eukaryota > Viridiplantae > Streptophyta > Magnoliopsida > Solanales > Solanaceae > Solanum > Solanum dulcamara. Next base: position 20,580,862 of record NC_077242.1, read on the forward strand.
GGTAATTGTCATTCATATGTTATAGACTTTGGGATGGGGTTGTAGTATGAGTTGAGAATGTTATATATATTGTGATGCCCGTGTGGGGGCTCATTTATTAATGTGTTGTCGTGTGGGGGTTTATTCGTATTACATAGCCCGTGTGGGGGCCTTATTTGTTATCTTATTTGCTTTGAGAGCATGTGAATTGTGATTTGCCTAAGAGAGAGGCTTGAGTATATTATTTGACTTGTGATGCCGCCTGAGAGATTGAGTTGGAGGTTTTGAGCATACTTGAGTATTGAAATATTGTTGAGAAAGGGGTGAATATTTAAATAAAAGTGTGTTCTTCCCGTTACTATTTATTGAGGGTGAATATCATGTGTAGGTTAAGTTTTGAGAACTTTGAACCTTATACCACATGTGAGTTGATTATTACTTCCATGCATATGTGATTTGATGCATTCATCCTCATTCATCATATCATGAAACATGGGAAGTTGAGAAATATGGAAATTCTTTTTGAGAAAGAAAATAAAACACCTTTAAACCTTTGTATCTTGAGTCCCTGACCGAGGTAGTTTTCCGGCAGGGTAGTGGATGCATTGTGATCCTAACGTTTGTATCTTGAGTCCCTGACCGAGGCAGTTTTCCGGCAGGGTAGTGGATGCATTGTGATCCCTTGACCACGAGGAGGTGGCAAGGATAATGAGATATTGTGATTGAGGTATATGGTCTGCGAGACCCCCATGGGTCCTGCTTGGTAGCATAGCTCGGAAGGTGTATACGACAGGCTGTGCGACAGTCTTGATTCCACCGTATCACCACATCATTGCATCATCATATTGCATTGCATTGCATTGATATTTGTGCTGCTTGAATTATTCGATTAATTGTGATTATGAGTTGTTATTATGGGTTTACTTTACTCGTGCCACTATATATATAAACTGGCGGCACCGATGCCGAAGTGGGACTTTTCTGTATGCAGGTGGAAGCGTTCCTTAGTTTATTTCATAGGCTTGATTAATTCCTTATACTCAGTCAGCTAAAACCTACTGAGTACATGTGAATTGTACTCACCCCTACTTCTGTGTCCCTTTTTGATGCAGATACTAGTCGGGGTACCTCATGTGGCAGTTAATATTCTAGCGGATTGTGTATTCTCAGATTAGTGGTGAGGTCCCAGAATTCGGATCGTCACTAGTCTGTCTTTATTTTTTAGTCTTTTGTATCATTCAGAGACTTATGTTGTATCTTCAGATTCGAACCTTGTATTAGATGCTCTTTATACTTATGACACCAGGTTTTGGGATATTTTCTTTATTGTTTTTCTTTTCACTTAAATCATGACATGATTTTCCCTTTAGGAGTCTCGTATGAGTTTTATTTTTAGGCTTACACATCAGATTGGGTTTGGGGATGTGTGACATCATGACTTCGATTTTTGGGTCGTGACAATATCATACTAAAAGACTCATAACATACTAGTAACTACATCAAGGAATCCTCCTAACCCTGTCTAGTCTGAAGAGCATAAAACCTGTTCTGACGCTGACCACCAGAACTAGATGAAGTACCCTGCTAAGCCGGGCGATCTAAAGAAGTAGTCTGAGTAGGCTAACAACCATCTCTACCCTTGCTAGCAAGTGAAGTGAAATATCTCACCTTATGACCCTTCTTGCCACAACTATAATATGCATCGAAACTAGCTAAGAAATATCCTCGATGATTCTTCCCATACTTCCTACATGCGAGGATAATTTGACCACCAAAGAGCTCCTTCTTGAGGCTTAGGTTTAGAAAATACCCTATCTTATTGGACTTCAAAATCAGAGTACTAGATGAAGTCAGGACGGAGTGCTTCTATCGAAACTGGGAACGACCACCATTACTGAGCCTCAAATGTGAAAAGTCAACTTTACCCATCCTTTCCCTCTTGGTCTCCTTAGCCCTCTCCTTAAGTTTTTCCTCCTCAATTTGCTCATCATGAGTCATCAACCTCGAAATATCCATCTCTTTGATCAATATTATGATTATACATTCCTTGACAACCATATTCGAAATATCAAAAACAAACTTACTCATATGAGCTTCATAGTCAGCTACCATAAACGGAGCATACTTAGACAATTGAGTGAACTTCAAGGCATACTCCTTCATGCTTATGTTACCTTGACTCAAATTAATGAACTCTTGAAATTTAGTCTCTCTCAACTCAAGGGGAAAGAAGCAATCAAGAAAATCACCTACACCGACATAAACCATATGAGCTAAAACATGGAGTTCCGTATCATACCAAAATATAACATAGAGAGAGATACCATTAACTGGTATAAACCATATAAGTTATAACATGGATTCCGATGTTATATCTCCTACACCGAAAAGAGATTATCCTAATTGCCAAGGTAAGGACCATAAATATAAGCTATTATAGATCTACTACCTAGATTAAATTAAGGCTAAGTCCTATGGAGGCACATAGTTATATGATAAGGAGATTGCTACTAGATATCCGGACCCGATTAATGGGAGAGCCTCCATCCCAATATTCTCACGGTGCTAGGTAAACTCTCAACAAGAATACTCATAATCATAGCACAGTCATCGAAAGTGGTAATGGGCTTGTAATACCAAATTCATGATAAATATTTGAAAATCATAAGAATAGCTCTTTTAACAAATCATGATATGATAGCATGGTCGTAGAGATAGTTGTCTAAGTATCAAAAATCATGATAAGATTGTTCATACAAAATCATGGAAATCCTTCATGATAAGGATACTTTTCTTTCGAAGAAATCTTATTTTCATAAAACTCACATTGATATTTTGTCTTAAAGCATCCTTAAAATCATAGGTCATAAATTCATGATGGATGCATATTTCTCAAACATAGTTCATAGACATAAAATAGGCATAATACATGGGTTCAAATGAAATTCATCAAAAACATATAATAAAGACTGAATCATACATAATAAGATCAATAGAAGTGAAATAAATCATAATTAATTGAACCCATTGTAAGAACATCAAAATCCTAGTTTTTGGAAGAAATCATAAAGTAAAAATGGAGATTCTTTAGGACTACATAGATGGAAGAAGATCCATGGCTAAAATTCCTACATACCTCAACAAATTTTATCCTTAGAATTGAATAGGAAACTTGAGTTCTTGAAAATCTAGCTTGACTTGTAGAAGAAGACTTTGAGAGAAAATCTTTGAGTGCCTTGGAGAATTTTAGGTGAATGAGAGAGAATGGGGGAAATTTGAAGGGTTTGGGTAGATATAGGTCATAAAAAAGCCCAAAAATGATGTAGTTTATGTGTTAAAATAATAAAAATTGACTAAAATATCCCTGAAATAAATCTACTGGAAGTGACCTACGGTGTCACGCCCTAGAAAGGTACCCTAAACGTGGCTGGCACTTAAAGACTAATGTTGGTCCCCAAGTGAACTACTTGGTCCAGTCATGCATCCAAACTCTCAGAGAAAGGTTCATCATAACTAAAAAGACAAATAACTCAAGTGGGCACTCACAACATCATGAATAATGAAATAATATTCTGAAAATATTTAAGAATGAAGTGACTCAATGTCAGGTGCTCAATAATAAAAAATAAGTTTTATGACAAACTATGAAACAAATCCATCTAACTCAACTCTGACCCTGTCTATGAAGCCTCTAACTCAATACTAAAAGGGTGCCAAGACAAGTCCAAGGCTACCTCAAATGACTATCAAAAGGAATGGATAAAAAAACCATAAAAGAAGTCCTATGGATGATGGAGGCCTCACCAAAAGTTGGACGAGTCTTAGTCTTCAATGATGCGCCTGTTGAGGACCTCTATCACCTGTATCTGCATCACTAAATGATGTAGGTCAAATGGCGTCAGTACATAAAATGTACGAGTATGTAATATAGCTGAAAGGAAACTTACTCAAGGACACTCAAATCAACTCAACTCGACTCAATTCAACTCATGAGGCTCACTCTAAAATGACTCAACTCAATAAAGCATGAAGTAAAATAATACAAAAGATTTAAATAATATGCAGTAAGAGATGCAACTCAATATATAAAGATATAATATTTTACTCTTAGGGAGTTTCTCTAACAAAAAACCATCACTTATGAGCTAGTGATGATACAATGCTTAAAACTGACGTTGTTGCAGCCATCCAATACCTTGCCAGGGCAAAGGACGCTCAACTCATTGATCCAATATAAAAGTCCTATTTTAGGATAAGAGAGGCTTGGCCTCTATCCTACGCTGGCTACGTAGTTTATGGGCTCACCCCATATCAGTGCTAAATACTACTCCAAAAATACTCTATTATGGTTATTTATATTAAGTGAGTAAAATACTCAAAATACTCATTTAATCTCTTTTGGACTTAGCTCAAAACTCAACTCATCTCAACTCAAAGAATGGATTCAAAATAAAAATATAATGTGACTTCTCAACTCAATTTCAAAATAAAAGTTTAATGAAATATTGCTTTACTCGTTTATACTCAAAATACTCATGCTCAAGATGCTACTCAAGAGATTTCTCAACTCATGCTCAAACTCTTTCTCAATAAAAGATGACACATGTTATTCTTTAACTCAAAATAAATTCATAAAATATTTAATGCAAGACGTTCACAACTCCTTCTTTAAAACTCCGTCAATGCATAATGTATAATGAAATCTCAATTAGGGTTCATATGGATACAATCACGAACCCACACTCTCAACAAAACTCAATTCAACAAACTCATCAAAATATCATAATAAATGTACAATAACACAAGAAAGTTTATATACGAACTCAAAAAGAATTATGGATAATTCAAGAACTCGATTCATGAAACTTTGAAACTAATCTCAACTAAGAAAACTAAAGATGTAGGTCACGTGGATGAACTCAATACATGTTATGGATAGCCTTACATACCTGGGATGAAGACAGGACAATCAAACTTGAATCTTTTGAACCCTAGCCTCTTCTCCACTCCTTAGCCCTAGCTCTTAAGTTAAATTAGTGTAAAAGACTTAGGAATGCGTTTAGGAACTCCTTTAAGGTTGAAAATGACCTATTTTAGTAGTGGAATAAGTATAAGAGGGGTAGAAAAAAACCAGAATGCCCCTCCTTAAAATTAAAAACAGGTAGAATATTAGCATGTGGGGGACCAGGTCCGCGAGGCGGACTGGTTCCCTCATAGTGTAATTTTTTTGAAATTTGTTTGAGCGAATTCTAACCCCATAGAAAATAACCAGGAAGGTCCACGACGCGGAGCTGTCGCACACTCCTTTGTTTTCTATCATTTCACTCCAAAAATTTGTCTTCCAATCTGGTTGGCCTAAAATTCAACCCAGACCATTTTCCCACACAATTTTTCTCCTTGATCAATATTTTAGCCTCGAATTGACCGAAAAAGTTAAGAAAGATGCTTTATGCGAGCTTTCTTTAGTTTAGGGGTATTTTGATAATTTTATCGAGTGTAACATTATCTCCCCTTGAAATCATTCGTCCTCGAATGAAGATCCATTAGAAATAGAATCAAGGAATGAATAACAATCGATACTCAATTAAATTGACCAATCAAATAATTTAGATAATCAGCTATTTAGACTTAAGAATAGACAAATCAGTTCAAGTCAAGAGTAGAGATATTACCTTTATCATTCTCATCATTAGGCACGAATAGATACGGGTATTTAACTTTCATATCATCCTCAGCTTCCCATGTAGCTTCCTCAATAAATTGATTTCTCCACATGGATCCTAAATTGATGGGTTAGTATGAGCTTATCCATACGGTTATGCACTCTTTGAATAGGAATTCATTTTTTGAAATATCCTGGTTTTCGTACTTTGGAAAGTAAAATGAAAAATAGAAAAAAGAAAATAAAGCCAATTTTTTTATATGGACTCCTTCCACCAGATTACTTTACTGACTGTAATTCATTCAAAAAGAGTAAAGGAACTGGTATCACAAAAGGGCTCTCAAAAGTGATCTAATACCTTCTTCCAGATTAAGAAGGAGATAAAGTGGAAAACAACCGACATGTATGATATCAAACCGACATCCCTGTTTGAAATAGGATCTTCTTAAAAGGGACAGTGAAATAGAGGTGACTTCATATTGTTTCCTGACATTCCTATCTTTGATTTAGGGAAATCCTCTCCCCGTTCAGGCGGATGCCACACCTGTTGACTGAGGCAATCTCTTTGGTCCTCAATTTTCAAACCTGATGATCAAGGATTTGAATTAGAATCTCTTTATAGGAAAGGCTATCTCTAACTCCAATACTATTAATGGGAACTACCAATGAAGGGTCTCCCAAACACTTCTTCAACATCGAGATGTGAAATATCGAATGAATAACAGCTAATTCAGAAGGTAACTCCAACTGATAAGCGACCTTTCTAATCCTTCTCACAATCTGGTAAGGGCCAATGTATCGGGGACTAACTTTCCCTTCTTTCCAAACCTCATGACACCCTTCATGGGTGATACTTTCAAGTACACCCAATCATTCATCTCAAAATCTAAGTCTCTCCTCCTCACATCAATATAAGATTTCTAGCGACTGCCTCTCTCAAATAACCTTCACCTTCTCCATAGCTTGGTGAACATGAGCCAGCCCAATCAACTCACTTTCACCGACTTCAAACCACTCAATTGGTGATCTACATCTTCTCCCATACAAAGCTTCATAATGAGTCATCTGAATACTTGCATGATAGCTATTGTTGTATGAAAACTCAATGAGAGGTAAGTGATCATCCCAATTACCTTTGAAGTCAAGTACACATGCTCTCAACATATCCTCCAATGTCTGAATGGTGCGCTCTGCCTAGCGATCTGTCTGGAATGAAAGATTGTACTAATATTCACCTTTGAACCCAGTCCTTTCTAAAAAGACCTCCAAAATTGAGAGGTGAATTGGGCTCCTCTATCTGAGATAATGGACAAAGGAACCCTATGCAATCTGACGATCTCCTGAATGTACAATATTGCATAGTCCTATGCGATGTCAGTAGTTTTAACTGCCAAGAAGTCAGCTAATTTAGTCATCCTATCCACAATCACCAAAATTGAATGCAATTATTTATTATTATTTTTTACTTATCATTATTCTTTAAAACAAATTTGGTCCATGGACCCTTTTATTAATGCTAAAAATGGGAAATTATTTTGGGACAAAGCCCATTATCCCTAAACATTATAGCCGGGTCCAAAAAAAGACCCATCCTATTAATGAAAAACCCTAAAAAATTGGAAAGTGCTAAAATGAGGAACAAAGAATGAAAAACAAAAAACTAGCACCAGGTGTTGACTACGGAAGGCCATTACGGGCCATGGTACGCACCATGCCTCGCGGTGAGCCAAAGTAGTTGTGATTCAGAGGCTCAGACCTGCAAGGAAGGGACCACGATGAGGGACCACAGATTGTGGTAAGAATCACAGGCCGTGAAACCCTCTGTGGTGAACCCTCCCCAAGGCCCTCAGGAAACTTCCTAAGGCAAGGACCGCGGACGACCACCACAGGTCGTGGATCCCTTCACGGATAGTGGAGTGTCTTCGTGGTGGTCACTTTGCAGGCCTCCTACAGGATCTGCACCATGGCCACGTTTCATGGGTCGTGATGTTTTTCACGAATCGTTAAGGTCTCCATGAAGAAAGTTCAGAGGCCCTCCCTGTAAATTCTCAAAAACATTTCCCAAGTCAATCATTATGGGACCTCACCACGGGCTGTGGTGGGCACTACAGACCCTGAAGGGTCCCTTTGAGGTCAATCCGGTCAGTTTTAAAAAGGGGCATTTTGGTTTTTTCCTATGTTTTAATATTGAAGTGTGGTTGTTTTGAGGGATGAATTGACCTATCTAAAAGCCCTAAACTCTCCCCAAACCATCGTTCTCACACTTAGGCTCAAGACACACAAATTCTCTCCTCTCAAGACCTCACAAGGGTTTCAAGCCAAGTTAGGATTTCATCTCAAGACATCTTCAAGTCTACATTCCTTCTCAAGCTTTCATTAGGAATTTTGTTTCCCTAAGGTATGTGGGGTTCATCCAGGAGTTCTTCCACCCATGGAGCCTAAATATTTTCTCAACTTAATAGTTTAATTTTTAAGTAATAAAATCTTATGGGTTTTTACATGATGATTACAAATGCATAGATTATTATCTATATGAAGTTTATTTACCTATATTGGTATTTATTGACTCTTAATTTCGTGAAATGGATGATTTGTCAAGTTCCTTATATGAAGGCATGAAAGTAGTTTTAAAGTGTATGTGGTGGGGTAGTTTTAAGATGTTTAAGTTGATGCATTTCCATCACTCTCATGCATGCTTTGATTGTTTTAAATGTATTTGAAGGTTAAATTAAATGAACCCACCTAGTTTCATTATGTTGAAATGAAGTTAAATTGAAAGCTTTAACTCCCAAAGGAAATTTTACGAAAGCAAATGTTTATATTTAAAGGGGGTCTTATGAAATGAAAGAATGATTGAATAATGATGAAAGGGCTTCTTAGCCAAAGAATGGATTCTATGTGAAAGGACAATTCTCACATATTTGAATCAAATGAAAGGTTTTAATGAGCTATTCTATTGAATGATGATTTGATGTCTAAAGTTATACGAATGCTTATGCTATTATGATATCTAAATGTTATTCCGTGAGATTAACCTAGCATCGAATGTAGCATGTAGATGGGGATTCAACCTAAGGGGTCCTTAAGTAAAGTCTCATGTTGAACTAACTATGCACCAACATAAGAGCCCTTGTAGGTTAGTGGATCCACAAATAGCCCTTAAAATTAAAGTTAAATAAATGATTAAAGTTGACTGAGTTCTACCTGGCCAATAGTCTCCCCTACCAACGTAGGGGGTTATGTTGGATTCCATGTAATAGCTCGCATAGTCTTAAATGTCGATTACGGTCATCTTCCCACAAAATGAATATTTTAATGTTATATATATATATATATATATATAATTGTTCATGCATTCATTCACTCATGAACTATGCTTATAAATGTCTCAACATCTTCCATTATATTGCATGCTCACATACTTAATACATTTAAAGTACTAACGCATACTATTTGCCTAAATGATATCACCATGTAGGGACCAACGTTGCTCCATACTCTCCTCCACTTGGCTAGTTGATTACGTTGAAGGCTACGTAGTTGGTAAGTTCCAATGTTTCGGGAACAACATCCCCCTTTCTTTTCTAGCTTATGACATGTATAGACACTTGGTTATCTTGTGGTACTTTTGATTTTACATTTGAGGGTTAGCTAGGGACATGTCTTAGCCCCTGCTAAGTCTAAAGATAGTAGAGGTATTGTTGGACGAATAGACGATCTTTGATGTTTAAGTTTGACTTTTGCTTTCTATACTAATGATATCTCCCTTTGTCCCATTACCCCTCTTATTTCTGCTTGTTTGAATGTCATTACCTATGAGAAGTTAAATGAATGCTAAGAGGATTGGATGAGGTACCTATGGGTGTCTCATTCGTCATATCACGTCTAGGCCCTAGGCTTGGGTCATGTCAATTAACAACCTACCAAATAACAATTTAAACTCTTTAACTGTGAAGAGTATTCACTACTCTTTCTTAAAAGCAGACTACACTAAATGGTTGAAAATAATCATCAATAAATGCATGTGAGCTCAACATAACAGGGGAATGAGAGAGGGAGCCTGCTATCCTTGAAGAAGCGAAGTCGCATGCGCAATCATTATCCACATACGTGAAGATCCTTGATCTAATCACCTTCTCAAGTATGGAAGCTCTCCTACTTCTGCAACTTCGCTGATATAACGCCTGGATCGTAGGTGTGATGATATACAGATACAACAACTTTAAAAACAACCTAACTTTCAAAATGAACCCTAAGAACTCGTTCGAGACCTACCAAACACAAATTAATAGTGCAAATTGATCATAAAATACATTTCAGACATGTTGAAGCCGTCAAATCATCATTTTTGGGATCATATTGATCGAGTGTTAATGAAGTCCAACTTGAGTCTCTCCAATTTGAAATTTTTTTGGATTAATTGATCATGCCAATTTATTTTAATTATATTTCATACACCTTTAGCTCGTTCTTCAAGGAATACTCGCTTGTTAAGCTGAGGTATATTTGATGAGCAAATTACATAAATGATTATTTGTGCAATTCAAAATAATTTCTTAAGTATGCATTGAACACTTTTTGTCATTTAAGTTTGTCAAAAATTAACCATAAATATCAAACAAGTTTTATCAAATCATAAAATATGTAACACAAAAATGCACCACAAAAATGCACTAGACATTATAAAGATATAAAAAATTACATAAATTACGTGAATTCTAAAAATATATTCAAAATAAAACTATAAAGCTACCTCTGTATGTGATCTCCTACTTGTTTTTTTCTCATAAACCCCATTAGATTTAACGGATAAAATTTTATCAAAGTTTGACAAAGATTAAAACTGATAAGAGCATACTTAAAAGGCATATATATAAATATGCCCTTTAACTAGGCCTTATTTTTCATTTATACCCTCCAACTTTGGGTGTGCATAACTAGACACTTAAACTTATATAAAATTAAACAAGAAGACACATATGTCCTACGTGGCACAATACACATAGGACGCCACACAGGATACAAAATTATCATGTTGGACGAATGTGTCTATTTATTCAAGTTTTGAATAGTTAAAGTGTCTACTTGTGCATTAGTAAAGTTAGAGGTCATAGCTGCCAACTGAAGCCAAATTAAAAATTATATTTATGTATTATACCTACTTAAAAATATGAAAAAATTACTTATATACACACCTTATATTACTATATTTACTATTATTCCCTACCATTTATAAAAATCTCAAAAATCCCTCTTTTTTTACCTCTCTCTCTTTCTCACAGATACATTTTATTCTAGTTGCCCCAACTATCCTAAATCCTTGCCTATTTTCAAGCCACAAACAATGCGGTTTTTTTTTTGAATATTTAGACCAAGTTTTACGCAATTTCAAGCTTCTAATTAAGGTAATTCAGGTTCTTCCTTCTCTTTCATCTCACTTCGATTTCACCTCCTTCGACTTTCCATTGATTTCTGTTGTAATTTTTTATTGTTTTTACTCCTTTTGTTCATTGATACATATAGATTTCACTCCATCTTTTAGTGTTGGTCTGGCATAGTTGAATCAAAATCAAGAAATTCTTATTTCACTGAGTTCTGATTCATCTTGGGAAGGTTACCACGAGGTTAGATCCAAAAAACGTAATGATCCTATAGTTATGAATAAATTACGCACGAAATTGAAGTCGAAATCTCCAATTCAACAAGTACCCATAGAAGCATAGAAAAAAATTAAATGGGTTACAACGCGCCCTAATCTCCCAAAGGTATGAGTTCATCTAATTTGTTTTTCTGTTATTTTTATTTTAAAATCTCAATTTTTTAAATTCATTTCAATGTACCTTTGTTAAAGTTTGTATGTTGATACTTAAGGTTCTGATATGATTTTTGTGATTATTTTTTTGATACATAAGGTTTACTGCTTTTTATAATTTTATGATACATCATGTACTAACCATGATACATAAGGGTTTCTGATTTTGCATGGTTTATGATGCATTATTTTCTGCTTTTTCTATTATTTTTGATATGTAAGGGAAAAACAAAGTGTCTCATATCAATATACATAAGCTCTATATGTATACTGATTAGTCATGCACCTGATACATAAAGTCATTTTGTATAATATATTCTAATGTATCATTTTATGTTATGTGTTCATGAAGTCAGATAAATAATGTATCAAGTACAAAATGTATTTATTCATTTGTTCTGTAAATGCAGGGATTGAAGTACGTCATTAAAAAGATCACTTCTCACTCTTTGAGATTGGCACTACATATACTGCTAATTTTATTGATCATTTAAAATCATCGATAGGTAAAGAAGTTATCCAGTAATTTAGACAAACCATCTTTGGTCACTAACTAGATATACCACAGTGTAATTTCCAAGGTCAAATCATCAAAGGTCTCTTACTTCTCGAGGTGGAGCAGAAAAATACAGATGAATTGCACATTCGTCACGTTCAGGATAACATACTCCATTTCTCAATCAAGGAATTTACTATTATTATCGATTTGCGATCTACCGGTAATATCAATGAATTTTGGTACCCAGATGCACCCTCAAGTAGATTATTGTCTAGATATTTTCCTGGTGCAAAATATGGGGTAAACAAAGGACGTTTCGTTCAGCATTTTCTGATGGGAGGATGGGAAACCAACGAAGACGATGTTCAGATGGCTATTCTCTACTTCATCGACATATTTATTGTCACGCCCCAGGAGGGTACCCTAGGCATGACCGACACTCGAAAGCCATTTCTGGCCTTCAAGCGAACCACCTGGTCCAGTCACACTTTCATTCATTCACATTCTATCAGCAGAAGACTCAATCATAGGAATATTGTCCATAATATAGGGCCAAAGGCCAAACAACTATCAAATCAATAATCAACTAGAATAAAACTAGTCAAACGAACGACTCATCATTCCCACATTCTAGTCTATGAAGCCTCTATCAACAATCTAGGAGATGCCAATGACAAGTCCATGGCTACCAAAGGTCAAAATGAGGGAAATAAATCAAAGCTGCAAGATAAGTCTCGGTATCCTCCGGAAACTAGGAGGACTCACCAACTAGCTGGAAGTAAGTGGATCTTCAACAGTGTGCCGGTTGATGATCTCGAGTACCTATCTCTGTATCATAAAACGATGCAGACCAAATGGCATCAGTACATGGAATGTAAAAGTATGTAAAATGGCCGAATGAAACAACATCAGAGAGAAATCAAACTAATTCGGAATCTCAACTCAGAAAGAAAAACAACTAAATCAAGTGTCTTAAGTCTAAACAAGAATATGTATCCAATCCAACCAAGTCCTATAATGTCAGGACAATAAATTTAGGGAAGCATCCGACTTTAATGGTTCAATCCCCTTCTACGTTTGGCGACGTAGTTATTGGATTCGAGTTATTACTTACTCTTACCCAATTAGGTGACCCAATTCGGTGCTTGATACTCCTCCCAAGACTCAATGCTCATAAAATTCCATCCAATCAAATCATATCGACAAGTCTCATTTATAACCTTGTCAACTTATCAACTCTATCACAATCAAACCTCTCCCAATCAGACTATCCGATCAATCCCAATCATATCTTTCAAGAGTAGATTAAATATGTATTTATAACAACATACAAACCTATCCAATCGTTCCTCTATTCATTTAACAAATCTTTTGAGACTCATCACAATTCCAAGGTTTTAAATCAACAATTCAAGATAAGAAACACATTTAAGAAAATTAGCATTCTTTATCACAATCAACATAGTTACGAAATTAACAATATAAGTTCGACCTCTTATCTCAATCAACTCATACCAACATATAGTACATCACTTTCTTGACTCCACAACATCAACATAAAAAAATTAGATTAATAGATGAAAAGGACCTATATGAACCTAACTCTATCAATAAACTTCATTCTTATGAACAATCAATCTCAAAGAAGATGTAGGGCACATGGTTGGACTCAACCCATGCTTTGAAATAGCCTTACATACCTTGGTGAAGACTTTGAAGAAACCTTGATGTTAGGTCTTCAATGAAAGGCTTGAATTCTTGAAGTTTTTGAAGCAATCCTTATTCGCAATGGAGAAAAAGAAGAAGAGAGAGAAATTTCTAGGGCTTTTAGAGAGAGAGAGGGACTGAAATAATGGTCCAAAATGTCCCAAGGCAGATGTATATATAATTTGGGAAAATACCCAAATTGTCCTTTCTCCAAAAATCTGGAAAACATGCTAAAATGCTCCTGGCGCGATAGTGGCGCGTCGCGCCACTATGGCGCCAAGTCGAATTTAGGCTTAAAACCTGCACATCTGATAGTGGCACATCGCGCCAAGGACCAAACTACTGAGGTTGTTTCATGGCGCTATAGTGGCGCGTCACGCCCTTACAGCGCCAAGCCTATATTTTCTAGGTTTTGGAAAATAGGCTTGAAAACCCTGCACATCTCATATTGGTGCGCCGCGCCAGGGACCAAACTACTGAGGCTTGTTCCTCGCGCGATAGTGGCGCGTCGCGCCACTGCGGCGCCAAGCCCAGGTTTCCAACAGTTGCCACCCAGACCTGAAATTCCAACAGTACTAGTACGTCTTAGGAGAGTTATAACTTTTGACTCCGAACTCCAAAAATTACAATCTTGGCGGTGATGGAAAGAAGACTCGAAGACCTTTGATTTAATAGGTCATGGGCCACCTAGATCGTCCTATTTCAAAAGATATGGTCGCTAAAAGTCGACCCCTTATATGAACTCATTCTAAAACTTAGCCAAGACGAATTCTTTGGACTTAGCTTAGTTCTAGGGATCCTTTGTGACCCCACATCACCTCTAACACTCTTCAATTCCTTGGGAACTCATCCTAACTCATGCATACACTTCATAATAGACAGGTTCGATCCTACACATATATGAAGAAGGGTTCGAATCCTAGTGAAAAAATTTGGGGGGTGTTACATTATCTCCCCCTTGGGATCATTCGTCCTCGAATGACGAGTAAACCAAGGATGGACTCGGGGTACAAATCACAATCAGAATTCAGTCATGCAACCAATCAAATTCTCAAAATAATTACTATCCAAACTCAAAATGCACAAACGAATTCAAGTCAAGAAAATGGATATTACCTTCAACATTCTCATCGGTAGGCACGAATAGATGCGGATATTTAGATTTCATATCTTCCTCCACCTTCCATGTGGCTTCCTCAACAAATTGATTTCTCCACAGGACTTTGACTGAGGTAATCTCTTTGTTCCTCAATTTGCAAATTTGGCGATCAAGAATTTGGATCGGAACCTCTTTATAGGACAAACTATTCTTAACTCCAATACTATCAATGAGGACTACCAACGAGGGATCGCCCAAGCACTTCTTCAACATCGAGACATGGAATATCGGATGAATGGAGGCTAGCTCCGAGGGTAACTCCAATTCATAAGAGGCACTCCCTAACATCCTCACAACCTGGTAAGGATCACTATATCGAGGACTAAGCTTTACCTTCCTTCCAAACCTCATAACGCCCTTTATGGGTGACACTTTCAAGTACACCCAATCATCCACCTCAAACTCTAAGTCTCTCCTCCTCACATTGGTGTAAGATTTTTGACGGCTTTGGGTTGTCTTTAGCCTATCTTGAATAACTCTCACCTTCTCCATAGCTTGGTGAACAAAATTAGGCCCAATCAACTCAGCTTCACCAACTTCAAACCACCTAATTGGTGACCTACACTTCCTCCCATACAAAGCTTCATAAGGAGCCATTTGAATGCTTGCGTGATAACTATTATTATATGCAAACTCTATGAGAGGTAAGTGATCATCCTAATTTCCTTTGAAGTCAAGTACGCATGCCCTCAACATATCCTCTAACGTCTAGATGGTACGCTCTGCTTGGCCATCTGTCTGAGGATGAAAGGCCGTATTAAGATTCACCTTTGAACCCAGTCCCTTCTAGAAGGATTTCCAAAATTAGGGAGTGAATTGAGCTCCTTGATCTGAGATGATATACAAGGGAACCCTGTGCAATCTAACGATCTCCTAAATATATAATTTTGCATAATCATCTGCGGTGTCAGTAGTCTTAACTGCCAAAAAGTGAGCTGATTTTGTCATCCTATCCACAATCACCCAAATCGAGTCATGTTGCTTTCGGGACCTCGGCATACCCGTAATAAAGTCCATGTTGATCATTTACCACTTCCATTCCGGAATCTCTATATTTTGAGCTAACCCACATGGCCTCTGATGCTCAACTTTAACCTATTGGCAATTCGGGCACTTGAAAATAAATTCCGCGATATCTCTCTTCATTCCACTCCACCAATAAACTTCCCTTAAGTCATGGTACATCTTTGTAGAGCCCAGATGAATAGAGTATCTGGAACTATGCACTATAGCCATAATCCTCTCTCGAATATCATCGACATCTGGTACACACAATTTATTTTGGTACCTCAACACACCATCTCCCCCTTTGGTAAAAACCATCACTTCTTATTTGTGAAAAACTTCCTTCAACTGGAGAAGGATGGGATCTTGGTCTTGCTTCTCTTTAACCTCTGTCACAAGTGAAGATGCAGACCCATCCTGAACATTAACTCCGCCTTCATTGTTCTTTTCAAGACGAACTCCCAATCGAGATAACCTATGTACCTCATTCGCCAATTCTTTCCTTCCCTCCTCTATATGGGCAGTGCTACCCATAGACAACCTACTAAGAGCATCAACAACAACGTTAGCTTTACCTGGATGGTAGAGGATGCTCATATCATAGTCTTTGAGTAGCTTGAGCCATCTCATTTGCCTCAGATTGAGTTCCTTTTGGCTAAAGACGTATTGTAAACTCTTATGATCGGTGAACACGTCAACATGCACTCCATATAAATAGTGACGCCAAATTTTAAGAGCAAATACCACAGCTGCCAGCTCAAGGTCATGAGTGGGGTAATTTCTCTCATGAATCTTAAGCTGTCTTGAAGCATAGGCTATCACCTTTCCCCTCTGCATTAACACACAGCCCAAACCAACTCTAGACGCATCACAATAGATCACAAAATCCTCTGTTCCCTTGGGCAAAGTTAGAATAGGAGCAGTGGTTAGCTTGGTCTTCAATTTTTGGAAACTCTCCTCACAAGTATCAGACTATTAGAACTTAGTCTTCTTTTGGGTCAGCTTGGTCAATGGTGATGATATGGATGAGAATCCCTCTACAAACCTTCGATAATAGCCAGCCAAACCCAAGAAGCTTCTTATATCTGTCGGGAATGTAGGTCTGGGCCAATTTTTCACTGTCTCAATCTTCTGAGCATCAATCTGAATACCATTTCTAGATATAATATGGCCTAGAAAAGCCACTGATGCAAGCCAAAATTCACATTTAGAGAACTTTGCATACAATACCTGGTCTTTCAAAGTTTGCAAGATGACTCTAAGATGATAGGCGTGCTCCTCCTTATTCTTGGAGTAAACCAAAATATCATCTATGAATATAATCACAAACATATCAAGATATAGTTTAAATACTCAATTCATGAGATCCATAAAAGCTGCGGAGGCATTGGTCAACCCAAAGGACATAACCAAGAACTCAAAATGGCCATAACGGGTCTGAAATGCTGTCCTTGGGATGTCACACCGCCTCACCTTCAACTGATGGTAACCCAATCTCAGGTCTATCTTTGAGAAATAAATGGCACCCTAAAATTGATCAAATAAGTCATCTATTCTAGGGAGAGGGTATTTGTTCTTTATGGTGACCTTGTTCAGCTGCCTGTAATCAATACACATTCTAAGGGACCCATCTTTCTTTCGTACGAATAAGACAAGAGCACCCCATGGTGAGACACTCGGCCTAATGAATCCCTTATTTAACAAGTCTTTCAACTGTTCTTTCAACTCTTTTAACTCAGCCGGAGCCATTCTATATGGAGGGATAGAGATAGGCTGCGTATCAGGAAGAACATCAATCCCAAAGTCGATCTCCCTATCAGGAGGGACTCCGGGCAGGTCTTTAGGAAAGACTTTGGGAAACTCATTGATAATCGGAACCGACTCAAGGGATGGAGACTCAACCTTGTCATCTTTCACTCGGACAATGTGATAAATACACCCTTTTGAGATTAGTTTTCTGGCCCTAAGGTATGAAATAAACTTACCCTTAGGCATGATAGGACTACCCTTCCACTCTATGATAGCCTTATTCGGGAATTTGAACTTGACAATCTAAGTCCTACAATCAATAAAGGCATAACAGACATAAAGCCAGTCCATGCCAAGGATCATATCAAAGTCAACCATGTCTAACTCAACTAAGTCAGCCAAGGTATCCCTGTGATGTATTGACACAGTGCAATCTCTATAGACTTTCTCAACTAAGATAGAATCACCGACAGGAGTAGCTACGCAGAAAGGCTCACAAAGACATTCAGGAATTCTATTAAATTTACTTGCCACGTAAGAAGTCATAAAAGATAGTGTGGTACCCAGATCCATCAAAATATAACAGTCAAGAGAAAAGACTCGAATCATACCCGTCACGACGTTTGGAGAGTCTTCCTGATCTTGGCGACTACCCATGGCATATAGACGGTTTGTACTTCCGCTCGTACCTGAAGTAGTGCCCATATGATTACCTCTAGCTGGTGGTATGGTGGTCGAATAGTGGGCTCTGTTCCCCCATGTTGGACACTCCTTCTAAAAATGGTCTATTTGACCACATTTATAACAACCAACCCTTCCCGCTCTGCACTCCCCTAAGTGGAGCTTACCGCACTTGCCGCATGGTGGCTTCCCTTGCAAACCTTGACCTATGCTAGCCTGGGATTGAGAACCCTGGGGTCTGAGATTTTGGCGACTCCGTCCCTGCCGATCATACCTGTTCTATGGCATAGGTGCACTGGCGGTAGATGAGGCATAATTGGAAGGCCTCTTCTGGAAGAAGGAACTGTTGCCCTTGTTTTGCCTCTGTTCATTCTCATGCCCCGCTGATTTTGCCTTCTTGCTCAGATGCTCCTCTCTGTCTTTCCTCTTCTCATCCTCCACCTGTTGAGCATACACCATTAATCTTGAAATATCCATGTCGGAGATTAACAATGTCGCCTTGCACTCCTTCTTTACATGTCTTCCCAAATTGGAGACAAATTTCCTCATCTTCGACCTCATATATGGGATCATCTTTGGAGCGTATCTGGACAGCTGGATGAACTTTAGACTATACTCCTTAACAGTCATACTTTCTTGTTTCAGATTCACAAAATCTTCCACCTTCGCTTCCCTTAATTCTCTGTGAAAGAAATGGTCAAGAAAGGCTCCCTCAAATTCATCCCACATAGCAGGTTCAGCATCCTCACCTCTACCTTGTTCCCATTGATTATACCAAATGTTTGCCACATCTTTGGGTTGATAAGACACCAACTCAACCCCCTCGATCTCCGTAGCATGCATAGCTTTCAGGATCTTCCACATCTTATCAATAACATTTTGGAGGTTTTCATCAACCTTAGACCCCGTGAATGTCGGCGGATTCATTCTCAGAAAGTCTCTAATTCTGGTGGCAGCAAAAGGCTCTTGGGAACTAGAGCTACGGGTTGGAGAACTCTGGTTACCATTTTGGGAAGCCACTAGTTGAGTGAGCATAGCAATCACTCCTCGAAAATCTACTTCTGAAGTTGGTGCAGGCGGAGTAGTAGGCATTTGAGGTGCCTCTGCATACCTCGCAGGTCGGCCCCTAGCCCTCGACGGGCGTACCTTTGACTGTGGCATCTCTGTGTTATTAGCATTCCTCTGGCTAGCAGTATGTTTAGGAGGCATTATCTGTAACGTATAAATGCACGAATTAGAAAGAAAGTTTATAGAGTTTAACTCTATCGCACGAATTCAGAGTATGAAAGAAGTGAAATAATTCTTAATGTCTTATAACCTCCTGATTATAAGTGTGGTGCACAACACACCCATAAGCAAGACTCTACTAGACACGGCTTCATAGACTCCCTAGGACTTTTGAACTCTATGCTCTGATACCATGTCTGTCACGCCCCAGGAGGGTACCCTAGGTGTGGCCGGCACTCGAAAACCATTTCTGAGCTTCAAGCGAACTACCTGGTCCAGTCACACTTTTCATTCATATTCTATCAGTAGAAGACTCAATTATAGGAATATTGTCCATAATATAGGACCAAAGGCCAAACAACTATCAAATCAATAATCAGCTAGAATAAAACTAGTCAAACAAACGACTCATCATTCCCACACTCTAGTCTATGAAGCCTCTATCAACAATCTAGGAGGTGCCAATCACAAGTCCATGGGTACCAAAAGTCAAAATGAGGGAAACAAATCAAAGTTGCAAGATAAGTCTTGGTATCCTCCGGACACTAGAAGGACTCACCAACTAGCTGGAAGTAAGTGGATTTTCAACGGTGCGCCAGTTGATTATCTCGAGTACTTGTTTCTGTATCATGAAATGATGCAGGCCAAATGGTGTCAGTACATGGAATGTATGAGTATGTAAAATGGCCGAATGAAACAACATTAGAGAGAAATCAAACCAATTCGGAATCTCAACTCAGAAAGAAGAATAACTCAATCAAGTGTCCTAAGTCTAAACAAGAATATGGTTTAGACGGGACCAATCACATACCATTCAACTCAATCCGACTCAGAGTACTATCAAGACCTATATGGGAGTTTCTCTTATCCGACAACCATCACTTATGAGTCAGTGATAGTACAACAAACCAACGTTATTGCCGCGTCCATTCATACTTTGCCAGGTTATGAACGAATCAACCAATCATGGATCCAATCCAACCAAGTCCTATAATGTCAGGACAATAAATTTGGGGAAGCATCCGAATTTAACGATTCAATCCCCTCCTACGTTTGGCGACGTAGTTATTGGATTCGATTTATTACTTACTCTTACCCAATTCGGTGCTCGATACTCCTTTCAAGACTCAATGCTCATAAAACTCCATCCAATCAAATCATATCGACAAGTCTCATTTACAACCTTGTCAACTCATCAACTCTATCACAATCAAACCTCTCCCAATCATACTATCTGATCAATCCCAATCATATCTTTCAAGAGTAGATTAAATATGCATTTATAACAACATACAAACCTATCCAATCGTTCCTCTATTCATTTAACAAATCTTTTGAGACTCATCACAACTCCAAGGTTTTAAATCAACAATTCAAGATAAGCAACACATTTAAGAAAATTAGCATTCTTTATCACAATTAACATAGTTACGAAATTAACAATATAAGTTTGACCTCTTATCTCAATCAACTCATACCAACATGTAGTATATCACTTTATTGACTCCACAATATCAACATAAAAAAATAGATTAATAGATGAAAAGGACCTATATGGACCTAACTCTATCAATAAACTTCATTCTTATGAACAATCAATCTCAAAGAAGATGTAGGGCACATGGGTGGACTCAACCCATGCTTTGAAATAACCTTACATACCTTGGTGAAGACTTTAAAGAAACTTTGATGTTAGGTCTTCAATGGATGGCTTGAATTCTTGAAGATCTTGAAGTAATCCTTATTGGCAATAGAAAAGAAGAAGAAAAGAGGGAAATTTCTAGGGCTTTTAGAGAGAGAGAGGGACTGAAATATTGGTCCAAAACATCCCAAGGCAGATGTATATATAATTTGGGAAAATACCCAAATTTCCCTTTTTCTAAAAATCTGGAAAATAGGCTAAAACGCTCCTGGCGCGATAGTGGCGCGTCGCGCCACTGCGGCGCCAAGTTGAATTTAGGCTTAAAACCTGCACATTTGATAGTGGCATATCGCGCCAAGGACCAAACTACTGAGGTTGTTTCATGGCGCTATAGTGGCGCGTCGCGCCCTTACAGCGCCAAGCCTATATTTTCTAGGTTTTGGAAAATAGGCTTGAAAACCCTGCACATCTCATATTGGTGCGCCGCGCCAGGGACCAAACTACTGAGGCTTGTTCCTGGCGCGATAGTGGCGCATCGCGCCACTGCGGCGCCAAGCCCAAGTTTCCAGCAGTTGCCACCCAGGCCTGAAATTCCTGCAGTACTAGTACGTCTTAGGAGAGTTATAACTTTTGACCTCGAACTCCAAAAATTACAATCTTGGCGGTGATGAAAAGAAGACTCAAAGACCTTTGATTTAATAGGTCATGGGCCACCCAGATCGTCCTATTTCAAAAGATATGGTCGCTAGAAGTTGACCCCTTATACGAACTCATTCTAAAACTTAGCCAAGACGAATTCTTTGGACTTAGCTTGGTTCTAGGGATCCTTTGTGACCCCACATCACCTCTAACACTCTTCAATTCCTTGGGAACTCATCCTAACTCATGTATACACTTCACAATAGACAGGTTCGATCCTACACGTATACGAAGAACGGTTCGAATCCTAGTGAAAAATTTTAGGGGGTGTTATATTTATGTTTTCTCAACTAGGTGATTCACCTGTTTCTGTTGATGATTTTACAATGGTAGAGGATGGCAGATATGATTAGTTCCCATAGAATTTTCCAAATTGATAAAAGGCATAAGGCAGGAGTTTACTACTACCAAACAAATGTATCGTTTGGACGGCATGCAATATGCTCTTAATGCATGGATTTACGAATGTGTATCTCAGCTCCCTTCTGAAATTATCGTAAGAGTGGGTAATTATATTTCCAGAATTCTTAATTGGTGTGTTGTTGTGGTCAAGCCCAAATTTGAGACCTTTATATCTAGCATTTTCAATGAGGTATATTTCATAAAATCATATTTATATTTATATCAAATGTATATATCATTTGTTGCTTATTATTTGTAGTGTAAGATTATTCATTTTTCAATTCTGCTCTGATTCAGTATATATAACATTTATGATACATTCAATAGTCGTGAATCTGATACAATAGACTTTGTTATGATACATTAGACTCATGTCATGCACCCATGATACATAATGATACTTGTTTTTATTTTTCTGCTTTTTAGTCTATTTTTTTCAATATACATGCTCCAATATTGTCCCAACTCAAGATGAAATGGAATCACTTGACATTCCTGGAAGTGAACCTCCTAATGAAGCTACTACATCTGCTGTCAAGCCCAAATTAACAGAACATCAACCCCCTGAATTTGAGGATTTTTCAACTAAACCACTTGAAGAATTGTGAAGAAGATCCATTCGTGTTTCAGATACATCTTCTCCACTTTCTCTCAAAATAAGGAAGATTTCCCTTGGTAAAAAACACATTCTAGTAGAAACGACTAACAACGACAAAGATGTCATACCACCAAAGCCATCCAAAAAGCATGTTTCTACTACTACAGAACCAGTGGCAAAGTCAGTGGTAGGAGGTAAATCTTCCGGTCAATCAGACTAAATTATTCATGTGGAATTCAAAGCATTAAAGAAGTCTCTAAAGAAATACGTAAGTTATTAATATAAGATTTAAGTTAGTCAATATACTTTTAATAAGTTGATACATTCTGATTTTTCATATTATTATATTAATATTGACAGGAAGTTCAAGCGACTAGAGAATAAAATCAATTCAAATTATACTGGTCTCTCGAAAGCCATTGAAAATATAGTGCACCACATGACTGGCACATCATCTCCAATTCAAAAAGATGATTTTGTTCAACTATTTCATGTGGTGGAAGAACAACAGACACCTATTGTATTGAAGAAGCACAATGATCCAAATAAATCTGATTCCCCCATACCACATGACCAATCTCATGTCCAGAAAGATATTCAGGTAGATACATCATGTAGTTCTTGATAATTATATTTTGATATACTTTTAAACTACTTGATACATTTTATGTTCCTATATCAGATCTTTAATTTTCATTTTAATTGTCATTCTCATAAGTAATTGTTACTGTAATTGTAGAAAGCAGAACCATTCAAGACGATACAAGAAATGAATGATGTATCAGATCATCACATGGTATCAGATGCTGCAGAATCTCTCCAACAACATGTTTCTACTGATACATTAAACGTAATGTATCAGAATCAAATTTATGACAAAACTGATGCTACATAGCTCTTGTATCTGCTACATCTGTGATGATCTATAGATCTTAATACATTTCATGATCACATATCAAATCATTAATTTTCTTTTTAATACTCATTTTTATAATTAATTGTTATTATAATTGTAGGAAGCAGAATCATCCAAAATAATACAAGAAATGGATGATGTATTAGAACATCACATGGTATCAGATGTTGTAGAATCCCATGAAAAGAAGGATGATATTGATACATTAAAGGTATTGTATCAAAAATAATTTATGACTAATCTGATTCTACATAGCTATTGTATCTGATACATCTATGACGATCTATAGAGACTTGATACAGTTCATGGACATATATTAGATCCTTCATTTTTTGATTTCAATAGTCATTTTCATAAGATATAGTTAATATTATATTTGTAGGAAATAGAACCATCCAATATTTTACAGCAATTACAGGATGTATCAGCACTTCACATGGAATCAACTACTACAGAATCTTTTGAAGTATCTGTTTCTCCTGATACATTAAAGGCAATGTATCAGATTAATTCTTATGATAAATTCAACATTAATAAGTTTAGTATTGACATGATACATTTAATTTAGGATAATGCATCAGAAGAATCAAATTATGCCATGAAAGATGCAAGAGAGGCTGTTCATAATACTGTTCAAGTTGAAGAACATGTTGAGCAAATAGATAAAGATAAAATCAACCCCGGTGTATCGATAATATTTCACACTTGTATCAGATTTCTAAAATTTAGTACAGGGTATTATTCTGAAATAATAATTTTTTTATCATTCTTAAAAAATAGGACTCCACAACTTCAACCGCGATATCGTCTGAAACTCGAGAGGTGGTAGATGTTCTAATATTCAGACTTTCATTACCGGCCACGCCATTGACTGCCATTAGTCATGATCAAGTAGTTCAGGCTGAATGTTTACTCCCGTGATAGCCAGTTACCTACCACTCTTCCATTCAAACTCAATATGTTGCCAGATGATGCGAAGACACCTCTTCCACGAAGTAGGATGCCTTCTAAGATCTTACAATCACCGTACCCAACAAATTTTGAATTGAGTGAAAAGTATAAGGAAAAAATGACAATGGATAGGTATCAAACACACCCTTTTGAAGGTTTTGAAATATGTTATAGTCACCCTACCGAGCTTATCACCGACTACTCTCAATGAATAAATAAGGAACTATTAAAATCGCATGCCAACAGGTAAGTATGATATTTACAAATTATGAAATAAGATGTTTATTATATATGTACTCTCATTTTAATATAAGTTTTAATTCAGAAAACCAAAGGAGGAACACTACAAAGCAAAGTGTTCTTCATTCGGGTTAGAAAAAATAGACTTTGTAGTGGCATTTTCTTAAGATAAGAACTAGTTCTACCTCATGTCACAGCCAAACAAATGTTGGAATGATGAGGTAATTATTTATTGATATAGTACAAGACATTGTCTGATATATTTCAGACACACTGTCTGATACATAAGTACTATATATTAGATACATTTAATATAGAAGTTTCTATTCTATTTACTAATTATGAATCAGTTTGTATAACTAATATTTTCTTAAAATGTTTATCACATTGATGTAATATTTTACTACCTTCGAAAGAAGTTCAAGATTCAGTCAGTCAATCAGTATCGATACACAACAATAAACTGTATCTTCAAAGTCTTCATCGAATCTGCACACACATGATACTATCACATTCCACCTAATATTTCTATCCAAGAAGACATGACATGGTCCTCAGTTGTAGCTCATCACGAGAGGTCTGTGAAGAACATAACAAGAGGTTTTTCAATCTCTGCCGATTTGCCATGGCATTTGATAGATGAGGTATACATTCTGGTAAACTGTGATAAGAATTTCCATTGGGTTCTGACAGTAATTGTGTTGAAACAGAGGTTGATACGCGTCTATGATTCATCATTTGGAATAAGAAGTAGAAACCCTTCCCCAAAAATTCAAAAGATAGCAGTAATTCTACCTACATACCTTCACGGTAGTGATTTGTTTGAAAAAAATGAACGTACTGATTGGTCATCGCTTGATTCATACAAGGACAAATCAATCGGTAATATGTTTGAAGCACATCACCCTTTTGAAATTGAATATGTTGAAGGTATTGCACAACAAGGAAGCGATAGCTTGTGAGTATTAACAGTTATGCATATGTAATTCATTAAAATGTTATTTTTATTTTTTTAAAGTCAGTTAATACTTTGTTTGCAGTGATTGTGGTGTGTTCCTGGTTGTTTTTGCTGAATATTTTAGTGATGAAATTTCTATTCCAACTATTGGACTACATGCTAAATATTTTCGTTCAAGATACGCCTCGCTATTGTGAAATTATGGTTGTCGGAAGGCCAATGATAGTTATGTTAGTGAAAATGACGATCCAAAAAAAACTAAGAGAGATTTCATCTCTCCTAGTCAAGGAGAATCGATGGACATCGAGTAATTATTTTGAAATTGATAGTAGTAGAATGCAGACTTTTGTTTTGGAACCAACAGTAAACATTTGTTTTTGGTTATGTAGTATTTGTGAGTTTTTTTTTAGTAAAATCCTACTATGTTAATCGTTTGCTGTTCAACTATTTAGCAGATGTTGTTGAATATAACTTTTGTTGTTCATAACATAAGCCTTTGTATCAGTACATATATCTTCTGTATCAATTCTATATACAAGTCATCATTATAGTTTATATATCAATTTTTTAATGTATCAGTCTTTAATGCATTCGATACATGTTCAATAAAACACATGTAGTGCTTTGTACCAAACAAGCCTAAATCAATATAAGATTTATATCAGACACATTATCTTTATATCATATACATCTTTTGAATTTATCATTTTCATATATATGTTAAACGTTTATATAACTTTATCTGATGTATCAGATTCAGAACAATAATGTATCAATGACATGTGTCAGCTTAAATATCAATTTTAATGTTATTTTGTTATTTAATAACTTTTACTGCTTAAAGGCCAATGATGGTTATATCAGTACGATGATCCACCAAAATCCAAGAGAGATTTCATAACTCCTGCTCAAGGAGAAATGGTTGATGTTGAGTAGTTTTTTGAATTTGGTAGAAGTAGAATGTAGACAATTATTTTTGACAGAAATAACATAGTACTTATTCAAATGATACATAACATCAGAACTGATATCGGATACATACCACTGATGTATCATTTTTATAGATCAATTTTAGGTTATGTATCTGTAACTTATCAAACATAAAATTAAGGTATTAAACTCTTTGAATCTGAGATGTAGTGTATCAAATAAGTTCAAATGAATATCAAATTTAATGTTGATACATAATATTTCAATATATCAGATGCATATTACGTTTTAAGTATCGTATCTTATGACAGATACATCTTTATAATGTATCATTTCATTGTTGAATATATCTTTTTGTTGGTCACTTACTTTACTCCTCTCTACTTTTAATTTTAAGTATCTGCATTACTTTCAAAATATAATAATTCAATGTATCAGATACATGTCTAAAACAATGGTCATATATTAGTATTCATTGTGACAAACTAAAATATCAGTTGAAAAATTATGTATCAGTATGCAATGTATCATTATTGTGATATATCTGATACATTTCAAAAATAATTCTTTTTACTTTAAAAATCAGTTATAAATTGATAATACACAAACACATGAATTTGAAATAACTGAATATTCTAATTACAACCAACTAAATATATGATACATATTATGAAATATAACCAATAAAATGATAATGTATCGTCTTAAAAAACTTCAAATAACAAGTAGTCTAAATTATATCAACAACTCAAAAAAAAGATACATTCTTATTCAAAAAGATTAAATGACATTTATTCAAATTTAAGATAAATCTATATTAAAAGTTCAAAGTATCAGTAATATTAATGTATCATAAGAATACTGTGCCACTTCTCATCAGGTACAAAAGTGCAAGTTCGTCTGTTATGACCTTCTTGTCCACAACGTTCACAACAATTTGTGTTTGATGTTAGCTTCTCATCTGCGTTTTTTTCCTTCTTTTTCTTGATCGTTCAGGCATCCTTTTGAATCTAGGAGGCAAAACTAATTCATTTGAAACATAATCTAGAACCGACCAATCTTCTTTATCAGGCATTGAAATCATTGGAACCTCATAAGTTTTGGCTAATGCATCTGATTTGTAGTAATCAGAGCAGTATGAATGCATATTTGTAACATTCTTGCTTTTTAAAATCGCAATTGCATGTGCACAAGATATCTTGTTTAGTTGAAATCTTCCATAATTACATATTTTTCGTTCAAGGCATACAATGTATCTTCTTCCAGATTCATAAACTGAAAACACAAACTCAGTTGATGGAACAATTTGCAAAGAGTAAGATGATCTAAATCAAGAAATCTGGAAAACACACTGATACATCAACTCATTGGTGATACATAACATATTGAGGCCAAGATACATACATTTATTCTTGAACTTTTAGACGCGTTTAGAATCAAAGTCTCTTCAAACCTTCTCCCTAATATTTCCTTTGTATATAAGAAAATCTCTTTTTTTTTACAGTACCAAGAACCAAATAGAATTCTAGCCTCCTCCAAGAACTCTAATATAGGTAGTTGTCGTGCCTCAACAAGGCACCCATTGATACATTCAGCGATGTTTGAAGTCATCATTCTTCCTCTATTAATTGTTGCATGAACTCTAGAACATTTTTCATACCCAGCTACCTCAAGGTATTCCTTAACCCTGTAATCAATTTTTTCTACCTTAGCCATCAATTTTTTAAAGTCTTCTTTTCTATAGGATTTGGCCATTGAGTAGAATAGATCACTCAGTGTGTTTTTGCTCCTCTTGAAGTTCGTACACACATTCTTCCAAAGATGCCATATGCATGCATAATGAGGAACATTTGGGAAAACAATGCTTAAACTCTTCATTATACTCTCATTTCTGTCCTATACAACACACATTTTTTCCTCTCCCCAAATGCGTTTTTGAATTGTTAAAAGAACCATGTCCATAAAGAATCATTCTTGGTGTCGACAACTCCATAAGCTAATGGTAATATGCAAC
The DNA here is from genome assembly GCF_947179165.1 of Solanum dulcamara. NCBI lineage: Eukaryota > Viridiplantae > Streptophyta > Magnoliopsida > Solanales > Solanaceae > Solanum > Solanum dulcamara. The sequence continues at coordinate 20,609,692 of NC_077242.1, forward strand.
CTAATGAAGAAAAATGCATCCAAATGTTACTTTTTTTAACAGTTGGAAGGTCAAGTATCGGATAAAGCTGTATCAAATTGAATATAACAGAATAACAATGAATAACAATAACAAATAAATTACATGTTCCATCAAGTGTGCTTGTTGATACAAACGTTCCTTTGTAAGCTGCACTAAGATGTGCACCATCAACCACAACTATAGGTCTACAGAAATCAAACCCCCTTATAAAGGGCCTCAATGATATGAACAGATACATAAATTAATTTTTTTCTGACTTGTGCATCCTTATAGACGAATTTGGGTACACATTATTGAGCATATGTATGTATATGGGCATCTTTCTATAACCATCGGCAAGTTTACCCCTTATCATCTCTAGTGCACGCTCCTTAGCTCGCCATGCTTGTTGGTAAGAAATCTCAATCTCATATATTGCTCTAATATCTTCAATTATGTCATTTGGAGTATGACTTCTTTTATGATTGAACAACTTAGGAGTTGTTACACCACTTAAAAAATCAACTGTAGCTTGAACCTTTGTTAAAATCTTATCTCTTAATGGACATGTATTTTCACTATTGAAGTATCTAATCTTGAAATATCTGAATTTTTTCGACAAGATGCCTTCAAAGTCCAGGCACAGTCAGCAGAATAACACACTAAAACATAGTTGCATGTATCAGATTCATTTAAACACAAAAAAAAATGTATCACGTATCATTCAAAAACTATAATATTTCACAAAAAAAAACCAATCACATATACAATAATGTTTCATGAACTTTATCATGTACAAAAAAGATTTTTAGATATTACGTATCATCAGTTGTTACTGATACATCATTGTGATATATCATTTAAATGTAATAGTGAAAGTTAACGTATCAGAATTTAATGTATAAGACTCAAAATTCATTTTAAAGTCCATGTATCAGAATTTAATGTATAATTATTTAATGTATCTGATACATTAAATAAAACCTTTATTTTTGATATACATTCACTTATAATTCAAATTAAAATAGCCATTTTAATATGTATCAGATACATACAAATTCTTATACATCTTACACTTACTAATATCTCATAATAAAAGGCAGATATCTAGAATTTAATGAGCATTTTTTGAACAACAATCGATAATTTTTATTATACAAGAGGAATGTATCACAATAATCTGTAGTCAATAAGCATATATTTGAATCAGATACATAGTAAACTATAAGTATTATGTACCTTTTTACATCAGATTTCTTCACCTTGAAATTGAAGTTGTGCTCTATTTTGTATTTCGCCATAATAGAGATCAGTGTTGATTTATCCTTATATAGTGGCTTCTCCTTCACATCTGTACTATTTGCATCACTAATGTAATTCGTTATTTCTAATTCGGGAATGTAGCATGAATTGCCAATTTTTGATTCAACTACAACAAGTGCGTGTGTATCTTTTTCTGAACCTTCGAGACAGACAATTTCACCTGATGAAGGATCAAAGCAATGTACCTCTTCACCATTTTTATCACTGATATCAATGCATAATGGGTACATTCCAATTTCATGCTCTTTTTTTTCACCTCCAAATACAATCTTACTCCCATATCGTTTCTAATTAACAGTGGAGATGAATTACCTTCAATTATGTATCAGATTTCTATGTTTTTCCTCATATCGTCGATATCTAATTCCGCTGCAATAACAGATTTGAGATTCACAAATGAAATTGTTTGACTAATTACTATTCCTTCGCCCTTGTATCGTGCATACTTCACATCGCTCTCCCAAATTCTAGAATGCCGCAACAAAATTATTAAGTTCATCATGTATCAGCCTTTGATTTTGGAAGAAACACCACTGTTACGTATTGAATTTCGTTGGAGGTAGATAGTTAAAAGAATTCTGAATAATTTAAAATTAGTGCGAATTAGAGGAGTTTGATATAAATTTGTGTGCGTGATTTGCTCAATCAGATTTTAATTTTTACATTTTATTTTCTTTTAAAGCTCAACAGACTCATTAAACTTATGTATCATCACCATATGAATGTATCCGAATTTGGGATTTTTAAAGAAATTTTTATAAAATTAAAAGGGATTGAAATAGAATGAAATTAGGCTTATACAATATGTGATTCCGAGTTTTACCTACTGAATCGGTTTCGAATTAATCGGGCATCATCGAATGGAAACCAAAAAGTAATAAAAGGTCGTATTACTATTATCTTTAATCTTTATTATATACTCAAACATGAGGGACTGTTTTGTCATCTTGTCTCTATTTGACAGTTCATTCTATGACCCTTTTCAGTTGAACCCTAAAACCCTAACCCCCAAAATACAGAGCGCTTCTGAAATTGAAACAATGGAGCTAAGCCTTAACAAGAGGAAAAAGCAAAAGATTGAGAACAGCTCCACCGGCAACTCTGAGGTTTTCGCTTCTTGCTCTTTCTCAAGTCTCGGTCTTCACACTACCTTATGCGACCAGCTCAAAGGTTATCTCTTACACAACCTGTTAATTTTGTAGCTGGAATTATTTAATAATTGCATCTTTTTCATGGTTAAATTTGAGAGGAAAAAAAAGCTTAAGTAGTCTAGGAATTTAATTTTAATGTAAAATTTGATAACAGAGAGGCTTGGATTCGAGGGTCCAACTCTTGTTCAGGCTCAAGCAATTCCTGTTATACTCTCCGGTCGACACGTGTAATATCTCTACCCTATGATGTTTTTTATTCAATTATTGTATGTATTTATGGAAGTGTTGGTATTTGGATTTCAAGTTTTGTGTTTGTTAATGTCAGAATTGATTTTTGGGTTATTGTTAATGAATGGTGACAGGCTAGTGAATGCAGCTACCGGAACAGGGAAAACTGTGGCTTATTTAGCTCCAGTTATTCATCAGCTGCAGAAGTGTGATCCCAGGATTCAGCGGTCTGATGGTACTTTTGGTACGTGTCGTATTTGCTCATCTTGGTTCTGCATGCTATCCGTTTCCTTAGATTTTTGATGCTTCAGAATACCTGTTAAGGAAAGGCCTCTATCTAATAATGTACTCTTCATGGTTGTTACCTGAATTACATATGGTCTCGTGGTATTTTTCTACAACTAAAAGCATTCCCGAAAAGTCACCAGAGATGTTAAAAAGACAAATAAAAACTAGTTCTTTATTGAATTTGAAAATGAAAATATTATTGCCATTATTAGAATAGCTGTGATGATATTTAGGCTAAAGAAAGTGTTTGTCTTGATAATAGGTATAAGAAAATTAAGGTTACCTACTTCGAAAAAATAATAGGTATAAGAAAATCAGCTACTTACGTTTTATTTCTCTTGAAAACTTTGGTGATTTAATTCGGGGTGACTGATATATTTGGGATAGCGTTGGTTCTTGTGCCAACACATGAATTATGCATGCAGGTATATGAGATCTTGCAAAAGTTGTTGCATCGTTTTCACTGGATTGTTCCTGGATATATTATGGGAGGGGAAAGCAGGAACAAAGAGAAAGCAAGATTGCGAAAAGGTAGGTGCATTTTGTTCTCGTTATTTATTGTCCTTGTGAATGAAAGTAGGTTCTGTATTTAGACAAAAACTTCTCTTTCTCTTGTGGTTAACTTGCTAGCGCACTACGACTTTTCAGCCTCCTGCAGGTCCCTTCATTCCCTTCGCCTTACACGGAATTAAAAGAGTACCTAAGATGGATTAGTGGTGTATTTTCAAAATGGGATTTTATTTACAGTAGCTTTTAGACAGCTACAAAGAGGCCACTAAGTCATAGAACTAATAACATAAAGTTGGTCATTTTGTCCAAATTAGATTCTACATTGCTCACATATGTTAGCTGCAGTTATGGAGGATTTCTCCACATTTTCAGTGCTTTGTACAGCGTTGGCAGTGCATTGCATTCTTACCTTTGCTCTTGAAATGCTAAATGCTGGTTGTTTTGGTTCATCGGAGTTACTTTTGTAACTTAAAAGGCAGATTGCTTAGTAATGTAGGAAGCTTTTTTATGTTGTGTATATTCTAGCCATTTTCTTAAATATGCTGAAAATGGTGCCGATGAGGAGAAATTTACAGTTCCATAGTGGTTTCTGAGATTTCCTTTTTGATCAGTGGCAGATTGCACACCTCTTATTCTTTTTGAAGATGTATATTTTGCATATCAATTGCATGTGTTTCAGATGGATGTACTAAGGCCCTAAACTGCTTTAGTCATCTCTTTTAAGTTTTAGGTTGGATGTTTAAATTCTTTCATATGGTAGTGGCGAAGTAGCGGACATGTTTGTAGTGGATACACTACATGATGTTTCCTCTCCCAAGAAGCATATGGTTTTGAAGCAGGGAGAGATACCAAATTTTACAATTCTGTTTTGTCACTTGTAAGTCTAGTGAGCCACTCTCTTGGATCTAGGGCCACCCTTCATCCTATGAATTACTTCCTCTGCTCCGAGGCAAATGATAATTACTCTTGCTGCTCTATGCTCTCTACACCGAATACTTGGCCAGGCGAGCCATTATTTTCTTCCACTTCATATTTTAGCTTGATTGTTGCTTTAGGCTCCTCAAAATCTAATTGAGCATACAAAAGATAGGACGGAAAATAGCAAAAGTTTCAGCTCACTTGTAAACTGTAGATTAGGTTGCACGTAAGGGTTCCCACAGATGTTAGAAATATGCAATGTACTACAATTGTGTAGGAATTTTGAAGTCGGTTTATAATGGTTTTGGACTATTCCAAGCAAGACATTCAGTTTTGGATTGAACATTCAGAAACACCCCACTGGTTCTCTCTTCTCCTTCCTATGCTCCCGTCTTCCTTTCTATTTTGGTTTTATGGTGGCTTTCTTTGTTCTTTCGAACCGGTCTTGTTCGGACCAGATTGCATGTATCACTCTAAAACTGGTATTTTGGAAGCACAAGTGGTTGTGATGAATGTGACTTTGAAGCATTTGAGGCCTCTCAGGAATTTTGTTAGCAATTAAGCCACAGGGGAGATGGAATTTTCTGGTGTACAGACTATGACTTTAATAGAACATGAAGATCATAGATGTGAAGAAACATGTCTTTATTTCCTTGCCCTAAATCATTAACGAAAAGAATGGGAGTGGTGAATGACTAGTCATTATTAGCACCCCCACAAAGCTTCTCATTCCAGAAATTCCAGTGCTACTGCACTCAGAAGCTACTCGGGATTGTATCATGTATATTGTCTCCAGGTTAATTTGGAAAAGAGTGGAATAGTCCAAGTCCATTATAAATCCATTTGAAAACAGGTACACAAGGTATTTGGGGCATTATATATCTTGAGCATTCCTTTTTGTGAACTGGCGGTTTTTATCATCTGACCCTCATATATAGAAGTATTTCCTCTATCCTAGTTATTTTACTTATATCCATACAGCCCAAGCTATTCTCTTTAGCTTTTGCGGATTGAACAGTCACATTCATCTCCTTCCTCATGCAAGTCACTTGAACTTTTCTATTGTGTGCCTTTGGGGGATCTTGTTGTATGGTGATTGATATTTGATCAGGGTTATCTGTAGTAATAATCCTGGAAGAGTTTTCCTCTTCTTGGTTTGGAAGCATTTCAAAAGCCTCATCATAGTGCTCATTCTAGGTATATCTATTCTTGTTGCAACTCCTGGACGTCTTTTGGATCACCTAAAAAACACATCATCATTCTCATACACAAACCTGCGCTGGATAATTTTTGATGAAGCAGACAGGTACATTTATGTTTTATCTCTCAATGGACGTTCTCTTTGACTAAATTCATATCTTAACCCCTCAATTTGCTTATATGCTTTATAGAATTCTGGAGCTTGGATATGGTAAAGAGATTGAAGACATACTTAATATTCTGGGCTCGAAACAACAAAAATCTGTTGGCAAGGATAACACAACCTCACAGATTTCTGAGGTTCAGAGGCAAAATGTGCTGTTATCTGCTACATTAAATGAGAAAGTAAATCATCTCGCGGAAATTAGTTTAGATAACCCAGTGATGGTTGGGCTTGACAAGAAAATAGAGCTACAGTTAACTCGTCAAGATGTGAAACCAATGGAATTTAATGGGAGTGATACATTAGAAAAAGATGGCAAACCACTGAGCTCTTCAACTGAGGAATATAAGCTTCCGACTCAGTTACTTCAGAGATATATAAAAGGTATGATTAGGAAATATATATTCACGACTTGTTAAAAAAATGTATTTATTCACATATTACCCTGATCACTTGCTGTATGATCATAATAGTCTTATGGTATTCTATTCACAGTCCCCTGTGGTTCTCGGCTTGTAGTGCTTCTTGCAATTCTAAAACATCTGTTTGAGAAGGAATCTTCCCAGAAGGTAAAGCAATTCTTTAGTGCCAAACAAGCAATTAAAAATGGTAGATTAATGGTTCTCTGGCATCAAGCTTTTTATCATCAGAAGTTGAGCATATTACCAACATACATTTTTTCACGGTACAGGTTGTGGTGTTCTTTTCAACATGTGATGCTGTAGATTTTCATTATTCATTAGTGAGTGGATTTCAGTGGCTCTCTCATCTGCAATCAGATACAGATGTCAAACAACTGTTTCTGAAATGCAACACCTTTCGGTTACATGGGAATATGAATCACGAGGACAGAAGAACTACATTCCATGCTTTTAAAACAGAAAAATCTGCACTTCTGCTATCCACTGATGTTGCTGCTAGGGGTTTGGACTTTCCAAAAGTTAGGTGTATTGTACAGTATGATCCTCCAGGAGAGGCAACTGAATATGTGCATCGGTAAACTCTGTCTCTCTTCGTCCCCTTTTAAAATTTTCGATTTAAAAATATATGTCAGTAAATCACGTTCGTATGCTTTACTTAAGTCGAGGGTCTATCAGGAACCACCTCTCTACCTTCACAAGGTAGGGGAAAGGCTGCATACAGCCGTACACACCACCCTCCCCCAAACCCTACTTGTGGGATTAGACTGGGTATGTTGTCGTTGTCAGTAAATCACATTCAGTCATGAAATTTTTTCACTTTATATTTACTCAAATGGTGACAGTCTGTATCCTTTATGTTCTGGAGATCAAATTTCCAAATTCCATCAAGGATATCAAATTTCCTTAAGCCAAAAGCACTACTAAGTCTACTAAGTCTGGAGTGATTGAACACAAATCAACACCTCAATAGCTAATTTTCCAAATTTGAGTAGCGTGCTTGCCTGGATTAATGGATGATGTTAGTTACATCCTAATGCAGGGTAGGAAGAACCGCCCGTATAGGTGAAAAGGGAGATTCCTTATTGTTCCTACAGCCAGTTGAAACTGATTACCTGCATGGCTTGGAGAAACACGGGGTGACACTAACAGAGTATCCCCTTCAGAAACTTTTGGATAGCTTTCCATTGTTTGGTATCAGGTACCACCCGAAGAGTTTTGTTTCAGTAGACACACATCCCTGGGTTGTTTCTCTGCAGAAAGCATTGGAATCATTTACTTCATCAGAGGTATTAAAACTGGTCTTATTTATATTTAAGTGCTAATTTCCTTTTTTTGCTTCATGCATTGTTGTAAATTTCATCAGCACAGTACAACATAGCTTGCAATTCATTTCATTTTGACATATCTATCTGCAGTTGAAAGTTGAGTTTCTTATTTCCATTAGTTTTTAAAAAAGAGGCTTCTTAATTTCTATTAAATATATCCTTCTGGTTGCTCCTTTGTCTATGCTATGATATTGTTAGTTGACATTACTACTTCAAGTTAACCGAAGGAAGTCTTAAGGTCAAAATAACAACTTAAAAGATGTCTATTTGGCATAAATGATCTCTTGGAACTTATTCTCTGGAGGGTGAGGCGAGGGTCAGGCTTGTATAATAAATATATTCTCCTATGCGGGTGTCTGCTTCTCTATTCATTGTTGTGCCAATGATCTGATTACTGTAAATAGTTATGCCGAAACAGGTTTCCTTTGGTTGAAGATTTAGAGCTCTATTGGATTTTTGACTTGTTTCGATCCATCTTCTTTAGCTTAGCATGATTCTGGTCTTAAATTAATTTGTAAATTTCCTAAATGTCCTGATGGGATTGCAGCACTTTTGGATTGTTCCACATGCCACCACTATTGTAATACTAGTAATGCCTTTTCATGCTTAGAAAGCTGATATTAGTTGATTGTATTTAAAAGTTGCTTTGGTCAAGCAGATACACGCCAGCAATATTAATACTTAAATAGGACGGAATAAATTTTTATATTCTTCAAATGATGGATTTACTTGTTGATGCTGTCAGTTAAAGATGAAGAAAATGGCCCAGAATGCATTTTGCTCATGGGTTCGTGCTTACACTGCCCATCGTGGTGAACTTAAAGGAATATTTATGGTGAAGAAACTTCACTTGGGGCATGTAGCAAGAAGTTTTGCATTGAAGGAGCAACCATCTCTGGTTAATAGATCCCTCCAAAAACAAACAAAGAAGAGGATGAGAGACCAGAAACAGAAAAACGTTTCAAAAAAGAGGAAAGTCGCAAAAAGATGATGTGAAACATTTGGTGTCAGATGAGCTTTGCCAAATTGTATACGACGATATGTACACAAGATATTTCTGTCTAGCATGTCCAATTGTCCTGCCTCTCTACCAATGCCCAATGGTGCAAGTAGTCTGATGAGCTGTTATATATTCATTTTTGCGGAGGAAGTTAGGCCAGAACTATTTACTCTGTCCTTGAGATTGTGCTAGCAGCTTGCCAACATATGCCCTTTCTGGTGAGAATGTATCAGGATCAAACCCTTAAGCAGGGGGCATTCATATTATTAGCATTTTAATTATGCTACCCAAAGTTTTGGTTACACCAGGAAGCTTTTTGTATCCAAAATATTTTAAGCGGTATATGTTATCTGTATTTACATTGGTGTTTGCATGGGTTTATGTCCTGTTTTTTGTCAAAAACAAAATTAGACAATTTTTTGTCTAGAAATTTTAAGGTTCCCCTTTGTTTAGGTCTGGTTTGATTTGGTTTGTTGGTATTGAAATTCATTTTCTTCTTTTATACTTTAGGGAAAATATTCAGACAAAAACTTATTAAAGAATACGTAGAAAATATTTTTTTTATTAAGCTAATAGGTCTTGAAATTGGAAACTGTTTATGAGTACGAAGATAATATCCTATTTTAATTCAACATCAAGATGAGTATTTGCCAACTGAAATATTTATAAGAGAACCAATTCCTTTGAAAAGTAGGACCATATTTTTTTTAAAGCAAAGAACTTGTCTTCAAAACATGCAAGCAAGATGCTCCAGATTTGCGTATTATTGTTATTTTGTGGGGTTTGTTATTTATTTTGCTACTTGTTTGGTATATGATCTAGTTTTTGAACCTTTTTTTTTTTTTGGGGGGGGGGGGGGAGGCAAAAAAAACGAGTAGATATTTATTTATATACAAAAAAGGCCATTTGATTAGTCCTACATCAAGAACCCTACGTATCCCTTGTCCTTTAATACTTGAAATTGATGAGTTGGTTGTCTCGAGTTATGACAATGAAGTGGGCCTTAATCCTTTGGAGTCAGTCAGTCAACTAACATGAGGCCCATTGGGCCCTATCAAGTGCAATGAGGTGTGCATCCACCCACGTCGCATGAATGTTGAGCGATCTCATTCCATGGGCCCAGAAAAGTGATGGTGGGCCTTTGTCCATTAGTTTGCAGACCGTACACTCGGCCCACTTTATGTTTATTTGGCTACTTTCTAGTATATCTCATTTTCTAACTCCAACTCCAACTCGTATTGATGGTTACTGAAAAATTGGCAAAGGGGAATGAAGAGATGTAACATAATATATATAGTCAATGCTAGCAGGTTTCTTTCATTCACCCAAATATGCACACAGCAGAGTGCAGACAATGACATCCCCACCTAATTAAACTTTTTTTGTGTTCATTGCTTTAACAGAAATCCCATCTACCCCTAACTCGATTTTATTTTATTTTTTTAACTTTTTCTTGCTAGTGTTGTCATGTCTATGTGTTTCACAATTTCAATTTGAACACATGTAAATTACCATAGATAGTACTTTCCTTCGTGTAGGGTGTTTGGTTATGGTTGAAGCAAGCTAGAGGTGTGCAATCTGAACTCTAAAATTATATCGTATATATAAGGACAATAACTATTTTTATGTTTTGAATTTCTTAACTGAAATCCGGACCTGCCACACCGATAGAAGTTGATCCTCTCATGGATCTTATGACTGATGTAGGCAGCTAAATCTCTTGTCTCGACCAAATGAGCTAGGATGTAAGCTATTAATGAGCTGATCTTTTATAAATAATGTGGGCATTTGAAGAGTGAATAAAACACTGTTATATCATCGCAATAAAGTCAAGTCGTATTAATAAAACACAATTCATACCTACAATGAAATGGATTCTGAGTCCATTGGTTAACTAGTTTGGTCCTTATAGGAGAATCAAATATTCAAGTCATTGTTTTAATGGCCTTATGATCGAACCAAAAAACTAACCACAAAACTCATTCAAAGGAATGTTCAATAGGTGCTTCACCAGCAAATTAAATCAGACAGGCCTTTAGAATAAGTTTTTTTTTTTTTTAAAAAAAAAAACATTCTATTTCGTTTGGGTGCAATGAATTGGATTTTCCCATCCCCCACGTGGAGGGAAATAATAAGAAGAAAGAGTTGGGGAAACAGTGTACATTTTGTTTAGGTGCTGTCGGTGTTAAATGTAGGATTTAGAATTTACAAGCCGACTCTTGCATGAACAATATATATATATATATATATAATTATTATATAAGTTGTGCTTTTTATTATTACTAATAACGAAATAAAATAGTATTCGATGACGAATTCAGAATTTTCATCGAGAAATTTTTCTTAAAAGAAACATAATGACTTGTGAATTCTCTAAATTTAAAATTTATTTATATAATTTTTTATATTTTTTTATAAATATCATATAATTTTTTATCAAAAATTTTGAGCGAATCCTCTGGATCCGCCCCTACGCGATTGGAGAAGCCTTCTCCTCCTGACCATACCCTTGTTTATTGCCGTCAATCCCGTTTTCTGTTTTACGACTACTTTCACATATTCTGTCTCCTTTCTGTCCCCCGTTTGGAAATAAAATATTACTCCACTACTATTCCTTCTCTTTACACATTAATTAAATAGTTTATACAACTGCTTTGTTCTTAAATATATGAAAATTTTAAAATCATTTCAATAAATGTAGTAGAATTTAAGTTATATTATGTGCAATTATAGTATATAACTATATACTTAACTTTCTATCACACGTGGTTAAAATTGACTTGTGCTAATAACATGCCATATATAACTCTTCATATTAAGTCTGATGTGAAATATAGAGCAAAAACTTGCGGGTGTAAAATAGTATTTCCTTTAGTTTATATTAAGTGTCATAATTCGAAATAAGAGAATTACTCAAAGTTCAAGAAAATTATTAAATTTTTTTTCTATATTTACTGTTCATTTAATGAGCTGGTTCTTAACTAATATTTTGTATTTTTTAGTAGAATAGTTTAAAAATAGTCAAACTGATGATAATGAAATGTAACCTTTAATTATATTTTTATATACTTTTTTCTTAAAGGGTGTGTCAAACTCCAGTAATTCACTAATATAGACTAAAGAATCGTTCTTTAACATTTTCAATGACTATAATTTGAGTACAACCAACTTTAGGAGTTGGAAAGATAGAGTGATGGGAAGCCCACCTTATAATGGTGCAATAAAAGTGTGAGCCCACAGGCCTATGCAAACATAATAGAGTAATGTTTCTTTCCTTCCTTAGTGGATGACATACCACTACTTTCCTTTCACTTCCCAGCTAAGAGATATGCTTCAATCACCTGGATCCTTCATCCATCTTGACCCTCATGACCCTGACTCTCCCCCACCCCCTAACCCAAAAAAAAGAAAAAAAAAGAAAGGAGAACAATCCCATGTCATTGTCCTTCACTTGGCCCCATTAGTATGACCAACTCCTAACCCTACCAATGGTGAATGCATGCTTTTACTTGAGTGGATAAGAGGCGAACTCAAAATTTAAAAATAATGGTGCATTATTAATGACTAATGTACATTAGTTAAATTAAAGCATATTACCGAATATCGATCAGTGTGATAATTTTGTTAAACATAGAAATACAAAATAAATATGAATTAAATAACTTTAATAGTTTGCTTTATAAAGTGATGGTTGTGAACTTCACTTTTCACCATGAGGCCGTTAGTTCGAAACTTGCCAGTCGGCTCCTTATTTTATTCGATATTTTTAAACTTCTTAGCTAAAGACGAAAAAAAAAACCATTAATGGGATTCAAATCCACTCCCCTCCCCTCAAAAAGAGGAGGTTTGGGCGACGTTTCAACTAGTGCACCCAAATAGCTTAAGTGTCTTAGGATACCTCAAAAGTATATGTTCATATCTCAAAGGTATATATACATAATTTTCTTTAAAGTTAACCGATGCACGTATACCCTCACATGGACACATAGGTCCACCTTCGGAGTTGCGTGTCTATCGGAAACAGTCTTTTGATACACCTTTCAATGTAGAAGTAAAGTCTGAATACACACTATCCTTTTCAGACTCCACTTATCATGAGATCATATTAGATATGTTTTTGCCGGATCCTTATATTATTTTTGCTCATGAAACAATTTTTTAAAATATAAATACCAAAGTTGAACTGATATTATTAAAATTTGGTGAACCTAAACCTATATATAAAGATAACAGGCGCCGTCCCTAGTAGTGCATCCTATTATAAGTTCAAGTTCAGTAGAGCTTAATTCAGAATTCACAAAATTAAAATTTTTGCTTAATAGATTTTACAAGATGTATAAAGTACTAAAGTGGTGGGCTTGGATTATTAATCCTTGTTGGTCAATCACACTTGATAACCATCTCGATATAAAGGGGAGAATAATTATATTATGAATATCCAAACTGAAAGATAAAACATATATATTGGAAAATAAAATCCCAAGAATTAAATGGGTGAATGAGATATGTGTCACTATATATTGTACCAATTTATTTATGATTTCTATTAATTATGAAATAACACGGCTTGGGGCTAGAATAGGATATATGTGGATTTTAATATCTGGGTAATTAAGCTTTCAATGGAGTAGCTTTTATACGCCGGAGAAATACCTTATGAAATTTCCGATAAGATATGTAATTATTGAAATTATTATCACGTTGGGTAATTAACATCTATATTAACGTGTTTTATGAAATTTCCTCTTAAAAAATCTCTAGCAAGCGTTTATGGAGTAGCTCATGCGGTGAGTGGATTTGCGAATGTCTATGAACAAGTGAACATAATTAATTTTAAAAATTCCAACATTGTCGAGTTGTTTTAAGGTAGTTAACAAAAGAATAATCTCATCATTAACCTTTTAATTAGTACATTATATAGGTACAAATTAATGATTACATATACATACATATATATATATATATATGGGGAGCTAGCATGTGCATACCTAACGTGTGTAATCATTCGAATGGCATGTCAAAGTTTCCCTTTTATTAATCCACGAAATCACTCACCTCATTGCTCATCAACTAATTATTCTTGCCCTTAATAACTTAGAGACACTTGGAATTTAAGTTTTATAGGTTCCATATTTAAAGTTTTTATTATTAAATTTATTATATATTTAATTAAAATTATGGTTCAATATATCTATTATTTATTGTAATTTCAATTATTTTTTTCACATAAATTTATGTTTTGTATAAAAAAAATATTAAGTTTAGATGAATCGAGAAGACTATAGCTGACTTTGTTTAGAACTAACGACTTTAAGCGAAAGTTTTAAAAAAATAATGGTACGAGAATCTTGCACTTGCCATCCTTGATTCTCTGGTTAGCGCATGCATTTTAATTATCGTGTCAATTATATAAAACATTTTATTTGAACTAAAGAAATAATTTCTATTTTCTTTTCATGATCCTCAATGAATAAAAAGAGTAACATGGGATCATGGGAGACAACTCCAGATTGAATTCATTGGGGTTACAAGATTTATGAAAAAAACCGAATAATTTTTTAATTAATTGAAGGCAACAACGATGTGCCTGCTTCAGCAAGGATATTTTTCGTTAAAAAAATGGACTTATTCACATTAGATTTGCCCGCAAAAAAAGAGATGATTTACTGTCACACAATATATATTATAATTTATTTTAGAGTGAATTTAAAATTTTTTAATCAATACCACTTAAAATTTATCAATATTAATAACATTTATCAGGTATATATTTTACATCTCATGAAATGATTTGATGTATTGTTTAATTAATATCACTTAAAAAATAAATTTGTGAATAAATATTGGGCCCATATACAACATGAAATTTTCGTAACTAATTTATAATTAAGGATATATTGTAAAATTAAGCTCAGAATAATATAAGTATAAAGAGAAGATGACAAGAAATGTAGATGAAGGAGATAACTTTTCTTCTATTCAAGTGTATTACAATAGTGAATGACAATCCTATGTATAGGTTGAAAAAATACTCCAAAAGCCACTGTATTAATGCTCAATTAATGAATACATTTTTATCCAAAATGGTTCATAGAACTTAGGAAATATGCATACATGAATGTAAGAGGTTCATGTATTAACTAAATGGACAATCCACACATTCAATATATTTATAATACTTCCCATTGAATGTCCATAGATAATGTGTCTCGTTAAAACCTTATTAAGAAAGAATCAGTCGGAAAAAGCCTAGTGAAGAAAAAAGAGAACACACATCTCATAATACGCTTTAAGTATTGCCTCATTAAAAACCTTACCAGGAAAACCCAATTGGGACAAAACCATGATTAAGAAAAAGAGTACGACGCGTATTTCACTGCCCATGATGAAAGCTTCATTCAATATCTCGGAGACTACGCATTTCAATCTTATGTCTCAACTTCTCAAAAGTTGATGTAGGCAATGACATAGTGAATAAATCGGCGAGATTGTCACTTGAATGGATCTGTTGAACTTCTATCTTACCATTTTGTTGAAGATCATATGTGAAGAAGAAATTTTGTGAAATATGCTTTGTTCGATCTCCTTTGATGTATCCTCCCTTCAATTGTGTTATACATGCAACATTATCTTCATAATGGTGGTTGGATATCAGTTTTCAAAGGAAAAATGACACATTTTTTGAATATGGTGGGTCATTGATCTCAACCAAATACACTCCTGACTTGCTTCATGGATGACTATTATTTCTGCATGATTTGAAAAAGTGGCTAGTAGTGTTTGTTTCATTGAACACCAAGATATTGTTGTGCCTCCACATGTAAACAATTAGCTCATTTAATGTTGAGCTTCATGCAGATCAAATGAATATCCTACATCTGCTTAACCAATCATTTCTTCCTTGAATTTATAGAAATAAAATAAACTCATGTTCATGATTCTCCCAAGATATGTCCTTGATGCCATTTCAACATCCACATAATAAATAATTTCTAACTCGAAATTGAACATTCTAATTTTGTTGAGGCTCGTCTCTTTTCTCAAAGAAAATCACACATCTTCTATGTGTTGAGTCACTTTCTTTATTAGTATCTTATCATAACTTGAATGATAATATGACAATCTTCTCACATAACTTTCATGTAATAATCTTCTAGTATTTGCATAACCAACAATGTGTATGTGCATCAACTACACTAATATATGATATTTTTCAATCATTTTCATCAGATCATAATTGATCTTTCTTTATGTTAAGAAATCTCACAACCATTGGGATACACAATGGAATCACTTTAAGACCTTTTAAATCCTTCAAGGATTTTCATATAAACTTCATCATCTAGATAGACATGGCAATCATTCATTACACATATTCAAAGATTTCATCTATTGCCAGACTGAAATAAGCCTTATTTCATCCACCACAAAAGAGTATATCTCCATTTAATAATGTCAGTACTTTTGTGTGACGACCTCTTCTCCGAGCCCACAAATTCAGGTATTGTCTATGCATGGGTCAGCCAGTTCATGCAGCTCAATTGGTGAAAGGCGATCCTCTGAGAGTGGATGTAAAGGAGCCTGAGGTTTTGAGTTCGATTCCCACAAATTTCTACAAGATGAAGGAAGGGATGAATTAGCTGACCCAGGCAGAGACAATACCTGAATATGTGGGTCCAGAGAGGGGGTCGCCACATTTTGCGTAAACCCTTTTATGCCTCTAGAAAAATTATATACTTTTTTGTATATCTTACGGTGATACTTTTGCACAAAGATTTATTTATACCCCATTGACATTATATTTTTATTCATGGACTATAAGTCCAAACACATAACTTTTCTAAGTGAAATATAATATACTTGAATAGTGCATTTATTTGGCCAATCATTTATTTTTTTACACTATATGATAAATTTGAATTCATGATCCTCTTCACTATATGTAGCATTGAGCAGTACTTTATATCAAAGATACCGTCGATGGTCATTTGACTAGATTTCAATATGACATAACTTATCGAGATCTCTTCATATTTCATCATTTCAGATACTCTGAACCTTTGCCAAGATTTTATAAAGTGTTATGTTCTCGTGCTCATTTAAAGCACTTTTCTTATTTTCATGACCATCTTGATAATTTGCTCCTCTCCTTTCTTAAGGAGTTTTATATTCAAAATCGATTGGTATATCACGCTTCAGGCATACCATAGACTCTGTCCGTTAAGGACTTCTCATTAGAGCATATGCATCTTAAGTATAACATAGGGTCGGCAAATTCATCTGGTAATTCATTTGCAACATTTTGCAAATGAATTATATTTTTTTAATGAGGATCTAGATTATTCATCTCATTGGTAATTTCAGCTGCCAATCATCTCTCCCCCTAATGTTAGAAATTCTAACATTCACCCAACTTCATTTGGGGATCTATTTTTATGCGTAGTGAAGCAATTATATCAGATATCACACATTTAAAGTTTAGAAGAAAATTATTTGGTTCTTGATCCTGAATCAATTATGATGGGAAACTTTGTTGGCTTGATGTGTACATGTATTGCTACATGTTAAATAAATCCATCTCACACCAAATCTTATTTTAGAGTTTTATTCTCATACTCATGTTTTAGCTATAATTGGAGGCATATAATTTCTGCTAAAAGAACCAAAATTATCAGCATAATTTCATAGTTTGGAACTGTGCTCTTACTTTAACAATCGAGCAAACAACCTTACAAAAATCAATTTGTAAGTTGACAACAAAGCACATGTGACCAATCCATAGATGCTTGCTAACGGTCTACATGGTAGGTGAACGAGCTCATATTCACCTTTTTATAAGTTTCAAAATCTCAGAAAATACAATCCCAACCTTAGCTGGTACAATGATATAATGATCATTTTATCAAGAACAAGCAACACAAGAGAATTCTTAAAGAATCTTTTATTTCTTCATATATAGTCACGTGAATTTTTAATTACTTTTGCATCACATTTGAATTAGAATGGCCGATCGGTCATGCCAACTGATCTTTATTCCAGTAAGTTTTTAGTTTACTGTTGGATGTGATTCCATCATCATGCCTATATTTGTATACAATAAATAAGAGAAAAAGGTGGGTAACCTTTTATAATCCGCTTTGATTGTAGTAATCTGAAGATATTAAATCTTCCCATAATTTATAGTCTCAATTATAATATTTTTTTTATTTTTAATTCCTCCGAAACTTAAAGTTTCTTTCGAGACTTACTACAACCATAAAATTATTCCCCAGATAGTGCAATATCTCTTTTGAAGCTCACAATTAATTTTATGTACTATCTCATGACACCATCCATATGGTGAACATCTTCTTTAAGGAGAAAAATTTATCATGGTCAAAATTATTATAGACAAGACATGTCTATTGCTTTACTTTTGTCGTACCATAGGTACACACCCAATGACCATTTATGCCAAAATAAAATTTATTTATTTCTCTCAAACCTCCCGTAGTGGTGAATTATGGCATATATCCAACCATAATATTTTGATCATATATTGATTCATTCACTTTTAAAATGGTCGAGCATGATGCTTATCAAAAGTCACATTCTCTTCAGGGAATAAACTAATCATATGTATATGTTTCATAAATTTAAATTATAAGCTCATTGTCATACCTTTAAAATTTATCATTTTTGCATGACCCATCTCAACATCATTTTGAAAGGTCAAGTGTACCGCAACTTTATCTTTCTTTATTTTGATGAAGAATTTATAAATTTATCAAATTATTAGGTCGCACAACGACCTCGGATCCAATGACCTTTCATACCATTATGATGATAAAAATTACCTTCACATTTTAAAGGACTATTTGGAGAACCCATAGTATTCTTCCTTTATAATTATCACAATGATGACTATTATAATTCTGTCCCTCCATGCCCTTATTCATACATTCAATCACTTGTATTCTTTCAGACTTATTATTCACTGATACCATATTTATATGATAGAATGGAGCAAATCAATTGGAAGAATTTTAAACTTATCATGTACTACTACCACATTCACTTTAGAGAATGGAGAAAATTTTATGACTTTTCATCAAAAATATATTATTTTTCTCCTTGTCATCATTTTATCATCACTATGGTACATTGAGACTCAAACTCAATGTCTTATCCATATAAGGCGTGTTAAACCATAATTCTATTGGACTCATACCTAATATCCTATTATCATGGTGCATCAAAATTCAAATTGATGACTTACCCTCTTGGTGCGATAGAACTTGAATCTACCATCTTACCCTCAAATATTTTTTATTATGGTGCATCCGGACTTTAACCTGATGTCTTTCCCTTTTGGTGCGATGGAACTTGAATCCACCATCTTACCCTCAACCAATGGTATAATAGACTGAAGTACAACATGACTCACCCTTTGAATCTTTTAAAATATTTAAACAAAATTTATAAAATATAATCACTTATGTGAACTAATGCCTTCGATAATATAAGTAATTGTAAGTAGATAAATATAAAACTCACCCTCAAAATTAGCGTAATAAAAATAATACTCAAACTCATGTTACCAAAACTTTATACCTTCTTCCATTTAAGAAATTTTATGGAGCAAAGAATATTCAACCAGTAGGAGTATATTCATTTGGTTCTTGATCAGTGTTAGTGACCGAATGCTATTGTATTGTCGAGTATCAATTGAAACTTATTTCTATATCGTAAAAAGATTCTTGAAATATACATTCCTAATTTTATGCATAAAACATTTTTGATTGCAACAATTATCTTTTTTTTTCCTTCTTGATTTTCATAACGAGATCAACCTGAACATGAGTTGAAGAAAAACTAAAAAGCAATCTCAGTTGGCTAGAGTCTCATGAGGATAACGTATTATAAAATTAAGCTTAGAATAATATAAGTATAAAGAGAACCGTGTCTAATAATCCATATGCTAGCCGTTCCTACTAGACACCACCCCTGCCAAATCTAAACGAAATACCCAACACTAGTCACTTCCAAAACTTCACACCAATTTACCAAATACCCCTATCAATTTCCCATAACCCATATATTTTGCCAGCCAACTTGCGCACCCTTTTGTAACATTTCAAATTCCACCAACTTATGCAATCTCTAAGTTATATCCTAACCTTCTCGTGCAAATAAAATTGGATCACTATGAAGAAATGGATAGAGAATGGAAGTTGAAAGAAGAAAAGCACGAGAAAGAAATGAGTTCTATGAAAAATGCTATCTCCCAAGAAGTAAAGAGTATTCAATCTTCGAAGAAACTCATAGGACTTAAGTATGAGGACCTTTGCATGCACCCTGAATTGGAAATACCTAAAAGGTTACAAAATTCCAAAGTTTGATGCCTTCAATGGTGTTGGGAATACCATAGCCTACCTCCAAACTTATTGTGACAAACTTATGGGTATTGGAAAAAATGATGCATTGATCATGAGGTTGTTTAGCAGGAGCCTAACTAGAGAGGCGTTAGAATGGTTCACTTCTCAAGAATTGCGTCAGTGGTCAACATGGGGGGCCTTGGCCAAAGATTTCTTAGAAAGATTCCAATTTATGTGGAATTTGTCCCTGATAGATATTATTTGGAAATGATCAAGCAAAAACCCATGGTATGTGCCACCATCAGTGAGGACACCTACATCTAATAACAAGTATAATCTGAGGCCACATGGTAATCAGAACTTCAAAGTCAAAAATCCTCAGTTCAAAAGAAGTGTGGCTCAAGGTTCTAAATAAAAATTGCCATGTGGTACTTATGGGAAACATTATTTGGAAAGTGTTGAAAGGGCATCAATGGATGCTATAAGTGTGGTCAAGAGGGTCACTTTCAGAGAGACTTTCTGAAGTGGGCCAACAAAGCCTAATTTTCTACTCCAATACCACAGTTTGAGGAAATCAGAGGGGTGCTACTTCTAGCACGAGCAGGGTTACAAACCGTTTATATGCCATTTGTAGTCGCCAAGATCAGGAGAACTCACAAATGATGCACTGATATGTTTCAAATCCTTTACTATGAAAGTTATGATTTGTTTGATCCAGGTGCCACATCTTTTATGACGTCCATTAATGAGTTTATCCTGATTGAGTGAGTAGATAGTAATTGTACCATTCCCGTCCATCATAGATATATCATGGTTGATCGAATTTGAGTTGAATATGACTGATTCTGATGTCATTCAAGGCATAGACCGGCCTTACTCTTGTTATTCCATCATTGATGGTGGAATTTAGAATTTCAAGTTTCAGACATTGACCATGCCTATTATAGAGTAGAAAGATAGTAGTATTGATTATTGCCAAATGGGGAGATGATGAGTTCCTCCCAATTTTAGTAGCAATATTGATGATAGCAGACTGAGTTGAGTGAGAATAAATAAGGGAGAGTGAGTGTTTCTTGATTGTGATAGTTGTTTTGTACTTGTCTAGTAAGGATAAAGGTGTGAAAAAGAAGAGAGATGAGACCCTGTGATGTGCAATAGATAGGTAAGAGTATGTTAGTGTGTCTCTAGGCAAGAGCTCATAAAATAATGGAGATAGAAGTATTAAAGTAGGCTTGACCATTCTTAAATATGGTTGAAGTGGTTAGAGAGATAGGCTTGAGTGTGTAGTTGTCCCTATGAGAATGATAATTGTAGGTTATTGATGACTGTTGGGTGATGATTGTGAGTATTTGTATGAAATGGTGAGGAGTAGTATTCTCTAAGTAAAAGGTCCCTATGGAGGTATATAATATGAATTTGAGGGTTATATTTGTATAAGTATGATCATCTTAGGACTAGCACCTTAGTACTTAGAGCTAGGCCAGAACTGGGAAAGAGGAATGTTGATGGGAGTATTCGATGTTGTAGCTCTTCTCTCATTCCTAGTATGATGTTTTCTAGTGAGTGAGTTACCTATATTTGAGTGGGTTGGACCATACTTAGTTCACCAAGTTATAGAGAAAGTGAAAACCATTCTAGAGAGTGTGAAAATTTAGGTGAGGGAAAAAGACTTGGAGTTTGAGGTGAATAATTGGATGTACATGAAGGGTGGTTGGTTGAGGAATGTAACTAGAGTTATGTAGCTATAATTTAGGTGATGGGGTCATAAGTGAAGTCCATTTTGGTTTCAACTAAAGAGTAGTAAGTATCGTCTAACTTTCATGATAGGAGGTAGACGAAGAGTTTGTTAGTTAGGATATGTTAAAATATACTTGAACCAATAGAGGAGTTTTATGTTAGGGTGTCTTTGTGTTAGTAAATACCTAGTATAGGTGTTGAATGGAAGGGAGAAGTAGTCATGAGATGATAGATCTAAGCTAGGCTTATGATTTTAAAGAGAGAGGCCTATGTTATTTAGAGGGATATGAATATAACTAGGCAATGAGGTGTAATGAATGGGTAAATAGTACTTGGGTTATTAAAGGAGACGAGGTGATAAATTATAATTATACAAATAGTAAGACGAGGGTCGATTATTTGTTATGAGGTTTTAGTAGGAGAGTATTTCTTAATTTCACCTAGTAGTTGTAAGTTGGTATAGTATGTGAGCAATGTGTGATGTGTGTGTTAGTACTACACTTTAAGTTGGATTTGAGGTGAGTGGTGTGAAGAAAGAGGGGATAGCATTATGAGTATGATAGTGCTAGTTTTAAGATTTTATTTAGTTGGCTTGACATGGTGTATGCGAGATATTAAGATATTAACTTGCGAAGAGTATGTGTTACGAATGGAGGGTATGTAACCCTTAGAAGTATATAGTGAATTGAGGCTAAGTCATTTGATAAGAAGAGACTTAATATGTGTATTCAAGATAGTATAAAGTTGTATGAGGCTTGGAAAGAAGGAAAAGCTTGGGCATCGATATATTGGCCTTACCTAAGTATGAAGAGGATTGGAGATGTCATTCATGAATTGGAGTTATCTTTTGAGTTAGCCGCCATTCGTCCAGTGCTTCATGTCTCGATGATCTAATGAGTGCTTGGGAGATCTTTTGTTAGTAGTTCCTATTGATAGTACTAAAATCAAGTATAGCCTATCCTATGAGGATGATATGAAGACTAAATATCCATTTCTATTAGTGTCATTAGCGATGATGTTGAAAGTAACGTCCTATTCTTGATTTGAGTTGATGTCTTCTTTCTTGAGTTCGATAGTTGATGATCTAATATTTAAGTGATTTGATTGATAGAGATTCGATGTTCTATATGTGCCTAATGATGAGAATATTGAAGGAAATGTCTCTACTCTTGATTTGAATTGATATGTCCATCCTTGAAGTTTGAATAGTTAATTATTTTGAGCATTTAACTGCACAAGATTCAAAGCTGGAATGTTCCTACTCTTGTTAGTTGGGATAGAGAATCCTATCTTATTGATTCTCCTTTCCCACTGCCTCGAGCTCTCACTTTTAGGGTGGATACGCAAGAATGGTGAGTGATTGAGTCTTGATTATTATTTGTGCCTCGAGTCCATCCTTGGTTTACTCACCATTCGAGGACGAATGATTCCAAGGGGGAGATATTGTTATACCCCAAAAATTCTTTTAAGCTAGACCTGAGTCATTCTCCTTATGCGTATAGGACCGATACCGATGACTCCTAATTCTACATATATTTTAGGTTCAATTCCTAAGTATTTGAAGTATAATAGACGTGAATTAGGGTCATGAGGAACCTCTACTACTAAGTTGAGTTCAAAGATCATTTACCGATTGAGTTTTCGTATAAGATTAAATAAGGATCAACTTCAAAAGATCATAACTTTCAGAATATTATGATTTTGGTGTCTCATGATCTATTAAATTACAGGTCTTTGAATCTTCTTTTCAACGCCACCGAGTCTGCCTCATTCTGAGTTCAGAGTAAAAAGTTATGACCATTTTACTAAGAGCTATCGCTATATTAGTTAGGATGATGGAGCGGCGCGCCACTATAGCACCAGTAGAGCACCGAAACTAGCTGCAGTAGTTTTGTCTCGGGCGTGATGCACTATTATCGTGCCTGCAGGACCGTGGACCCATTTTTTAGATTTTTCTTAAGGAAGTGCATTCTGGATTTTTCTCCACCCTTCCCAAACCTAACCTATTATGTTTTGAGATTAAAAATATGCCTCCTAGGGGTATTTTCTTCTCATTCATCCTTGAAACCTTGGGAAAACAGATTAGAGAGAAGAAGAGCTAGGTTTCAATCCATTCCTTCAAGTCTTGATTTTCCTTCGTATTTCATGTATGTAATGCTAACACAATGTTGGACTGAGTTCATCCACGTGCCCCTTCATCTTTATTGATTTTGGATGCATATTTATAGATTCATTCACATGAACCCTAATTGAGCGTTATAGTTGATTTTGAGCATTGATTGTACAAGAGTTTGAGTTTTCACATAAGTTGATTTTCACTATTTTGAACATGAATATCTTGAGTATAAACGATGGTTTTGAAACAAAGTTTTAGCAAGTTGTGATTGATTTTGAAAATATATTTTTCTGAAAGAACTTGATGATTTGAGCATGATCCGAGCCCGAGTTTAATTGAAAGAGTATTTTGAGTCGAGATTGCATGTTTTAAAGAGATTTAAAAGATTTGAGTTATTTAATCTCAGTGAGTTGATTGGATTGAGTTGATTTGAAAGAGCATAATAATTGAGATGAGACTGAGTTTCGATGAGAGTTCAATTAGACTAGTTGAAAGTTTCGATTGAACTGATTTATTTAAGTTGCATGAGCATATTGAGTTTTGGGAGTACTATCGAGCACCAAATTGAGCGAGAGTAAAATTCAATAACTACGTAGCCAGCGTAGGAGAGCATTGAACCATTAAAGTTATTTCCCTATTTTATTGTCCTAAAAAGATAGGACTTGATTGATTGGTGGATCTAGATTAGTAGATTCATTCTTTACCTTGGCAAGTATTGGACGGATGTGGCAACAATGTCGTTTCATTGTACATCACCTACTTATCGATGTTGGGATTGTTGTCGGTTAAGAGAGACTCCCAGATTGTGCATAAAAGTATATGACATATTTTGAACAAGTTACATATTACTGGGTCCTTCTTAAAGTATTGTTATTATTTTATACTTGCATATCGTACTGAGTTGGGTGAGTTTTATTCTATCTTGAGTACCTTTGATGTATTGTTATTTTAATCTTCCATATTACATACTCGTACATTCCACGTACTGACATCCATTTGGACCTGCATCATTTTATGATGCAGGGATAGGTATTAGAGATTATCAAGAAGTACTTCGTTGAAGATCTACTTCTTTCTTGATAGTTATGAGACCTCTTTGCTTTCGGAGGGATCATATTCATTTTTTTTCATTGCTTATGAGTAGTTCTTTTGAGGTAGCCATGAATTTGTCATTAGGACCATCTAGATAGTAGAGATAGAGACTTCATAGAGTAGATAGTGATGGATTTATTTTGATGTCTTTAACTCTTGATTAGTTTTCTTTCAAACTACGTTTCTGATTAGAATGATTGATATTGTTGATTGAGTTAGCCCACTAAGATTTATTTTTCTTTTAAATTAAGTCTTTCGCTGAATGAATGAATGTGTGATCAGGCCAAGTGGTTCACTTGGGAGCCAACAATGATTTTTGAGTGCCGACCATATTTAGGGTACCCTCTCAGGGCAAGACATTATTCTCTCACCACAATTGAAGCTAGGGTTTCAAGAACAACAAGGTTCTTCTTCAAATTTTATGTAAATTCACCAAGGTATGTGGGATTTGATCCATGGGTTCCTTTCACCCATGGAGTCTCAAAGTGTTCCTTAAAAGATCTCTTCAATTTCAATTGTTCTCTAACCCTAGATTGATGATATCACATTGGGCTGTTTTAAATATGTTTTTACTTGACTTTAATGATCATTGTAAGCATGATTCTACCTTAATTTCATAATTTCAAGTTGTTTTATAAGTTCCCATGCATAATGCTATTTTCAATGGTGATTTTCATGAACTATGATTAGTTTCAAAGTTTTTTTCAATGAAGGATTTATAAATGATGTTTGAGACTAATGGAATATTGGTGAAGATTATAAATGATGATTTCAATGATTTTCTATAAATTTCCTAAATTGATATTTAGGGTTATGATATGGATTATTGGTACATTCAATTATGCTTCAAATTGTTATCACCTTCATGAAATATGTGTAGATTGATATAAAGTATATGGTGATGAATGTTTTCACTCAAACTCCATGATTTCCAAGTCAATTGATCATGTATGCATATTTTACCCATATTTATAAGTATAAGCTATGATCTCAAATTTCAGGTTATATCCAACGAAAGCTTTATGAATGTTTGACAAGGTCTATGAATGAGTTTAAAGATGCTTTATGTAAAGGAGGTATGGATGATGTTTTTATGATGTTTCAAGCAAGTTAATGATAGAGTGAGTTAAGGCCCTAAAGATGTTTTATAAATAAATATATGTAATGATGAAAGGTCTATACTCACGCTTCATGAGATAAGATTAAGGAGCTATTCTATAATTATATTTTTATAAAAAGAGAACATATATTAGATATGACCCATCTCACATAATGATTAACTTTATGCCATATGATTTGTCTATTCAGTTGAGAGCTTACCTAGAACCGAGTGGAACTTGGGATAGGGACTCTCTCACGTAGTAGAGACAATATACCCATAGAAAGATCCCATTGTACCATAACTACGTGTCACCATAGGATAAATTAAGGATCACCTGATTCCTTTGAGGGTCACTCATAGTTGAGGCTCGATCCTTCATATAGCTTAGTGGATCCACTTAGGCATGACGGAATCTACTTTGGCAAGTAATCTCCTCTTTTCTTTCGGTGTAGGGGTAACTGTAACATCCCTAAAAAAAATTAGAAGTACCTTAAGAATGTCTTGGGAATAGGCCGCTCAAGTAATGCATCATCCTTAATCTTTTAAAAAAATCCG
Organism: Solanum dulcamara; assembly: GCF_947179165.1. NCBI lineage: Eukaryota > Viridiplantae > Streptophyta > Magnoliopsida > Solanales > Solanaceae > Solanum > Solanum dulcamara. Next base: position 20,636,179 of record NC_077242.1, read on the forward strand.
AGTTCGGAATATTGATCAGGGGATCAAAACCTGTGGGAAAATAGTTTTGATGGATTTTTAGGACCCGTATATCGGAAGATAGATTTTTGAAGAAATTCACGAAATAGTAGGATCCACGACAGGTCCGCATCATGGACCTGGGAGAGTTTTCTGGCCGAGTTGAGTTTTTTTAAGGGCGTTTTAGACCTTTCTTAAATGATTAGTCAATGAACCTAGATGATTTTAGGGCCTAATCCGACTCTATAAATTCACCTAAACCCCTAATTCTATTCATTTTTCTACAATTCACCTACTCAAATATTTCTGTCTCTACAAAAGACTTTCAAGGGCTCCATTGAAGACTTCAAGTAAATTCACTGAAGCTCTCCATCAAAACTCTCAAGTTCTTCCAAATTAATTGGTATTCTCAGTTAAGGTATGTGGGTATTGATTCATGGATCCTTTCATCCATGAAGCCCAATCAATTTTTCAAAATTTTCTATCAAATTAAAATATGGTATTTTATGAGTTTTATGATCTCTATTCCTATTACATGAATTATAATTTAAAGTATGATCATGAGTCTATTTTGATATAAATTGATGGTTATTGCATTGAATTGAAGAGTTTTCTATGAATTCTCCCATTTTGATCTATAGGGTTCATGATGTAAATTATGAGTATTTTGAATTATACTTTCAAAGGATATTATCTATATGAATTATGTATGGGCTGATATAAAGTTTATGATCATGCATGTTTTCAAGTCAATTGATCATGCATTCATGTCTTACCTTAATTTCAAGTATAAGCTATGATCATGAACTTCCAAGTATGAATTATGATTATGTATTTCAATTATGATCATGAACTATAAGTATGTTTCGAATGATGATTTTCATGCAAATTATGGAAAGGGTGACTTAGGGCCCAATGTGGTGCCTTAAGGCCAAATGATATAAACTATGTATGTATGATTGATAATGTGGAAGGACAATACCCGCATTGCACTTATGTTATTAAAATGAGGTACTCCATAATTTTTAAATCTATGATCTTGACTATGATATATTTCAATTATGATTTTTATGCTATATATATATTCTGTGGGATTTGACTTAGCACTGAGGGGTCTTGAGGTGGGGGCCCTATCAGAAGCCCTAGTAGCAACCTCATGTCTCTTGAACTACGTGCCATCATAGGAACAAAGGTATTAGAGGCGAATACCTAAATCTCTAAGAGGTGAGTACCCAAAATATCAAGGCTTGGAGGTGAGTACCCGAGTCTAAGAACTAGGGGTGAGTACCTGGTTCACACGACCGCTTAGTGGATCCGCTTAGGCATGTAGAGTCTACCTTGGCAAAGTAGCTCCCTCATTCTCGATGTGGGTATCATCGGATTCCATGTTATAGCTCATAGGTCTTATTGTCGATTATGGTTCCTATCCCACATATGTATGATCTCTTAAGTATGCTATGATTTTAAATTATGCTTTTTAAATGCTTTGGTCAATATGATTTTCTCAAGACTTTACTTATTCCATCTTATCATGCATTTTACTTGACCTTTGCATTCCATGATTTACATTGCATGTCATGCCCACATACTTAGTATATTCCAACGTACTAATGCATACTTTTTGCCTACATTGTCTCATAATGTAGGGGTTGAGGTTGAAGATTATACTCATCTATGTGGCTAGTTAAGCTTTTCTTTTCAGCGGTGGTTGTGGTGAGTCCTCATTTATTGGGGACTAGTTATCGAGTTGGTTATTATTTCAAATACTTTTCATATGTTTTGTATTGAGGGTGAGATAGAGACATGTCTTAGCCCCTGCCCATGTTCATGAGTAGAGGCATCTAGTTGGATAAATATTTCGAGTCTATGTTGTCATATGACATTCTTAAATTTTCATTCATAGTTTAGACTCTCTTATGATGTTTTTGTTTTTCATTTACCTTGTGTATGCTTATGATATGTGCAAGAGGCTTGGTTGGAGCCCTTCGAGGTTTCGATCGCCGTGTTACGACTAGGCCCTAGGTCGGATCGTGACAATAACATCCGAATTTTATATTATTATTCATATGCTTTATGTCGGTTAACGGTCACTCTCACAAGGGTAAAAAAGTCTCTCTCAAAATGTTTAAGGCATTTCTTACTATGGCTAATATGTCTCACCCATGGGTTTATGACTCCCAATATGATTTAAGATCCTTACTACTACTTATGAACTTGGAAGCTCTTTTATGATTCCTCATTATAACTCATGACTATCCATGCATTGTATAAGTTCTCTTCATAAGGTTAAATTATGGTTTAAAATGACATTAGCCTTACTTATGATTCACTATTGCGTGTAATGGTCTACTTATTATATGTTCTAGCTTTGATCATACGTCATTGCTTTTATGTCATGCATTGCATTGCTCACATACTTACCACATTCAAAGTACTAACGCATACTTTTATTTGCCTATATTGTGTTATAATGTAGGGCTCAACGATCACCCTACACACTCTCGTGGCTAGATAGAAAACTGTTTCACTTGATTTTGTAAGTCTTCATGCTTCGGGGACTACCTATCGAGCTTGTATTTTCTTGCTACTTCTAGACTGTGTTGTCATTGTGAGACGTTCTCTTCTTGTTTGGGGAGTTAGTGGCTTATTCTATGCCCCCACCTATGATTAGTATGATAGAGGCATGTTTAGACATAGAGTGCATGTAGTCCGTTTGGACATATGACTTGAGATTCATTTCATTTTTAAACTTCCGTGTTTGAAATTATTCTTCTGCTTGTTTTTTATTATGTTTTATCTTACCTTATGAATTGATGTATGCTAAGAGGCTTGGCTGGGATCCTTCGAATTTTCGATTGCCGTATCACGTCTATGCCCTAGTCCGAATCGTGACATTATCTCTTAATAATGAATTTGGCAACGGAAGGGCATAGTGAAATTGGTCAGGTTGGACAGGAGAATGCAACGTGGCTAGTGCTAAGAGTGGAGGCTTATGAACCAAGATTATAATTTCAAGGTACATGCTTCCTTCTAGGTTTTTTGCATGATATTATGGGTGGATTAGGGTTGTCAATGATGCCTACTAGTACGTGTTGTATGTACTAATACTACTCTTGTTATGCCGTTTGGCATAGTCTGATTGCAGAATTTCAGTGATGTTTCATAGATAAAGATGATGATGATCTCTGACAGCTTCTACTCCTCTTTCATTATGGTGGAGCTGTCTTATTTCTTTTATAAACTGTACTCATAGAAGTTCTTGTACCTGTTTAGACTAGTTCCTTGGGGGTGTTTGTATGTTTTCTTGTAAAATTAACTTTGGAGGTTTAAGTCAATTTATGATAATTTCATAACCATTGAGTGTGTTAGCTTGCAATTTGTTTATTTTTTTGGCACGTTATACTCGATTGGGGGTTAAGGGTTCTCCTAGAGTAGGTGCCCGCACGGTCCGGTGAATTAGATTGTGACACTCTTTATATATGATATTTTTGATATATACTTCGTTTAGCCACTTCAATTAATCTAAGGTGACCAAAGTTCATATTGACGATATTGCTATTCACCTTAAAAGTGCAAAAAAGAACGATAGAAAAAATGAGATTCTTTTCACCTTTACCCAAAGATCTTAAGTTCAAGTTCTATTAAATAATTTCTATAACTATCCAATAATTAATAAATTATATTTTTATAAATAAATCATATGATGAAAGTAAGTTAAATTACATGTAGAAAAAAAAGGATATTTTGTACCTGATGCAATATAGTGATGCTTAATTTGCATCTTTAGAACTTTAATTGGAAGATTGATTGGTATGAAAAGCATAGAGCTTACATAATTAGAAAAAAATAACATGTATATATACAAATTCTATATTTAATATTAAATATGAATAAATAAAAAAGGACTAACTGATAATTAATATAAATGCGAAGTCTAAATATGCTAAGATATTGAATAAGGATACTGATCTAGACGATCAAAAGCTGAGGGAGGCCATATAACTAAAAACATAAAATGGAAAAAATGACCCATTGATTCTATTTAATTACTTTTGTCTCCAATTATACGTGACCGTAAATTAAAACAAATATAATCAACATTCAAGAAAAAAAAATAATTTAATAGAAAATAAATATCAAACTAAGTCAATACAAATTTTAATTATAATTACCATCAGCTGTTGATCATATTGTGGTGACCATTCACTTAAATAATAAAAATATGTTCTAAAATATTTATGTGAAATACATGTATCTAATATTTATTGGTTTGAAAATATCTGATATATAAATGTTTACCTATTTGTTATTTTAGATAACTTCTTCATGTAATTAATAACCGAAAAACTCACTTTTAGGTCAGTTAGATTTTACTTATCAAATTTATAAGAGTCAATTCTATTTCACTTTTACTTGTTAGATTTATGTGAGTCAATTTTGTAAGATTTATGAGAGAACTTCTTTAACCTTTTAGCGTGAGGTCTCACTTTTTTTGCTCTCTTAATAATTCGAAGTCATAACCTCAAAATTGGAGGTGGAGAATTTGTCTTCGAAGCTAAATTAAATCAAATTAATTTAATGTTTCAAATCTACAATATTGATGTTTGAAAATTATATGAAAAATACTATGAGTTGTAATCATTCTCATATTAATATGATAAAAAAATATATCTTAAATTATAAATCAAAATTCATGTAATTTGATTATTAAAAAGCGAAACATGACCACTAAAACTAAACAAAGGGAGTATTTTAAATATTTTTCCATCTTCGACCAGTCATTGCATATACTGAAAATAAATTTGTATTATATCTCTACATGTTATTTCAAATGAATCATTAAGCACTCCACTTGTTAATTCTCTTTCTTTTATTGATTTAACGTAATTGCTTGACATAAAATGGCTATTAGCATGTTTTGAAGTGGACAATGGCAAACGTATCTCTGGCTAAGCAATTACTTATGTCTTGTCTACTCCATGGTGCTCTAAAGACTCTAAAGATAATGACATCTTTATATTCAATAATAAATTAATTTTATTTTTAATTTTTAGTGACATATTTTTATATTAACATAGAAATAGATTGCCGTATTGAAGACTCATAATTATCTCGATTTTTTTAACAAAAAAAAAATTGCCTATCAAAATTGAAAATTTGTAGGACCAAAATTTTTAGGGGTGCATGGTCGATTCGGTTCGATTTTATGTATTAACAATTTAGTTTATCGATTTTCAATTTTTAAATATGTTAAACCAATAATCAATCCAATAAGATATTTTTTTTTATCAATTTTTGGTCCTTAATGGTTCATTTTTCAATTTAACCAATAAGAACATGCTCATATAAAATAATTATATAACTCTTCAAATATTTGGTGTGACAAGACAATAATGTAACTTTATAGAGTACTCATAAAATAAAAATAGTAGCAACTAACATGAAAAAAATTATACTAGTGCAACAAAAATAAAAGAACTAAGACAATAATGTGAATTGACTAACATGAAAAATAATATACTAGTGCAACAAAAATAAAAGTACTAAGACAGTAATGTGAATTGAAGGTTAAAACGCAAAGGTGGTAACCAATAAGATATTGATATTAATATTAATATTTACGTAGGGGTAAAGTTGTAAATTACTATTGTCTATACGGGTTATTGGTTTACCCAATAACTCAATATTAAAAAATAAATATCAAACCAATAACCTGATAATTTTTTAATAAAATTATTAAAAATTCATTAACCCAATAACACTAATTTAATAGCAATTTTTCAGTTTAATTTATTAGTAGATTTAATTTTTATATGCCCTTTTTTTAAAAAAAAAAAAGGCTAATGTACGATTTTTTGGTCACAATTGTGCCGTAATTGTCACATATTTTTTGCAAGTAGTTTGAGGCATAAAGTAAAAAAATTCAGAGTGTGGTGGAAATATGAGCTTAGAAAGTGACGCATTGCACGATCTTTTGTCTCAGCCAAACAAATTGAATTATTAACGAGAGGATTTCAATTGTTTTAGATTGCCTAAGATTTTGTGACGATGGTGGAATGTGAACCACAAGAACATATATATACCTATAGGCAGCTACCATGCATGATCTTCCTATGAATAATTGAAGATATGTTATTGGTAATAGAGAGTTGTCAACAGCCTTGTGATACCAATTACCTTTCATTTTCGTATTAATTGTTGTTATCCATCCCAACATTCTTTCGAACACCTAAATTTTAAATTGTGATGGCCAAGACATCTTCCTACTGATCGCTTTCTGTACAAAAATTAAATTTCATCACCACAATAGTAATGTTCACCATCATAGTAATAATACCTCATCATTGGCCATCACACATATATACCTAACCAGATGGTCAATATATCCAACGATACACAACTTTACAATTTTGGGAAGATAAGTGTACTATACATTTGGCCAATTCAGCCTTTAGATTCTTAGCTTTGAACACATTGCATCTTTAAAATTATAGGTTTAAATTTAATTAATTCTTTTAAATGGTAATTATATATATATATATATATATATATATATATATATTACATCATCGATCCATTGTTAGTATTTTTAAGGACAAATACCACAACCTCTTGAAGTAGGTTTCAATTTTTATTTTGACACCTCAACTAAATAAATACTTCCTTTTAAACTCTCCAATTCTCTTTCGTATAGAAGTATGTTGTTAGAAAGTATGTGTCCACCAAAACGTCAAAGATCGGGTCCTTATCAGAAAACAATATAGAAAATTAAAGAACAAGAATGTAAAATCATGATTTTACTTGGAAAACTCCTTGCTCAAAGGAGAAAAACCACGACTTGTCTCACAGGATTTCACCTCCAACTTCACTAATCAAACGAGTCAAAGATTTATATTACAAACTCTTGCAATCAAGGAATTGCACTCCCAATCCCTACTCCCTCACTACAACAACTCTGTTGTAACCAGATCTAAGCAATAACTCTATTGCTCACTAAATCAACACCCTAGCTGACTTAGACTTTAAGTAGTTTCCATAACTAACTCTAGTTACTTTGACAAGACAAGCAAACAAAGAACTAATCTAATTCCTTTATGAATTAGGAATAGATCTTACAAAGATTAAGACCACGAAATCAAGACTCTAAAAACAAGAAAAAACGACTGATAATTGGCATACCAAGTCCTTCGTCTTCCTTGAGAGAAGATTTCATAGAACAAGAGCTTCAAGGATTTTCCTTTTTTCAGTGATTCCAAAAAGTCAAAAGAGAAAAAGTTGTAGAAAATGTATACATAAATGATATACATTGTGTTGGGCATTTTCTATTGGATAGACAAATGTCCTCCTGTGACTGGTAAAGTTGTTGTTATGTGACTAGGAGGTCACGGGTTCAAGCTTTGAAAATAGCCTCTGGTAGCAAGGTAAGGTTGCGTTCAATAGACCCTTGTGGTCGGGCCCTTCTATGGAACCTGCGCATAGCGGGAGTTTAAGTGCATCAGACTGCCCTTTTTAGACAACTGTCCTCCTGTATAAGGACTTGGCCGTGCACACAACAGATCTGATTTGGCCGCGCACACAACAGACCTGAAGATTTGATAGGATCTGTGTTTGTACTATTGTCTGTTGTCACTGTCAACTTAGAGTCCTCAAAAGAATCAGGTCTTTTACCTGTTTCCTTAATTTGTTAAATCATCAAAACCAACAATATGAAGCATTATCATATGTCTATTAAACATCTCACTTATTATATGTAATAAGTATAGTCATACACGTATCATTATAGGTACAAATGTAATATCAAAGTCAATAATTCTATTTAAAATTTAATATTTATTTTAAGAAATTTATTAAATAAATATAATATTAAATTTTACTCTTTTAATTTAAAAATCCATGAATTCAATTTATAAATTTTAAATTTGAAATGTTATCTAACCTTTCATTTGAAATGTGTCTAAAGATATGAAGGGTTATGATTGATGGCTCTCTTCTTTTTTTTCTTTCTTTTTTGCGTTCAACCCAAGAAATTAATAGGGTTTACCGACAAATGAAAAATTAATTGAGGAATATAATTACGTAAGGCATACATACATGTTCTGATCACTGCTTAAAAAGGAGGAATCTTTACTGAATTGAACTTAATGGAATTTGATTTGTTGAGCTCCTGCTGCTTAATCCAGATGTATCGTAAATTCAACTTTAGACATATAACAGAGCAGTGCAGTGCTTCATCTCTCACATTAAAAAGTAACTACAATATACTTCCTCGATTTGCGTCTAATATTCTTTTTTTTTATCTCGAATTATTTGTTATTACTTCAGAAGTTTAAAATAAAAATTGTCATCTTTTTACGCTTGGTAGGTGTGAAGCAAGGTCACAGTTAGATAGGTTTGAAATTTTTTTCGGTCAAACATTATATTATTTATATATGATTAAAATTATTATTTTTATGTATATATAATAAATATTGACCCCTTTTTAACTTCTTTGCATGTTTACTTAGCCTTTTTATATCTAGAATTTTCTCAATGAAATTTTTTGACTTCGCCACTAATATAAAAAGTCTCACATCGATGGTTTAAGGAGGGTACTGGTGGTCTCTTTAACTTGGTGGGGGGATGGTGGTCTTTTTAACATAATTTGAGGCTTTGAGCAATTCTCCTCCGGTGAACTAGCTTTTAAAATTAAATTAGGATCAAAATTCATTTCTTATCATTATATTAAAACAGGACTCATTTCAATTTCCATTTTCGATACTGACCCTATATTAAATTGTTCATGCACTACATATTCAATTTTATGTGTGTGGATTTGGCAGGGGAAGGGGGGTTATGAAGAGTCCCTCATCGATGATTCAAGGAATAGATAGCCTCTTTAATATAATTTGGGTCATTCTGGTGGTATGACTTATGAGCTACTTACTTGTTACGTTGAAAACTATAAATATCTCAATAATTATGAAAAAAAGACATAAATATTTAATAAAAAATAATATCTTCAGTTATAATTTAAAATAAAATAATCAAGATCTTTTCTTGATGAATATTTTTTGAAAGACGTCTAAAAATAAATCATGATAGATAATTAGAGAAAAAAAAGAATAGTAGCGTGAGTACCAGCAGTAGTTCAAAAATTGAAAAGCAAATATCCCTCGTGCAACGTTTGTGTGCAGAAAGAAACTGATCTATAATTAAGTCCGTACTTTCAATGACTCATAACAATCATACTTTGAGATTTCAAAATAGTATTTGCTTTTCAACCTTTTTTTCTTACAAAAAAATATATTCTGAATCTGTCTCTTTTTGGACCAGTACTAGCCAACCAAGGTATATCAATATATTTTTAAGAAGAACCCCACCACAATTCAATTTTCTTGAAAAATAAAAGTGACAACCATACGATAATATATAAAGTAGTAGAATATTAATTAATTAATTAATTAAAAAAAAGGAATAGAAAAATATACTGTAGAGGGAGTAGTAGCATAATGAAAAAAACTTGGCCACATTCTGGTCGGAATTGGGAGGTTGTTGACCAGACAAAAGCCTGCACTCCTTCACATGGGTTTCTTTTTCCCCCTCAAATTAAGATAAATTATATACAAGCTGAATTAACCTCTTTCATTTTTTTTATTATTTTGAAGTTTTTTTTTCCCTTGTAAAAAAATTGCATAGAATAGAAGTAGAAAAAGGCCAAGAATTTATATTCTCTTGTGAATAGAGATGTCACTTTACTATAAATGAATATACGTAAGTGTATATATCATATATTATAATTGAAAATAAAATGAATAGATAATATTCAGATTGAATTGCGGATATTTCAATCTCTTTAAGAAGATGAGAAAAAGCTTAGAATAGTTCCTTATCTTTAGATTAAAACTCAAAGTCATTCTTGAATTTTCACATAGAGCACTAACAGTCCCTTATGTCTGCAATATTGGTGCATTCTTGGTCCTCCCCAAATTTTTGCCTATTTTTTAAAATTAATTTTATTCACAATTTTATGTATGAAATGTTCAATCATCTTTTATATATATTTAGTAGTAATGATAACTCCATGTGAAAGAAGGTGAGAAGAAATAACATCTTATCCTGTTCAGAAGGAACTTTATTGCAGCTAAACTAAGAAAATCTTGACATATAACGTTGCAAGAAAAGAAAATTTTGTACGATTACACATGAAATCGACTTGATGAACCTCTCGAATTATAGCTGCAACAAGGTATTTTTCTTCTCACTTTCTCCACATTAAATTATTATTTCCACTAAATATATAAAAAGACAATTGAACATTTCATGAAATTGTGGTTAAAAAATAGGTAAAAGTTTGGGAGAGGACCAAAAGTGCACCAATATTACAAACATGAGGGACTATTAGTGCTCCATTTGAAAACTCAAGAATGACTTTATGTCTTAACCCAAAGATAAGGGACTATTTTTGGCCTTTTCTCTTAAGAAGATTCAAGCCTCTAGTGATATAATTTTTACCGATTCAACAATATAATTCTTGACTTATTTTTTTCAAGATACAACAACTCAATAACGTAACGTTGTATACTCACATAACTCTGAAATAATTGAAGAGTTTTATTTTTCAAAGCTCCACTAAAAAGACACATTTATTCAATATAAAATTACTCCCTAAATAAGTTAAAAACTTAAAATATTTTTTTTATCTCAACCCTATTTTTCACTACATTTACCTCAATATAAATACAGTACAATATTTCTCATCTTTTTCGTTCGAAAAATACTGGGCCAATTAGTAAAAGAGAATGAAAAAAATATGTCAATCTGATTACATGAGTTACAAAAAATCATCTCACCACTTTTACACTTTATACTTACTAATTATCCATTTAATATTTTAATTTTTAATCTTAAAATAACACCAACAAAATATATTCCCGGAAAACCAGAAAAAAGTATGCAGATTTCAAGGGTGTTTTAGGTAGTGTGGTGAGGCTGTCTTAGATAATTTATTTAATTAGTTCAAAACTTGTTCTCAGATATCTTGCATAAAAATGATATTTTTCATTTTTATATTATTAACGTATGTTATTCTGCAAAATAACAACCACAAATAAAATAAAAAATAAGAAACGATGACGTTGAATATCTGAAAAAACAATTAGGACTTCAGATATAATTCAATTTCAAAGTTAATTAATAAGATGAAAATTATCTAAAATTATATAAGAATATCAGTAGTAATGATTCTCTCGATCAATATGGGGGCACTTAACAAGACCTACCACAAAGAATTATACGAATAATTAAGGAGATAAACATGACCTATGCAATACTGAAATTAAAGTTATATACACTATGTTCATCCGAAGGATAGAAACTATTGCAAAGGTTTCAGCGACTGCGAATTATTTTGGAATTTCAAAAAATATTTATATTATTATATCACATTTATTTATTACAGTATAACCTATTTCATTTAGCTTATAAACCTCATATAAAAGAATGATTACCTATAAATATTCCTTAGAGCAAATATTTCGTGTACCTTAAAGCGGTTAATAGCAGGTAACTATTCGTCGGCATGCTTATTACTTTTTTTTTCTTAATTTGTTTTTCAAAAAAATTAGGTAAAAATATATATTCTAAATTATGATAATTAACAACTTAAAATTTTTTAAAAGACATATAAAAAATATGATTGACTCTAAATTCTAGTAGTGCCACATAAATTGAGACAGAGAGAGAGAGTAACATATATTATTTAGAAATGATGTCAAACATATTATAAATCACAATAATTACCGACTTAAATATTTAAAAGACGTAGACAATTTGATGGATTTTCAAAATTTTACGTTGCCACATAAATTAGAACAAAGAAAGTAACATATTTATCTAAAAATTATATAAAAAAATACTATAAATCACAATAATTAAAAACATAAAATATTTAAAAACCTTACAAAAAATTTGATTGACTATGTCTAAAATTTATTTTTGTCACAAACTAGAACAAAAAAATTATATAGAGAATAGGATCAGAACTTGGATGAGATTACCGTATAATTTGAATATAGTGATAAATTAAAGACGAAATTTTGTCTATTTATGTTACATTTAACAATTAAAACCTCAAAGTTTTCATCAAATACGAAAAGAAGCTAAGGCTCGTTTTCATATGTTATTTTATATAAGTTGGTGACCTAATTAAGTATTCTATTCCGTAAGTAGGATTATAAATTACTTTTATATAGTTAATGTCATGTGGAAAAGTTCCGGTTATTCTGGCTTTGTAGGTTAACTTGATCAGCTAATTAATCTGTCATTCTTATTCTAACAATTTTAGATGGAGACGCATAATTTAAACCAAAATAAGTGAGATGCATGGAGACATTTAATTCATTGTATTTGACCCAAAAAATGGAAATTGGGTTATGTTTCATAGCAAATTTGCGGACCAAAATTGCTGGAATTTTACGTCGAACAATTAAAATGACAAATTCTATGAATAGTATTGTCATGTCGTGGGTTTTCCAAGAGCCCGGAGTCAAAAGGGCTACTTTTTTCTTTAAAAATACATAAAGTGTCAGTCTTTTTTTTTTAAAAAAAAGGACAAATTGCTATTTCAGTAGCGATTTTCTTTGATATTTTTAATGCCGTAAACTTTTTTAATAAAATCGCTGCTTTTGCACCGATTTTGTAATTTTTTTTTAAAACTATCGCTGCGACAGCAACGATTTTCAACTAATTTTTTTTAAACAATATCACTGCAAATATAGCGATTTTCAACATATTTTTTTAAAAAAAAAAAAAAAGAATCGCCGCTACTGCAGCGATTTTTCCCGTGTACTTTTTTTTTTTAATTATAACCTTTTGAAAGAGTAGTTTTTCTTACTTTTAAGCAATAATCCAGTGAAATGTTTTGATAATTAATTACATCATAATCATTATCAAATTTACGAACAATATTTTCCTTTACATAATATATTGTTTTATTATTAAAAAAATGATGATCTATTTTGATAATTAAAAAAATTGACTTACATATTTTGTTGTTGTTTACTTGTTTTTATCATAAGTTTTTTAGAGTCTACATAAAAGGATAAAAAAAATTTTGACAAAAAGAAAAACTTAAATCCTATACTACTAAAACACAGCAATTAGTCCCTTAATTGTTCTTGCCTCTAAATCAATCCCTCCTCTAGATAATTTATGAAACGTTGAAGAAGAAAATGCTAATAATAGTTTAGATTTAATTGTGCGTTTGAAGTACTAACTTTAAGGTTACATAAAATTCAAGTTAATTAACCTTAATGGTTCATTTATTAGAGAGTAAATATTAATTTTTGTAAGTTAAATTTAAATTTCATTTTTTATTTGTATCAAATAACACACTAAATTCACTCATTAAATCTTCTATTCCTATAGTAGATTGTCTACATACGATGAAATTAACTACTCTAAGTGTTTGGAAAAAAAAATAGGTCAAAGAATATTCATGGCATTACATAAAAAGTAACAAAGTTATAGGGCCAATTAATTATAAAAAACCATAGTATCTTACAATATATATTAACATAATATATAGTACTACTTATTTGATTTTGGTTTAGTGTGATGTGGACCTATTTTAAAATGTTCCCAATGCAACTTCATATCAACTTCCTATTACCCAAAAAAAGACCCAAAAATATTAATGAAATAAGACTATTTTTAATCCAAATTAGAAGGGTATTATTTTCCAAAAAAAAAAAACAGCTGGAAAATCGCTGCACTTCAAGCGATTTGTTTGACCAAAAAAAATATAAGGGAAAAATCGCTGCTATTTTCTTCTTTTTTTAAAAGAAAAAAAGAAGTTGAAAATTGCTGCACTTACAGCAATGTTAAAAAAAATAATTAAATTTTACAAAATCACTGCACTTTTATTAAAATATTTAATGGCATCGAAAATAGCAAAGGAAATCGCTGTTAAGGTAACGATTTGTCCCTTTTGGTTTTTTTTAAAAAAAGATTGGCCCTTTATTCATTTTTGAAGAAAAAAATAGTTTTTTTAGCTCCGGACTCAATTTTCTAAGATGGTACTGCATAAATTTACGTGAAAAGAAAATTTCATTTTTGTAGAGTGATATTGAAAGATAATTTATGTAGTATATAATAAAGTTAGACATAAACAAAGTGATGTGACACTCTTTTATGTCTAGCAATTCATTTATTTATTTTCTTCATTCCCCCCAATTTTTCCTTTTTCATTTTAATATATGATCTACTAATAATGTATTAATGAAAATCTCATAAAATAAATATTGAAATCAAATGTAATCAAGGTGGTCTTTATGATAAACTGAAGAGCGCAAAATATACATTAAATTAAGTGTTTTGCTAGTCAAAGATAATATAGTAAAAATTATCTTCACGAGAATTGATACAAATAATAATTCAAATAAAACTTGCTAACTATATTCAGGTGATTTAAACATGAATTGATTGTGGTTATGAACCACGATTATCAACTAAAATGTGAATAAAGACAATAGACAATTGACAATAATGAGACAAGGTTACCATCAATAAATGAAGTTAGGTGTCACGATCCTAACCCACCGCGATTGACATCCATACTAACTCTTCGATGGGAGAACCACTATTACATCCCAAACTAACAGTAATCACAAGAGATAAACGAATTTTAGATGTGAAATAGGTTAAATATGAGAAAAGGGTGTTGACTCAGCCAGTTCAACTAATCATGCGGAATATCCCTAGAATTTGAAAGTCATCATACTAAAACTCTAATGAACAAGTCTAAAGAAAGGAGGATGCAACCCCAAAATCATAAACAAGTGTCTGAAAGTCTAAGTCTTGAATGAAGGATGAAGATAGGGAAGATCGGCTCACCCTTGAACTCTGACTAGTCAACAATCTTCTATGCGAGGTCTTAACAGTCGCCTGAAGATGCTCTGTACTCAACAAAGATAGAGCAAGTGCGATATCAATACACAAAAACAACGGTATACTAGTAGGATCACGTTGCTAGCTAGTAAGTGAGACATGAGTAAATAACAACAACACAGTAAACATACATATATAGAGTATCTTACCACTTCTCATCTCATATCCAATAATTGAACACACTCACAGATTAAAGTCCCAATTATCATGCAATTTCTAGAAAGGGCCCTTTCATGGGACCTATAAACACCTATTAGCATTTCAAAATATGATACCCGGTTCAAGATTGTGTCAAAACGTGACACCCGATCCAAGGTTTTGTCGAAACATGACATCCGATCTAAATATGTGTTGAAACATGACACTCAATCCAAGCATACACAATCAACCACAAATACAGTGAATAGTTCAACAATCATATCTACTAAGAATAGGTTCATTCCAAGCCAAAGACAATACATAGTCATTTTGTATGGTTCATTTTAACTCTCCCCATTCACATACATGTATGCATATAATGAAGCAATTATCAAATACATATAACACATACAGGAAGACAAAACCATCACCTACCTCGAACCAATCTTTTAGAAACTCTAAATGCTGGAGCTCTCCCTTTTCGATTTCGTTCGGCTTGTTCTTAGTCTAAAAACAGTCACACATAATGCAAATTATCAATAAAATAGCATAACTCACTTGAATTATAATAAATTTACAACCCTTAGCCAAACTCTTGATCCTAATGCCTAAGTAAGGCTTTTCCCACTATTAATTTCAGGACAAAATTATGACGATCCCCTCTCTGGGCCCACATATTCAGGTATTGTCTAAGCAAGAGTCAGTCAGTTCATTCCTTCCAACCTTGCAGAGCTTCATGGGAATCGAACCTGGAACCTCAGGCTCCTTTACATCCACTCTAGGGGATCACCTTTCACCAATTGAGTTGTGGAACTCCAGTATTGGCGGCGTTCCTCTGGTTAGCGGCGCGTTTAACAGGTATTATCTGCGAACGCGTAAAGCACAAATTAGGAAGGAACTTTTAGAGTTAAACTCTTTCGCACGAACTCAGAATATGAAGAAGGGAAATAATTCCTAATGTCCTATAGCCTCCTGATTATAAGTGTGGTGCACAACACATCTATAAGCAAGACTCTACTAGACATGACTTCATAGACTCCCTAGTACTCTTGAACTATTGGCTCTGATACCAAGTTTGTCATGCTTCGTAAGGGTATCCTAGACGTGGACGACACACGAAGACCGTTGCTGATCTTCAAGCGAACCACTTGGTCCAATCACACCTTCATTCAATCACATTCTATCAGCGGAAGACTCAACTCACAAGAATACTACTCATAAATAAAGCCAAAGGCCAACCATCTATCCAATCAACAACTAGTCAGAATGAAACTAGTCAAAATGAAACAAATCAACATTCTAGTCTATGAAGCCTCTATCAATAATCTAAGAGGTGACAATGTCAGGTTCATGGCTACTATAAATCAAATAAAGGAAAGCTAACTCAAAGTTGAAAAGATAACTGCGGTATTCTCTAGAAATAGGAAGGACTCACCAACTAGTTGGAAGTTAATAGATCCTCAACGATGCTCCTCTTGATGATCTCTAGTACCTCTCTCTGCATCATGAAATGATGCAGGTCCATTTAGTACGTGGAATGTACGAGTATGTAAAATGGTAGAATAAAATATCAGGGTAGAATCTAATCAACTCAAAATCTCAACTCAAAAGAAGGAACAACTCAATCAAGATGTCCTAAGTCTAAACAAGAATATGATTTAGACAAGACCAATCATATACAATCCAATCCAATCTATTCTAATCCGACTCAAAGTACTATCAAGACCTATATGAGAATTTCTCTTATCCGGCAACTATCACTTATGAGACAGTAATAGTACAACAAAATCAATATTATTGCCACGTCCGTTCATACCTTGCTAGGATAAGAACGAATCAACAATAATGGATCCATAACTAATCATGTCCTATCATGTCAGGACAGTAATTTGGGAAACATCAGACTATAACGGTTCAATCCTCTCCTACATGTGGCGACGTAGTTATTGGGTTCGAGTTATTACTTACTCTTACCCAATTCAGTGTTCGATACTCCTCCCAAGACTCAAGCTCATAAGATAATCAATCTGAATTAAACCAAATCAATAAGTCTCTTTTGGACACTTTCAATTCATTCGTTTAATCAAATCAATCCCTTCAACCAATCAATTTCCCAATCGTTTTCAATAATATAATTAAAAGAGATTTTAGACAATCATTTATGACAACATTCAAGACTATCAATTTGTCGATACTATCATTACTATTATCATACTCATGTTCCAATCACAATCTTGCATCCATAATTCAAGGCTTTACACTCAATCTTAATATGTATATAATTCAATATCAATCAACATACTTCTAGGGTTTAAGTAAAACAAGTAGTTCAATTCATGTGTTCGAGGAATTTAGTCATAGAAAAACAATATTGCATCAATAATCAGTAAAACATGTATATTTTTAAGATAAAAACTTCTCGAGAAATATAATCATAGAGGCTCAATCCGTGCACATTCTATCTATCACAATCATGGGCACATAGAGGAACAAAATCCATGTTTTAGTTCAGCATTACGTACCTATACTCGAAGAACAATCAAGAAATCGGAGACCTCGCTTGAAGAACTTGAACCCTATTCTTGCTCCTCTTCTCAAATCCTCGCTTTCAAATAATCCAAGTGTTATTGAGGGTATTAGGCGTACTAGGTACTGATAAGGGAATTAATTTAGTCCTAAAACATTAGGGTTTTAGTCTAAGAGAGGTGGGAAAAGACCAATCTACCCTCATAAAAACCTAAAATTAGTTGTCTACGAGTCATCGAAGACTCGTAGAAACATCTAGGGTCGTCGTCTTCCATCGTGAAATTGGACTGGAATATATTGGGGCCTACAACTCATAGACACGAGTCGTCAAAGACTCGACAAGTCTTGAACTCTCCTCGTCCTGCAGGTTTCTCAGAAGCCTGCAGTAATGAATCTCTGAAGTTTCCCTACGGGTCATTTCTATGACTCTTAGGTACTTTGACCACTCATCAACGTCCCTAGTGGATGTGACCTTCCAGTTCAGAATTTGACTAAGTGTTAGGTTCTTCTAAGAGTCGTTTCTACAGCTCGTAGTCATCTCTATGGGTCGTTCTGTCAACTCGTAGTCAAGATACTGAGGCTTGTAGTTTCAGAATTTAGGCAAAGGCTCTATGACTCATTCCTACAACTTGTAGAAATGATTACGGCTCGTAATGGTAGCTCGTAGGGAGGCTTCTCCAAATTAAAATTTTACTAAGTATTGGGGAGGTCTACGAACCGTTCCTACGACTCGTAGAACAACCTACGAATCGTAGACCTCCCTCGTAGTCCATTGTTCAGTCTAATTCATCAATCTTTCCCATGATTTCCGAAATTAGTCTAGCCTAGAATAACACAGGGTGTTTCAAAAACCCTCCCTCAAAGATCACCAACCATGATTCTAGGTTCTAGAAATTGAAATACAAATTGGGGTGTAATTATCTTACCATTGGCGTGAGAATTCATGGAAAATTGATGGAAAAATGCCTCGGGTCGCCTCTTAGATCTTCAGAACATTTTTTGCAGAAAAATACGATTTCTAGGATTTTTCCCCGTTTTAGTCCCGACTGGCCCGCTGTGGCATGACCTATCCCGCCACAACGGCCTCGCCCTGGTGAGAATAATCTCACTCTGGCGCTATGATCGGAGACATAGAGCTTGTATTAAGTCTCAATGTCTCCCATTTTGCAACACACCCTTGTCCCATGACGTCTTAACATCTACTCTTCACGCCAAGTTTAATTTTAGGAGTTTTACTCACGCGAATACGATTTCGTAAAGTTATACAGGCACCATATCATCTTGGTATCAACTCAACTGATCAAACTAACAATTCGATCCCCCATCCATTATCGTATTATCTTATATATCACATGACTCAGATTTCGTCCAAGTCTAGCCTAGACTCAAAATTTCCAAGTCAACACCCAAAAATTTTCTGGCTTAGTTTTCTTCCCCCATTGGCATACCCGTAACAACGGGACAGGTCGTTACATTAGGGTATTAGTCAAAACAAGTGCAGGATGATAATCGGGATATGACTTTATTCTATTGACCATGTCTTAAGCCCAATCGATTTTCATAAATTCGATAGTTAACTAGAGTGATGTTTTATGGTTTAAATTACTCTTTTGATTAAATTTAAACTTAATTGAATTAACTACTTACAATCAGTGAACGTAAATATGCAAGAACGCTTAGGGCTTAATCTTGAGGAAGAATATTCTTAGAATATTTTTTCTCTTAGTTCAATCGATAATTTCAACAGGCTCTTTCAATAACTTAGAAAAAATTAGTATTTAAATCAAACAAGATAATAAAAATTTGTTTACTAAAATATTCCTCTCTTGATTAAATAAAAGAGAGAACAAATTCTCAATTTTAATGCAAATTCGTAAATGAAAGCATAAAATGAGAATCAACATCCAAAATTATTCATCATTACGTCATATCAATCAAAATCCTATAAGAAACTATTCTATAAAAACACATTAAAGAATAAGAATTAGAAGATATTACAATTGATGATCGATTTAAGCTTTTATATTGAATCAAATCGTGATGAAAAATAGTGAATTTTATCATTTTACATTATCACGATTCATACCCTCGTGATTCACACCCGCATAAATCTTCTAACATATCACAATAATCACTCACTGATCAACAAGTGCACAGTAACCACCAACACTTTGTGAATATAACTTTACACGTGTATATATATATAACAAACAATCACCAATGAATAAAGTCATCAACATACTTATCAAAATACAAACAAGTCATCAATAGAATCATGAAAATTATATCCATACTGGTATTATAATCTGTATCTTGTTAGAATTTTTAACACTTTCTTGAAAACCATAAATCTCACTCTCATATGTACATATATGCTAAAAGATCTTAATCTTGGATATCTAGTCATGATCTAAAGAGACCCTAGATGTCCATATACCATATCGGTGTGTACTTAATCCAATCACACACATAATCGCTCGACTGTAAGCTTACATCGAACTCAACTCACTCATCATTAGGTTACTAAGTGTATGATTATCATACCCATATATCTCAATATGCTTACCTCTCTAGTTACCTCTCAAGATATCACATTATCATATTTCATAATATCATTGAAATAGATAGTTCAATAGTTCGCATGCTTATGTATACCAAACAATCATTAATTCAGTTATAAACAAACACCAACTATGTTTGTACACCAATCAACATGCATTATAATTCATGTTACATATCAGAAACCAAGAAAAATCTAATTTCAAGTAAATCATAACTTACCTAATCAGTCGAAGAACTGAAAACGAACAAGCTAACATTATTGGAGCTTTCTCATTTTTCACCACCTCAAAATACTCACAGTCTAGGAAAAATAAAATAAAATGACACTTTTATCATGTACTTCCTCAAATGAAGATCTTGCGTATTCAAATCCACCTAATTCTACCTTTTTAGAGGATCAAACTATTTATTTTAAGGTTATTTCAGTAAACTAGAGGTTTTCATGATCATACTAATTTCATTCATGGAGTTTTATTCCTATTATCTCTTGAGCAGTTCGTATGCTCAAAGCTCCAATTTTTATGATGGTTTTAGATTTTCCAATATCATAAAAAAGGCTAAATTCATAATTTCATACTAGAATACATAATTTAATAGTCTAAAATTATAAACATGTGTAATTGTACTCTCCCCACATGTTTCCCTAGCAACCCATAAACTCCCATGAAGAACATACCTTTTGATTCTAGGAAGAAATCAAATTACAAAAGAAAAAGATGAAAGAAAAATACTTACCTCAAGAGAGAAAAACCCTAACTTGAAAAAGTCGCTTATGGGTTCTCTGGTAGAATATTCTAAGTTATGATTAAGACTGATCAAAAATTGACTTAAAATGTGAGTCACTGGTTTTTAACATTCGCTATGATGAAGAAATTCTTTGCTATGAAAAAGTTTCATAGCATCACTACCTTTACTATGGCAATGCTTGGCTTCACCATAGCAAAGCACTGATAGAATTTCAGAAATCGATTCCTCATTTTAGATTTTCACAAAACTCTTAACCCCAAGAGAATCTATATAAGGGTACTACGGTCCTAAACACTCATAACGATGGGATAGACTGTTATATACACTTTTCTAGCTCCGTGAACAAGCTGAACTGTTGTTATTAGAAAAATCACCTTATGCGGAGTCTTGAAAATATTGATTTATATTGCCAAAATAAATGGAATGAGATGAAGGAAAAGTTTGGAATTAGAACTTGATTCGAGCTAACGACATCCTATCATAGCGGGTAAATTTTCACTACGACGGTGCTGCTGAAGCGGGATGGGGACCGCTATAGTGGGGTTGTTAGGGGAGAACCTCGAAAATGCAGATTTTTTAAATTTTTCTCCTCTTCTTCAGTGATAAAATAGATGGGCATTACCCCAAAACCCTCAAAAAGCTGCTCTAAGCTTGGGAACAAGGGAGAAGAGGGATTCTAGCGCAAAGGGGAGGGAGGGATATGTCATGACCCTAATCTACCGTGATTGACACCCACACTAACTTTTCGGTAGGAGAAATGATACTACACCCAAAACTAAACAGAATTAAAGAAACAAAAACATTTAAAGTTGCGGAAACAATTTTAAATAATGAAATAAGCACCGAATTCCCATAAACTCAAAAAGTTTAATCAATCAACCAAAACATGCGAAAATTACCCCTAGAATTTGAAAGTCATTGTACCAAAACTCTTAAAAATTACAAGTCTAAAAAAAGGAATGCAACCCCGAAAAGTCATTAAACAAAATGTCTAAAAATTCAAGTCCGAAAAGAAGGGACCAAGATAAAAAAGAATTCATGGTAGCATGAAAGAACTAGCTTGCCCTTGAATTCTACAACTTAGCGATCGTCTACGCAAGGTCTCTCAACATCAGCCTAAAGATACTCCGTACTTAATAAAAAAGAACAAGTACAATATTAGTACACAAAACAATGGTATACTGGTAGAATTACGCAACGATTTCAGTAAGTGAGCTATGATCAAGTAACTACAACACAGTAAACATACATATATAGAATACTTTACCACTAATCATCTCATAAACAGTACATATATATATATATATATATATATATATATATATATATCAGGTTAACAATCTTAGTTTCAATACACTATCAAGAATGGTTCTCTCATGGAACCTACAGTTCACCTATTAGTGTGTTGGAATATAACACCCAATTCAATATTGTGTCAGAACATGATACGTGATCCAAATATGTGTCAGAACGTGACATCCGATCTAATGAAACACAACACAATCACAACACAATGAATAGTCTCATCACTTACAAATACCAAGAACAACTTCATTGCATACAATTGACATTAGATGGTCATTTAATATGGTTCATTTCATCCTTCATTATTCACATACATATGTGCATACCACCGAAGCAGTTAACAAGTACATATGATACATACAAAAAGACAAAATCATTACCTACCTCAAAATCAAGCTTTAACAACTCTAAAAAGCTAGAACTTTTCCTTTTTGAAGTCTCTAGGATTGTTCGTGGTCTAAAAACAACAACAATTACAAGAAAACAATAAATAATGGCCTACAATACCTAGATTATATTAAAATCCTAAACTTGGCCACTTTCATGATCCTATCACCCATCTAGGGCTATTTTCTACCATTAAATTCAAGTCCAGAACCCTTCCCTAAGTTATTCCTTATGGATTATAGGTACTAATAATCAAAATACAAGTTAAGGGGCGATTAACTTACCTTTATCATGAAATTTGGTGGAAAACTGGAAGAAATTTCTCTAGGTCGCTTTGGTCTCTTAAAAACAAAGTGGGATGATTAAAAATAGTTTTGAGACTTTTCCCCATTTTAATTCGCGACTGTCCTGCCACAGCGGGTCCATCCTACTATAGCGGCCCCACCCTGGCGGGAATAATCCTGCTCTAGTGGGATGCACAGAGATAGAAAGTCCATGTTTGAGTCCCAATCTTTCTATTTTTCAACACACCCTCAATCTATGACGTTCTAAAATCTATACTTCACACTAAGTTTAATTTTGGGAGTTTTACTCGCCCGAATACGATGCCGTAAAGATGTACAGGCTCCGTATCATCTTGGATATCAACTCAAATTATTAAAGTAATAATTTAATCCCCCATTCATTATGGTATTACCCTACACCTCACTTAACACTGATTTCATCCAAAATTGGCCTAGGCTCCTTATTTCTAAGTCACTATCCGAAAAATTGCTGGCCTGATTTTCTTTCCCATTTTCTTATCTGTAACGATGGGAACAAGTCATTACAGATTACCACCCATGTAGACTAGATTTTATTAATTGATTAGTTAGACCTGTCTTTATTCATATGATATCTTGTAAATTATCGGGAAATTTCATGCATAGGTCTTTGGACATGGAGTCTGAATGGTTTAATGAGTGGTTAGTTGAGGTTTAGGCAGATAGTAGATTAGATTAGCTATTATTGGCATTATGATGTTTTGTTAGGTATCATCCCGAGAAAGGTAATTGTGGGTAATTTAGATAGTGATCAGGAAATATTTGAAAGGAAATTCTCTTGGATAGGTAATGGTTGTGTTTTCTCTATTTATTTTATATGTGCTTAGTAAATATTCATTAGTAATGCATGCATGATATATGATTAGGAAAGAGGAGAGAACATGAGTTGAAATAAAAATTGTGGTCAATTTCATGCATTAAATATGCTTACTTGGATTGTACAAGTGTAAGATCCCAGAAGTCGAAAGATCGAAACAAGGAAAGTTGGGAAAATTTCTTGACTAAACCAGTTCCCACGACCTAACATACGACTCATAGAGGATTCTACTGATCGTAGGATGGATGCTAAGGAAGGAAAATTTGACTAAGTGTGGGTTGAGTCTATGACTCAGTTGATGACTCGTAGGATTTGTTATGATTCTTAGAAGTGAGTCGTAAAGTCAATGTCTGATTTCTAAAGAATAACAAGTCTGGGTACTCTTCAAATAACTCAATAAGACGAGTCGTAGAGAGGTAAAGTGGACTCCTAGGATGAGTCCTAAGGCCTAATTTTTGGACTAAGTATCAGTGGTGATTGACGAATCATTTGTACGTCTCTTAGAAGAGTCGACAACTCGTAAAAATGAGTCATAGAGGCCAAGTCCAATTTTCAATAGCTACTAATTTATGCAAGGGAGTTTACAAATTGGGTCTATGACTCGTAAAGTTGATGACGATTCGTAGAAGCCAGTCGTAGAGTCCTCTGGCCAGTTTTAATGAAGGGTATTATTGTCTTTTCTCATTTTTGGTTCAATGTATCTAGACTCCTTTTGGGCAAAATTCGTTATCTATATATACCCTAACCCTTCAATCTCCCCCCTACTCTTATTCAATTCTCTTAAAACTCTCTAAGCAAAGAAGAAAAGACTCTCTCAAGAATTCATCTTCTCCAAGCTAGGGTTTCAACTACTAAATCTCAATTGTTAGGAGTTTGATAGCTAAGGTATGTGGGTATTCATCCATGGGTTCCTTTAACCCATGGAGCCCAAATATATCTCTACTTTTCTACCCAATTCAAGTATGTATATTTATGGGTCTTCTCAATTTCCATTCAATTACATGAATTAAGATTCAATTATTGTGTATTTACTCAATTAAGTATGAATTACTATTTAATTGTATGAGTTTTGATGATTTACAAGTATTTTCTTTATAAAGCTACTTAGGGTTCATAAATTTCATAATGGGTCATTTCAAGTAGGATTCAATTGATATTGTCCTATAAGATTATGCATGATTTTATTCCAATTACATGATTTTAAGTTGAATTCACACGGATCCATGTACTATGCTATGACTTTCAATGATGAACTATGTATCAAGGATTTACTAATGACTTATGAAGCACATGAATTATGTTTCAAGTATGTTTTCAAGATAAGTAAGAAGGTGAGTTCTTCTCACCTAATTATGAATGTGTAATGATGAAGGGTCTATACTCACATTACATGAGACAAGATTAAGGAGCTATTCTATGATTATGTTTTTATACATAGTAGACGGGTAGTAGATATGGCTCCTCCCACATGATGTTGACTTTATGACTTATGATTTATCTATTCCATTGAGAGCTTACCTAGAATCGAGTGGGCCTTGAGATAGGCACTCTCTCTCGCAGTTGAGGCAAGAGACCCAAATTAAGATCCCATTGTTCCATAATTATGTGTCACCATAGGATAAAAGATCACCCATAATAGAGGCTTGATTCCTTTAAGGATCACAGGTAGTAGAGGATCGATCCTTCATGTAGATTAGTGGATCCACTTTGGCATATAAGAGTCTACCTTGGCAAATAGTCTCTTCCTTTCCTCCGGTGTATGGGTAAACATCGGGACCCTATGTTATAGCTCACCTAGTTTATGTCGGTTAACGATTTCTCTCACAATGTTTGAGGTATATCTTACTATGACTACTAATATCTCCCACACATTTCCACGATCTCTCATAAGGTTTAAGGTCTTATCTTACACAAGTTATATAAAATGATATAAGTTTTACTATGATGTTTATAATGCATTGACCACATATTTACAATATGATTTTAAATGCTTTGTAAGACTCATTCATGCTTATATGATATTGTCCATGCATTCTATGTTCATATTGTGTATGTCCGTATTTCATTGTTCATGCATATCTCACATACTTAGTACTTTTTATGTACTAACGCATACTTTTGCCTACTTTGTATCATAATGTAGGGACATACAATCATCATGCACATCTTATTCATAGCTAGAGCTTGTTATTACTTCAAAGTTGTTGGTGAGTCCTCATTCATCAAGGACGAGACTTTCTTTTCATGATTTTTACTTTTGACTCCTTTATGTTAGGGTGAACTAGGAGCTTGTTCTAAGACCCCGTCTAGTATGCAGAGGCATGTTTAGACATAGAGTTGATGTAGTCCGTTCTTGGACATATGACTTGAGATTTCATTTTCATTCCTAGACTTCTATGATTGAGATTGTTCTTCCGCTTGATTTTATTGTATTTTACTTGACGTTATGAATACAATGTATGCTAAGAGGCTTGGTTGGGATCCTCCGAATTCTCGATCGCCGTTTCACCTCTTGGACCTAGTTTGGATTGTGACAACAAGTGTGATTGCTATTCATCGTGATTGTGATTGTGATATGTGATTTTCTGATTAGATTAGGTACCATGCTGGTATATTTGGATCGAATATCATATTGATACATTTAAATCGGGTACCACGCTGATATATTTGGATCGGATACCACGTCGCTACACTAACTAATATTTAAAATCACATACCGCGCTGGTACACTAATAATTTGTGTGGGTTTCATAAGAGAACCAAATTGGTTGTTATACTCAGATTGATCATGTTTATTGTGTATATTGATTCAGAATAAGGATGGAAAGTCAGGATGTTGTTATGATCATGATCCACTTTGTCAACAAACAAGGAAGCTATAAATATGGGTCTTCCAATATCAATAGGTTGATTGTTTCACTCTTGTATCTTTTCAAAGGAAAAAAGATCTCTGAGGTTGATCGACCTACTAGACCGGAGGCAGCCATTTCTAACTATATATTATCTACTAGTGCACGTACCCGCACGATGTGCAGATAATATTAAAATATTATTTTTAAATATTTTTTGATAGTGATGTCTTGTTCGGACATGTTATCTTAAAAAAAAAAATTCAACTATCATATTGTTCCTCAATGAAATATACCCTCTCTCTCCCCACGTTCCACCTCACCTACCCCCTTTGCCCCACAATAAATTTATATGAATACAAATAACGAATCATATTTTTTTTTGTTTTATGAATCATGTATTAAACTGTTAGTATTGATTTTTTGTTATCTTATCACTTGGCTTAATACAATTATCAAGTGCTCTTCTTATCTATATATAAACCAAATCTAGTTATTTTGTTTACTCGTGAATTTCTAAATTTTTTGAATTTTTATTTTATTATTCACATCTCTTCAATTTAAAATTTATGAACAATAATATGACTCATATTTAATTATTTCATTATATTTTCAAAGTATTATCACCCCCCCCCCCTTTCTACGTATATTTTCTAATATATTTTAATTACTTTTCGCTAGTGTGACTTTAAATATATTTTTGTGTGTGTGTTATACGTGTTAAGAAGTTGAGTTTTCTTATCTTTTATTTCAATATATAAAATATTGAGTTTAAATTTAATTTACTTAAATTTTTATATTTTAATGCTCATTAAATTCATTATTTTGGAGATAACTACATTATTTTTCTGATAAACTGATGAACTAACTTTTATTTCTATATAATTTTAAAAGATTTTTAACCAACTTAGTATCTATTACAAATGTATAACTCAAATATAAATTAAAATTAGTGGTAAATTTTTAAATGATCTATATATCTGATAAGATTAACAAAATTCAAAGAGTCTAAATCTAAATACAAACATTTTATATAGTTTCAAATTATGCACTATCAAATGTATTATTTTTTTAAAACAGATCACTCATATTAACGTTCTCCTCGGCATAAAAAAAATCAGTCATGTAAATGTTATGAAGAAAACACCTTAATCAGATAAATAGATAATAAATAAAAAATATTCACGTGAACAAAAGTTATTGAATTACCTGTTGCTCAATCTTCTTGTCTTCATCCAAAATTTCTTGCAACATGTGATTAAATAAATAGATCACATACAAAAAAAAATATGAACACTTATTTTAATAAAGCTAATTTAGTGTACGTGCTTTGCACGTGTAGCTTAGCGATTATTATTAAATTTATATTTTAAATAATAATATTTTTATATAATACATAGTTTTAATTTTTCATATATATAACTATGGTAAAAATGAAGCTTACAAAAAATACAAATTCAAGTGAAAAAAGAGTTCTCACTTCATTTCTAATTTTCTATGCACCTCATAAACATGATAAAACACCATCACACTAACAATTACGAAGCAAAATTAAATGTAATAAACAAAAGTATTTCATTGATATCAAAAGTCAAAATTATATATGTTGGTATTGATACACGAAAACACAGTTTAAACAATAAGGTAAAGAAAAACTAAACTACATTATATATGAATATAATAATATAACACAACTACTTGCAACTAATCAATAATAACAAAAACAATTATGGTAAATGATGGAAGAGTGAAAGCCAATCTACATTTTAAAAGCCTTCATGCTTAATATCGTGGAAGTGAAGTTGATGTATGAATGATATATGACATGGAAATACTCTTTAAATGTTTGTTTATTTGGCTGTTTTGTTTTATTATTTTTTTTATTTATCTTCTCTTGTCGATAATTTTTAATTACATGACCGAACATCTCCCAGAGTCTGAACAAGCTATTCCACTCCAAATATGATTAATAGATAATTTTTTATTGATTCTACTCTAAGTCTACAGATTGATTAAGCAAAGGATCTATACAACAACAACAATCCAATGAAATCCCATATCGTGGGATCTGGGGAGGGTAAAGTGTACGCAGACTTGACTCCTACCAATGTAGGACGGCTATTTCCGAAAGACTCTCGGCTCAATAGAAGCATAGAAAAAGGTCAGACAAGAATATTAAAAGTAGATAAGTAGTTAACAAAAGCGGTCCAAACAATAGTATAATCAAAGCACAAAAAATAGTAGATATTATTAGATAATAACATAAACACCATAAATAATATAAATCAGAGTACAAGAAATCATAGTGCGTTAATACGCCTACGAATAAGGGGGAATAATGCCACTATGTACTAGCCTTCTACCCTAATGTGTGTCCTCCAAACCCTCCTATATAAGGTCATGTTCTCGGTAAGTCGTAAATGCGCCATGTCCTGTCTGATTACCTCTTTCCAATATTTCTTCGGCCTACCCATACCTCTTCTGAAACCATCCATGGCCATCCTCTCACATCTCCGCACTGGTGCATCTGGGACTCTCCTCTTCACATGTCCAAACCATCTCAGTCGCATTTTCCGCATCTTGTCTTCCATCGAGGCCACTCCTACCTTGTCTCGAATAGCCTCATTTCTAATCCTGTCGCTCTTGGTATGCTCACACATCCATCTCAATATTTTCATCTTGGCAACTTTCATCTTTTGTACGTGGGAGACCTTAACTGGCCAACACTCCGCCCCATATAACATAACTGGTCTAACCATTACTTTGTACAACTTGCCCTTAAGTTGTGGTGGCACTTTTTTTGTCACATTACACACTGGAGGCGAGCCTCCATTTCATCCATGCTGCCCCAATATGGTGTGTGACATCCTCGTCGATCTCCCCGCTGTCTTGCATGATAGAACCAAGGTACTTAAAACTACTTTTTTTTGGATGGCTTGGTTCCCGAGCCTAACTTCCGCGCCAACCTCCTGAGGTGTCTCACTGAACTTGCACTCTAGGTACTCTGTCTTGGTCTTACTCAGCTTAAACCCTTTAGACTCCAAGGTGCGTCTCCAATCTTCCAGCTTAGCGTTAACTCCGCTATGAGTCTCATCGATGAGGACTATGTCATCCGCAAAAAGCATACACCATGGCACCTCATCTTGAATTTATCGCGTCAATCCATCCATCACCAAGGCAAATAGAAATGGACTAAGAGCTGATCCTTGATGCAACCCCATCACAACTGGGAAGTGTTCTGACTCCCCTCCTACTGTCCTTACCCTGGTTTCGGCACCCTCGTACATGTCCTTGATCACCCTTATGTACGCTACAGGTACACCTTTAGCCTCTAAACATCTCCATAGTATCTCTTGTGGGACTTTATTGTAAGCCTTTTCTAAGTCGATGAATATCATATGCAAGTCTCTCTTCCTCTCCCTATATTGCTCCATTAGTCTCCTCATAAGGTGGATGGCTTCCGTAGTTGAGCGTCCCGACATAAATCCGAACTGGTTCTCTGAAATAGACATGGTATTCCTAAAATAAATACTTTTATTATTAGGGTTTAGTACATAGTTCAACAAATGAAAGATAATTTTTTATAATTTTAAAATTCTAAATAATAGGAGCGTGATTAAATGATTGTTGCTAAAAAATATGCATTGGGCCTACATTATTTTATTTCAAACAACAGACATCTTCATCATTCAAGTTTGCCTACTATTTAAGGGTAGCTTATTTATAAATTCTTTTCCACTTTAACATTAAAAAGGAATTTTCAAATTTTCGAATGAAACTCCAAGTTATCGGTTACCAAGATTGTAATTTAAAATCTATGACAAAAAAGAGTGAAATGCATTATGTAAAAAAACTAGAATATGATAATATTAGCATGAACAGATATATCAAAAGCAAATCTAGACGGAAGATCTATAAGCCTCAAATCTATACAAACAGATATAAAACTAACAAAAGGACGATTTGCTATTCATGATCAATAAAATAAATATAATAGAAAAGAAAATTTGAAACTTGAAAATCACAAAATAACGTTGGAGACTTAATGAAGAAAGCTATCTACAAATATAAAAATAATAATTTGTTTTTCATGATCAATAAAACAAACATAATAAAAGAGAAAATCTAAAACGTAAAAAATCACAAAATTACCTTGGAGACTCAATAACAAAGCTAAGCTCAAAAAATTTTATAACCAGCAGAAAGTATATGTAAACCTTAAAAAAGGATTCATTATACTTGAAGAAGAAAGAAAGATAAAGGACTCCTAAACCAATTTTTATAACAAAAAAAATAATAGTCCTAACCTAAAATTATTCCTAAATCTATATACGGATAGTAAAGGACTCCTAGAACTGGAAAAATCCAAAGATCACGTATTAAATAATAAGATTTTTCAAGATCAAAGTCATTTTATTGAATTCTATAATACAAAATATTAGGAGTTCTTACATTTTACAAATCTATTTTAAATTTAAATAGTCTCCTTATATAAATTCAAGACTATATTAGGAGTTCTTACCTATTACAAATAAGTAAAACTTTAATAGTTATAATTGTAATTAAATTGTAAAATCTTAAATATTAGAATAATAATTAAATGACTATTTTGAGGAAAATGGTGAAAAGACGATTTTGTCTAAAGCAAAGCCCTTTAATGAAGGGCAAAAACTTAATCAATATTTTAAGGATCTTCATGTTTTTACTATAGTAGAGATAATAACAAAAGTTAGCACTTAAAAACTAAAATGCTTAACTAAAAAAAAACTAAATTGCTTGACTAAAATTCTCAATAAAAGGTGGTTTTTAAAATTTTCATTTAGCTAATCGAATGTATATATACTTCAAACAAACAAAATAAGAATAAAACATATTACTTACTTCAATTCAAACTTGTATATAATAGCAAAAATATTAGTCTGTAATACGACTATCGCTTATCTGCATATAAAAAATAAAAATATCAAAGCACACAGAGTTTCTAGAAAATAAAGAATGTGAAGAATGCACTAAATCTGAATATTCATCAATGAAGTTAATGATCAATATCAAAAAAAGGGAAGGAAGCTTAGCGTTATATATAATTGTAGAAGCATGTATAAAAAATGTTAAGAAGATGAAGCTATAGTCTAACTCAAATTTCATTTAAATTTGAATTCAAATATTATATTAACTTTTAAAAGAATTTTTTTAATTGCTCTTTTTTATAAGCTAAAATTTGAAATCAGTAAAATATTTTAATCTTTCCCTACGTTTTCCCCCATTTTCCTCCATGAAGTAGTAGTAAGCTCTGCGTACACTCTACCCTCCCCACACTCCACTTGTAGGATTTCACTGGGTATGTTGTTGTTGTTATTTCCCCCTTTTTTCTCATTTATTTTCTTTTCTTTCTTCTTTCTCTTTTGTTTGTTTGATATGTCTAGGAGTGTGCAAAAATTGAACCGATTAATAAACCGAATTAAAAAAAGTATTATTGATTTATTGTTATTGGGTTAACAGTTATTTAATGGTTTTATAAAAAAAATTATCGAATTATCGGTTCGGTATTGATTTTATAATATTGGGTTATTATGTAAATCGATAACCCATTAAGACTATAATAATTTACTAATTTAATTTTTAATTTTTTTATTCATACATAAATATCAAACAAAAAATATTAATATAAATATATAACAAGTTAATCACTATATAATACGATTTAGTATTTAGTATTTTAGTATTTACCCTTTAGGCTTTGCCGCTTTAGATTCAGTGGCAAATGTTTGCAAGTTGCAACGACGGCGGCTCCAAGATTCGTATATTTGTTTTAAAAGTTTTTCTTATTGCCTAAATCAAAAACCGAACCGTTAAAGACCAAAAACCGATAACAAATATCTTATTAGTGTGATTATCGGTTTACGTATTTAGAAATCAAAAATACTGTAAACCGAACCAAATCGACTGATACACACCCCTAGATATGTCTCTCTTTTTCAAATTATTATTATTATTATTATTATTATTATTATTATTATTATTACTACTACTACTTTTATTATTATTATTACTTTTATCATTATTATTATTTTGATTATTACTATTATTATTATTATTACTACTACTTTTATTATTATTATTATTACTTTTATCATTATTATTATTTTGATTATTACTATTATTATTATTATTATTACTTTTATTTATTTATTTATTATTAATAATATTCTTACTTTTATTATTATTAGTAGTAGTATTGTTATTATTACTTTTATTATTAGTATTATTATTATTATTATTATTACTTTATTATTATTATTATTATTATTATTATTATTATTATTATTATTATTATTATTATTACTACTACTATTATTATTATTACTACTACTACTACTACTATTATTATTATTATTATTATTACTTTTATCATTATTATTATTATTATTATTATTATTATTATTATTATTATTATCTACTACTAGTATAATTATTTATTTATTATTATTATATTTTTAATTTTATTTAATATTTAAATTAAATATATTAAATACATTTTATATTATTATTATTATTATTATTATTATTATTATTATTATTATTATTATTATTATTATTATTATTACTGCTATTACTGCTATTATTACTACTGCTGCAACCTGCAACAATAATTATTTATTTGTTATTTATTATTTTTATTTTTATTTTTATTTTTAAATTAAATATATGACATTTTATAAAGCTAATCGATTTTTTTTCCAATAGTTTAATTTTAATAAATAGTTAGAATTGATTTAGAACTCTTCATCCATTAGTTTCTATTTTAAAGCTAATCGATTTTTTTTCCTTTTTTCTAAAAGTCTAATATTTTAAAATTCAAATACTTTTAATCTTTCAAATAATAAAAAAATTATTGCAAAGTATATTAACTTTGTCCTAAAAATACCACGTGACTTATCAATAGCTTGTCACTTGGCCTAACCATATTGCAAATTATTTTCCTTTATGATTTTACTAAGTTGGGATTATAAAATATTATTTTAATATAAATATATAATTGCATAGGAGTCGAAGAAGAAAGAAAGAGAAAGAAAAAGGAAATAAATTAAATTATATAGCATACATAGGTTCATCATCTTTATCTTATATCAGTACCCTTTATTTATCCTTGGACCCTTATACGGCTATAATGCATCTGTATTAAAATAATATTTTGCATTGCATGTCACGTTCACAATCCCTTATAGGTGATGAGATGATGGGGAGAAAGAAAGAGAAGAGAATAAGGTGGACGTGATGATAACAAAGGTGATAGGAAAAGGAAGAAGAAAGGGTGATTGATAATAGAAATAGTGGTGAGAAAGACTCCAACTAGCTATATCAAAAGAGATCAAATTTGTTTCATTTAGTAGCTAAACTCCCTCTTAATTAATAATTCTATTTCTTTTAAAATGCGTGTAAAAAAAATCAGGAGTCTCCAAAATAAGAAAAAGCTCATAATCACTGCTATTAATAATTTGAAAGTAATTTTCTGATAAAGGTGGTATAATATATATCCAGAGAGAAAAGTGACCAATGAGTAGTCACATATTGTTGTACTAATTCGAAGAAAGAAGAATTTGTAATGAGGGACATCATTGCTTAAGAGAACATCGACCTAAAATGCACATGATTATACTCCAAAGGAATTCTCTTGGAAGTAGGACCTAATTATTAGCTATTCATCAACAATACCAGATCCAAAACTATCGTTGTAAGTCTATTAAATACTAGAAAAAAAAAAGCAACATTCACCAGAATAATACTTTTGAAATAATATTCTCCAAATATTAGGAAATTGCCCCCACATTTTACTTACAATATTAATTAGTTTGACATAGCTAGCCATTAGAGTTAATCCATGAAAAATAGTAGTAAGTTGTCATTTTAATTATATTTGCTATTCTTTCGTCTCATATTAGATGTCATGAATTCTAAAAATAGTTGTCTCAAATTATTTATCATTTTAGAAGTTTAATACAAAATTAATTACATTATTTTCCTATTTTATTCTAATTAATAGTGATTGTTCTTAAAGATTATAAACACCTCAAAATGGTACATTAAAAAAAACAATTCAATAAAGAGAAATCAGGGGCGGGTAGACAGGCCTTAGAAAAAGTCACTAGCCACTAGCCTTAGGCCCCCTAATTTGAGGGCCTCATTTAAAAACAATAATAAGTTATAAGATATTATTTTTTAAAAAATATTGAGTATTATTTATATAAAAAAATACAAAATTTTCATACAAGGGAAAAAACATTATTAGAAGTTTGGCAAATTTATAATACTTATATTTCAAGAAAGATTAAATGGATCAGCTAGAACAAATTTTATTAAAATAAATTAAAATTTAAGGTTCCG
The DNA here is from genome assembly GCF_947179165.1 of Solanum dulcamara. Lineage (NCBI taxonomy): Eukaryota > Viridiplantae > Streptophyta > Magnoliopsida > Solanales > Solanaceae > Solanum > Solanum dulcamara. The sequence goes on from NC_077242.1 coordinate 20,671,137, forward strand.
TTCGAAACCACCAATATGTTTGAGCCATTCCTAAGAGAAATTATACCTTTAGACATAAATAAGGATAAAATAATCACAAACTCTCTTGATTAATATTTTCTTAAGAAACATGTAAAAAAAACACAACGGATGGTTTATAACGGAGGAAGTACCGTTTTATAGTTTAAACACAATACTTTTTGGTAAAATTAAAAACAAAAATTAGTTAAAGAATTCATTTTCAAGATTGTGTTAAATTTATAAATGAGAAGTCTATCCAATAGCTGGTGGAACTTAATTACAGGTTTCACTAATCTTACTAATTTAAGGTTTTACCAAAAAAGAATTATTTTAGAGAGGACAGGAAAAAATAACTCATACCAAAAATAATTAGTTTGGACATCCAAAACCCCCTTCTTCATTTTTTTTCTTTTTTTTTTTCATTTTTATTTGTCTAGCTCGGAAAGCTATGAAAAATTTATTATTTTATATCATTCATTTTTCGAACACTGATCGAATTTCTTTTATTTATAATTTCTTAAAAATTGTGTAAAGTTAATAATTGACAAATATTGTTTTACGGAGGAAGTACTTTGTTTCCAGATAAACACATGCAATGATTATTACTGTGATGAGTTTACACCCAACAATCCAAATAGCCCAAAAATGTAGACTGGATGGTAAGCTTTTTAATGAATTGTGTAAATATGATGATGTTTTTATTACTTTTTAAGAAATGAAATAATTCAAACATTAAAAAATAAAAATGGATGGAAGGAATAATTTTTAAAGCCCTCTCTTGATAGTCCCCTTCAACCACCATAACGGCTCTAGGAAAGGCCTTCTGTTAAATATTAAATGAGAAAATGTTAATAATAGGACTTTTAACTTGATTTTGGAAACTATATAGTAATTAAATTCGCCTTCCGTTAATTAAAGGATTTTTACCATTATCATTTTAGTTATAAAAAAAAAGGACTACGAAAATATATTTTTTTAAAAAAAGGATTACTCCTTACTCATAAGTAATGCTAACAAAAATATAATTAATTTCTTTTCTAATTATCAATGCTTTCAACTATATATTACGAGTTTTTCAACAAAATGAATTGAAAAATCACCGACATAAAACATGTTACCATTAACCTACAACACTTTAGCTATTATCATTCAATTATTCGCGGTGTTAAAAGGCAAAAAAAATAAAAATACATAAGAACTCTTTAGTTTTTTTTAATTCTTCAATATTTTTGGCTTTACTAATTATGCCTTTCACTTATATAATTCCTCATTTTCATTAATTTAACTTTCCATCAACAATTACAACTATGCCAACCTCCATTATTAATTTCTTAGGTTTTTGTTTTATTCTTAAAAATGAACAACATCACATCGATTGATTTCTGATTTCTATTCCACATGAATCAATGAATCTAAGGCAATCATCAAAATCAAATCAAGTAACTTGTGACTAATATATTCATCCAATCCAAGAAAAAAGCTTGGTACATACCAAAAATATTTACCTAACTTTTTAATCCTAATTTGTTTAGGGAAAGTAGAGCATTTATCATCTTGGTAAATTTAAGAAACGAACAAACATCAATAATTAAGTTTTGAGGTCATAATAGTTGGATCTAAGTAAAAATGATCATGCTCACAAGTTGTAATATGAGTCAATCTACCTACATTAGGTAAATATTTTCGTATAAAAGAAGTTGACGTCATTGATTTTGAAAAAAAAGATGAAGAGATAAAATGAAAAGAAAAAGAAAATTCAAAGGTTTGACCGTTTGGAGACTTCATGATATTCAATAATAAGAGAATTGTTTGGATGGTAAACACCTCTCACTTTCAGGCCTAAAATTTGAGTTCGAGTTACCAAAGAAGCAAAAAGGATGGAAAATCCTAGGGAGGGATAAAAAAGAAAAGGAACAAAAAAGAAAAAGAAGGATAAAAAGGGGAATTATAGAAATAATAACGTGGGTTCATGTTAGTAATCAAAATATAAATAAGACATCAAAATAAATAGTCATGTAAGAAATAATACTATAACTATCTAAAAGATATTCAATTTCTCAATTATTACAACTATCTCTACATTAAATAAGAAAAAAATTATTAATTTTTTTTCCAAAACATTCTTTATAAATTTAACAGTACATGATATTTTTTCCAACTATAATACGAAATACATATTTAAGAAAAATTAAGACCCTAAGCTATCACTTTAATGATCGTACGATGGAAACGGCCCTGATAATAACTCTCTTTTAACCTTTTAGATTGAACAAGTAAAATAAAATATATTAAGAGAAGATGGAGGTAGTAAGCAGGATTATTTGTTTTGGGGAAAAGAGAGATTAGAGAGGAATCTAATTAAGATTAAGAATGATGAAAATAATGTCTTGTCAGAGCAAAACATGGCTTATAATTTCACTAATTATTTAACCTTGTCCACTTCATTTTTGTCGGCTTCTTCTCTAATCTCTCTATTTTACAAAACGTAACATACATAAATTACTCTTTCTGTTTTCTTTTACTTGTTAAAATTTTTCTAATTAAATTAAATTTTTTAATTTAATTTTTCTTTTTATTTATCAAATTTAATAAATCAAGAAAATATAATTTTATTTATTTATTATATTTTCAATTTATTGAGAGAATTAATATATTTGGTATCAAAATATTTTGGAATTTGAATTATAGTTTTAGTGATTAATAAGGATAAAATATTAAATTCACCATATCAATAATTGATTTCTTAACAGGTATGTCAATTCAAAAATTGACAAGTAAAAGAGAACGAAGGGAGTATAATATAACACACGCATCTATATTTTCCTTTAATTATTATTTCTTATAATTTAAGATAAGTAACTTATACAAAATATGACTTACACTTTAAGAAAAATAATTAAAAGTTTATGTTAAAAATATTTTTAAATATAATCAATGCAATTAATATTCTAAAAAATATAAAATAGTTAAAAGTTCTACGTATTTTTTTTTAAAAAATAAAACTATAATTAATACACTATAAAATTTTAAAAAAACTCTCAACAAAGAATAGAATAGTATAAAGGTTGTATGTTGTAGCAATATAAAGCAGCTCCGTTATCATTGGCGTCCGATTTTCCGGCGACTTCTCTGCTTTCCCCCACACCGGCCAACACCTTGATTTTTGGTTGCTCCTCTGCACCTGGGGTGGCGTGTAACTTTATTCTTTCTGTCTTCCCGTTTTTGGGTGGCCGTTCTTGATTTTCCGGCGACCCTTGGTGGGTTCTAGTCTCAATTACCGCTTGAAATTGTAATCAAAGATAAAAAAAGGTTTCTGGTGGGTGCAGCGTTAGTTGAAAAGGCGCGGTCTTTGGTGGCAATGGAAAAGGAAGCATATTTGGATTTTAGGAAATTCTAGTGATGTTGGATAATTTCTGATATTACATCTAGAATTCCGTGTTGCAATTATGGAGCTAGCATAATGGTGGTTTAGTACCTAAAATGTTGGTGATTTCTATTTCTATCTTGAGAAAGTGAAAAGCTTTTTGAGCTGGAATTACGTGAAACCTTTCTGTTAGACGAATTCTTTTCTTCTTTTTGGAGAGAAGCAATTCAAGTGGTTTTTTCCACCTCTTTTTTACTGAAATGAAAGCGCCATCAAACGGATATCTAGCAAATTCAGCAGAAGGTTTTTACTACATCCCTCATTCATTCCTTTGCATTTCTATTTTCATGTCATAAGGGAGGTATGATAAGTGAAAGTTTCTGCCATATTTTAGCTTTGATGATTTGCTAGTGTGATAAGGCCTAACATGGATGTCAATTGATTATATTGTCACTTTATAGCCATAATATGCAATTTTTTCTTAGAGTAACTTGTCCTTGAGCCTCAACTTTCTTGTGAATATTTGCCTGTTTTAAAAAAAACATTCCTATTGCAAAGGAATGAGAACAGAAATACACTTTCTCTCAACTGCTTTTAGTTGTTTATTCTTTCATTAGTTAGTTATTTTTCGTGCATTACCAAAATGCTACTAATACAATTTGTATATCCAGGAGTACAAATCGTATTTAGTGTAATTGATCTACGGGATCATGTCTGCTTTCTGAGTTGGATTTCTGATTATATACTGGATAACCGTCAAATATCTGTTACTCGTCTTAAGTTTCACTTTTGACCTCTTATTAACTTCTCAGATGGTCCACTCTCCGTTAGTCGTTTTTATGGGGGTTAATATGGGTGCAATTGGTTTTGATTGCATTTAGAAATGCCTAAACTACTCCTGGCAGCTTGTGTTAACTCCATTTTGGAGAAAAAAGAGTACCGTTCGATTTCTGTGCATCATTCTCTGTCAATTTCGTAGGTTGTGCTTTGCTGACAAGTAAGCACTAGGAGGGGTAAGAACAGAGTTGAAAATAAGGTTATCACTGTAATAGAATAAAATTAATACTGCAAATTTCGCTTGATCTGCGTTCATGATGCTTTAATAGGATCCACTTGCTATAAGTTCATACTCTCACATGGTTTTCTTTGAGAAAGGAAAATGAAAAAGTTGTTCTTTTCATGGATCACTAGATCAAGAAATTGCTGTTATCTGCTCGTGTCATTGACATGCCTAAGCTATCCAGTATTGGTAAGTTTTTGATTACCACTAGGTATAAGAGGGTCACACGATGTTCGGTAGGTTCCTGGTAGTGCTGAAGCTTTATAATCGTCTGGCTCGTGGAACTCCGTATCTTTATGATGGGCACTAGGGAGCCTTGGAGCAATGGTAAAGTAGTCTCCGTGTTACCTATATGTCATGGGTTCAAGCCGTGTAAGCAATCATTAATGCCTGTATTAGGATAGACTGTCTACTTCACACCCTTTGGGGTGCGTCCCTTCCCCAGACCCTGCTAATGCGGGGTGCTTTGTGCACCAGACTGCCTTTTTAACTCCTTTGAATCCAACACTTGCTTTAGTCTCTGTTTGTGGTGACATAAATCCCTCCCTACAACTCATGAATTAAGAATTCTCACAACAACAAGGTCTACTCGACACATCTTTAGTACCAGTTGTTAATACTTCTGTTTAGGATAGGTTTCACTGTAATTATCCTTCAGTTGGGCTTAAAAAGGAAAAACAAAAGAAACTTACCTTTTTTTGTTGCATGAATGATATTTACTTAGCTAGTAGTCAAGAGAATATTTTCTCACATAAAGGACCTTAGTTTCTAGCATATCGAAGCATCAGATGTATAGGGGGCAGCTCGGTGCACTAAAGCTCCCGCTATGCGCAGGGTTCGGGGAAGGGCGGCCCGAGCACAAGGGTCTATTGTACGCAGCCTTACCTTGCATTTTTGCCAGAGGCTGTTTCCAAGGCTTGAACCCGTGACCTCCTTAGTTTCTAGCATATTGAAGCATCAGATGTATGTTTGTATAAAATTGAACTTTAATTTAGTAAATATGCATACCTGAAAGTTTGTAGCATAATGCAACAGGAGAAAGAAAGCTCATGAATTCAGAGTTATGGCACGCTTGTGCTGGTCCACTGGTTTCTTTGCCTCCTGTTGGAAGCCTTGTGGTATATTTTCCTCAAGGTCACAGTGAGCAGGTATGTTTCATTTGAAGTTTAATAGGAGTATTACTTCCCCCAGATATTGTCCAATGCTGAAACCTTACTTCGATATCAACACTATGCAGGTGGCGGCATCAATGCAAAAGGAGACAGATGGAATTCCTAGTTATCCTAATCTTCCTTCCAAGTTGATCTGCATGTTACACAATGTTACTCTACATGTATGGCATCTTCCTCTATCCACATATCGGCTGGGAATTCACGATTTCATAAATTATCTTTCCATTTCCACATATTTTGCTTAAATTTAATGATTGAATAATCGGTGTTTTCCCATACCTTCTTTGTATTTACAAATACGTAAATGGAAGATCAGGATCCCTGTACTTCTTTGTAAGTTTCGTAGTGTTCATTTGGATCCACAATCTCGAATTGACGTTGCATGTGAATTAAGTAGAAAAATATTGTTCTATCACGGCAAATTAAAGTGCAGTGGAGTTTCCCTTTTCCTAACATGTTATACTTGTGACATTTTTGTTAGGCTGACACCGAAACTGATGAGGTCTATTCTCAGATGACTCTTCAACCTGTAAACAAAGTAAGTCCTTTATGCTGTTTGCGGTTTCAGCTGTCATCTTTTCGGTCAAAGAACTTTTTACCTCCTCCCTTAAGAAGTTGTATGAAACAAACTTTATGATTCTGCAGTATGACCAGGAGGCTCTACTTTTATCTGATATGGGCCTTAAGCAGAACAGGCAACCTGCTGAGTTCTTCTGTAAAACTCTCACAGCTAGTGATACAAGCACACATGGTGGATTTTCTGTTCCTCGTCGAGCAGCAGAGAAGATATTTCCTCCTTTGGTTTGTTTATCTTCACAAAATGTCTTAAAAAAAAGAGATCTGCCTTTATGCATCTGACAGGGAGCTTCTTTATAGGACTATGCAATGCAACCTCCTGCTCAGGAGCTAATGGCTAGAGATTTGCATGACCAAACATGGACTTTCAGGCATATTTATCGAGGTACTTTTTAAGATCTTTTACTCTCTTATGTTGGAGGCTTAAATTTGATAATCCTGTGTGGAACTACTAATGGGGTAACACTTTGAGTCGCTATACTAGTAGTTGACATTTAATGTTTCCCTTCAAAGGATACAGTTTCAAGTTGAACTGCTAAGGTGACTCGAATAATTAACCTTCTTTTTTGTTTTTATAGAGTAGTGAATTTTCTTTCTAAATCTAAACCAACTTATGACAAATGTGATTCTTGTAATATTTTTCTTATAAATTTCTTGGTTTAAGCTTTCAAATATCTTTTAATTAACAGAGCTTATTTTGTAGTGTGTGTCTTAAAGTATATTGATGCAGAGAAGCTTACCCTAGTGAATTATGTTTGGGTCATGTAGTGAATTGTGAACATGTTCCCCTCAATAACTGGAGCCAATGTATCAGGTAAAAATTGGTCAGTTATAAGTGCTGACAAGGTTCATTGAAACTAATTTACATGATTTCAGGTCAACCAAAAAGACACCTTTTGACTACCGGTTGGAGTGTCTTTATCTCCTCTAAAAGGCTGTGTGCTGGCGATTCTGTCCTTTTCATAAGGTAACGGAAAACTTGGTTACTTTTTTTAAATTGATATGATAGTCATCTTGTTGCTAAACTGAGAAAACATTATGTAGAGATGAAAAGTCACAGCTTCTGTTGGGTATAAAACGAGCGAATAGACAGCAGCCCGCCCTGTCCTCATCTGTTATATCTAGTGACAGCATGCACATTGGGATCCTTGCTGCTGCTGCTCATGCTGCAGCAAACAACAGCCCATTTACTATCTTTTACAATCCTAGGTACTATATCACCCCTTGTTAAATTGAAAATATTTCGTGTTTGGATTTGTATGTTGAATTATACACACATTTTTTAAGTCTTGCTCCTTTTGTTCTTGACAGGGCTAGCCCTTCTGAATTTGTAATTCCTCTGGCCAAGTATAATAAAGCTATGTATGCACAAGTTTCACTAGGCATGAGATTTCGGATGATGTTTGAAACGGAGGAGTCTGGAGTCCGTAGGTACATGGGTACAATAACAGGTGTTAGTGATCTGGACCCTATACGATGGAAGAGCTCACAGTGGCGTAATCTTCAGGTATTCAGTCATCTAGGATTTGTCCCCAAAAAATTGGGTAGAATTTTGATATATTTAACTTAGTGGTCATAGTAGAGCTCTTCTCACTTCTTGATATATATTTCTCAGTCATACTATATACAGCTACTCCAGATTAGCAGAGCTTGCTTTCACTTTGGTTCATGTTTTTGATGGTATATAATAAACTGCATTTGCATTGATCCAATCCTAAATTATTTCTATATTTCATTTATTAGGTGGGGTGGGATGAATCAACTGCCGGGGAACGTCCAAGCAGAGTTTCAATTTGGGATATTGAGCCTGTCGTGACTCCTTTTTATATCTGTCCACCACCATTTTTCAGGCCCAAGTTTCCAAAGCAGCCAAGTTTTCCTGGTAAGCTACTAGACATTTAGCTGTCTCTTATATTGTTTCAAAGGTCTAGAAGAACTAAAACAAAGAGCCTATTTGAAGGTTTACTGTAGTTAAACCTTGACTTTGACTTGCAGGAAATCTTGGAATTTCCAGTTTTCCTTTGCAGTTAAATATATTTTGATTAAAATTAACTTATTTTTAGCATTAGCAACATGATATCCACCTTAGTTGGGCAACATAGATAATAGCACGATTTATCTCCCTCATCTCTACTTACAAAAAGGATAACTTCCTCGATATAATCCTCAAAGGGGTAGTGCTTTTGCAGGTGATGAGTCTGATATTGAAAATGTTCTAAAGAGGGGGATGCCCTGGATCAATGATGAGTTAGGTCTAAAAGATGCTCAAAACTCGATATTCCCTGGACTGAGCTTGGTACAATGGATGAGTATGCAACAGAACAATCATGTGCCAGTTGCCCAATCTGGACTTCCCAGTGTCTTACACAGTAATATAGGCAGTGATGATCATTCTAAGTTGTTGAACTTTCAGTCACCTACATTAGCTACACCAGGTCTCCAGTTCAACAAACCAAATCAACTAAACCAGCCATTTGGTCAAATCCAGCAGCCACAATTAGCATGGGCCCAACAGCAGCACCAATCGTTACAGTCTCCTGTAAGTGCACAGCAGCAACAACACACACTGCAGCAGCAGCAGCAACAGCAACAACACACATTGCAGCAGCAGCAGCAGCAGCAGCAACAGCAACAACACACATTGCAGCAGCAGCAACAGCAACAGCAACAACACACACTGCAGCAGCAGCAGCAACAAACACTGCAGCAGCAGCAGCAACACATGCTGCAGCAGCCGCAGCAACACATCCTGCAGCAGCCACAGCTTCATCAGCAAGCACAGCAGCAGCTGCAGCAACAACAGCGTCCATCCCAGCAGCAACAATTAGCCGGGAATTCATCACCGGTAAATCGTTGTGTATCCCCTAACCAGATACCAAATCAAACTTTTCCACAAGCTGTGGTATATGGTCAGCTTCAGCAACAGCAGGTACTATCAGCTAGTACCCAATCACAGCAAAATGTTCCTGTCAATAGAAATCCATTTCCTTCGACATCCTTGGCACAGGACTTCCAGTTTCAGCAACAAGTGGAACAGCAATCTAACCTCTTGCAAAAATCCCAGCAACAGCAGACAATGCCACAACAAGCTCCACTACAATTGTTGCAGCAAAGTTTGATGCAGAGGTCCCAAGTGCAACCATCATCACAGCAGAGCCTTACGGAGCAGCAGCTGCAACTACAGCTTCTTAATAAACTGCAGCAGCAACAGCAACAGAAGCAACAAGCACAACTATTATCTCCTGTTAGCTCTAGTCTGGAGCCGCGTATGCCCCAGCAACAACAGAATCGGCAACCACAAGAGCTCCAGTTTGCTCATCAACAATTGAGTTCCAACATCATGACCACATCCACACATCTCCAGTCAACTCAACATGCTTTCAACCAACTCCAAAGCCAGCATAAATCCCCTATAACAATCAAAGCTCTTTCTGGTGGTACAGATGGAGATGCTCCTTCATGTTCAACCTCTCCTTCTACGAACAATTTCCAAGTTTCACCACCAAACTTCTTGACCAGGAACCAAGGGCAAACGATACTGGTGGATGAGTCGGTTGTTGATCCTTCTCAAGAGCAAAACAAATCCGAATTTCGAATAAAACATGAACTACCGTTCTCAAAAGGTTCAGAGCAGTCTAAGTACAAAGGCAATAATACGGAGAACTTAGAGGCAGCCTCATCGACAACATCGTACGGGCTGGATTCTAGTGGCTTCAACTTTTCATTGCCTGCACTATGTGTGGATGGTGATGTTCAATCACATTCTAGGAACAGTCTGCCTTCTGCAGCAAATAATATAGATGGATTGAACCCTGATGCTTTGCTATCAAGGGATTATGATTCCGGAAAGGATATGCAAAACCTATTCTCTCCTTTTGGCAATGCCCCTAGGGATATAGAAACTGAGTTGTCTGATGCTGGGATCAATTCTCAACAATTTGGGGTGCCAAACATGTCATACAAGCCAAGATGTACCAACGATCTTGCTGTTAATGACAACGGTGTTCTGAATAATAATGCATGGACGAATCAGACTCAGCGCATGAGAACATATACAAAGGTCTGTTGCATGCACGCTTTGCTCTCTTTATCACTGTTTATGTGTATTCTCTTATTTCAAGATTCATATGATGGATTAGTAGTGTTAAGTCTCATTCCCATAATTTATGTTTTAATATCATTTTCCAACTGTGAAGGTTCAAAAACGAGGTTCTGTGGGAAGAACTATAGATGTCACCCGCTACATAGGCTATGATGAACTAAGGCATGATCTAGCACGTATGTTTGGAATTGAGGGACAGCTTGAAGATCCTCAAAGAACTGAGTGGAAGCTTGTGTATGTTGACCATGAGAATGATATACTGCTTGTTGGTGACGATCCTTGGGAGTAAGTGTTTGACTTTGTCGAAAGTTGTACTATTATTTGTCAAAGATATTCATGTTTTGCCCTTTTTTTTCTCAGGGAGTTTGTGAGCTGTGTTCAGAGCATCAAAATCCTGTCTTGTGCTGAAGTGCAGCAAATGAGCTTGGATGGGGATTTAGGTAATGTGCCAGTACCAAACCAAGCTAGCAGTGGAACTGACAGTGGTAACGCATGGAAAGGACACTACGATGACAACTCAGCTGCATCATTTAATCGATGAAGGTGCTCCAATTAAATGAACTAACTTTGCGATACATTTCCCTCGAGGCTGCAAACAACTCAGATCACCATATTCTAACTGAAGGCAAGTGAGGTAGTAGAACCTTGTTTTGTAGGCAGCTGGTGGGAGCAACTCATGGTGTGTTTCTGACGTAAATTCACATACCTTTTGAAGTCCCCGCATGTCTCATGGCAGAGTTGATATTAGATTAGTTCGATTCCTACTTTATTGTATGGTGCAAATTTTCAGTGAGAGAAAGAGAGAGAGCAATTTTAAATGTATTAATTATTGTTTTTCAGATATTGTAGGTGTAAATTAGCTTAGAAATTCAGGCATGGCAAAACTACAGGAAGAAACATTCCTGGTGTACTAAATTTAACAGAAAATGTATAGCTCTGACAATTGTGGAAAACTTGTCTAATGACATTGCTGAGCCTCAACTTCTTATCTTCTCCCTCTAGCTTGCCCTATGTTTAAAAGTTTGCTTTCAAAATTGCCACCTAAGCTATACACAAAAAATGAAGATAGAAAAAGCCTACTTCACTCTTGACCCCCATAATCATAGTAATTCATTAACTGGTGACCAAGAACTTCCATTGCCACGACCAATGAAGGAGCTTTTTGATAATGGATCTGCAGGCTGAATATGCTACCTCTTTGATCCACTACCCACTAAATCCTAGAACTTAGTCCCAAAAATGACACAAGCATATTTGGAATGACACAAACATTCCAAATATATATATGAATTATGCAAAAATTATAGCTAATCTTTCATAATCTGCAGGTTCCAATCACTTTTAACATACAAAATTCCCAAAAGGGTAGTTCCTCAAATCAAAAACAGAAATAATCAGAAACTTGATTCAACACTTGATATTAATCATTAATTTGCAGAGAGTATTAATCCTCACTCAAAAGTTGAATGCAGCTTTCCTCCTTCCTAGATCTTTATGAAAAATGTGCCACAGAATAACTCAATAGTCCCACTAAGATAGCACGGCCATTACATCGGACACCCTGAGTGTAATGTAATCAGACCCATCAGCACCTTTGAATTCACTACCTGCGTATTTGGAGTAGAGAACTGTATTTCCTGGGGATACTGAAAGTGGTTTCCTGTTTCCTTCTTCATCAAGAGGACCAGGCCCAACAGCTATAATCTGTAATTTCGAACATCAAAGAAGGTTTAGACTTTACAACATCTCAATCTATATAGGGAGCATGGACAAAGGAATGCAACTTCTTCCATTTCTAACCGTGCCAATTGAAGGCTTCTCCTTGGCTGCCTCAGTCAACAGTAAGCCTCCGGAGGTTTTTTCTTCGGCCTCGGCAACCTGAGAAGAAATGCAACCACCGCTTAAACTCATGCAGCCAATTAAAACTTTGCAGAAAATGCAAGTGTTTGAATCAAGTGCAACCGCTAAGTTGCCCACATGTCGGATCCTCCAAAAATGCACTACTTTTGAAGGATCCAACACACAACTGATGGCATTTTGAAGAGTCCGAGCAACATAAGAGTGCAGAAGACGAGCACTAGGGATAGGCAGATGATGCTTTAGAACCAAAAAGGAAAATTAAAGCAGAAATAGGCAAACAGCTGACTATGAAAAATTAGAAATATTGCAAACAAGGGAGGGAGGGAGGAGGCAAATGACAAACCTTGATTAGGACTCTGTCATTTAATGGCTGCAGATCCTTCACATCATCTGTCTCAAGAATACCAACAATATCATCCTCTTTCAGAATCAGGTGCTTTGATCCATCGAACTCCACCTCTGTTCCCGCGTACTTTGAGTAGATGACTTGGGCACCGGTCTATACACAACAGATATTTTCAGTGGGCTTGATTAATCATTAATGTATCCCAGCTTGACTATGTTGTTTGAATATATAGTATTACCTTGACACTAATGTCCACTTTAGTCTTGCCGGCTGAATGACCCTCCCCAACAGCAACCACCTCACCTCCGTTAGGTTTTGACTGGGCTGTTACTGGAAGTAGGATACCACCTACAGTCTTTTCCTCCGCGGTCTTAATCTTTACCAACACTCTGTCGCCCAATGGCTTAAGCGTAGTGTACTGCAAAGAGTAACAGCATTTAACAAACAGTCCCAAGTACTCATGTCTATTTGACAAGGGCAACAGCACAATATGATACTTTAAAGTCGCAGAAAAGCTGTTACACAATAGGCGTCTCTCTCAGGCTGGTATACACAATCAAGAATCAAGTACTTCTACAAGCAGATGACCTAATGTGCACTGATGCCATATTCAAGCATTCTTCACTCGAGAAGACAGCTAGTAATCAGGCAGGCACACACACACACACACCCCAAAGTGAGCTATTATTCTTCCCCTCAACTCTGCTCAGTGAAACATATTTTCCAGCAAACCCAAATTACAAATTTTGTAACACATTTGAACAGGCGGAGAAGCAATAGACAGAATGACGTTAACTTTTGGTTGAAGTTGCATGTTTCAGGTAACTCTTCCACAAAAAGTAACCTTAAGACTTAACCTTTCTTATCTTAAAAAAGAAGAAACCAAATATTAGGCGACCCCAACAATCCGGATTGACACATAGTTGATACTTTATATTTGTACAAGATTTAGAACAAGAAAAGGGTCAAAATTGGCTGAAAATCTAGACAGGGTAGTAAAGCAACCAATTGGTGAAATGAAAGGAGTTATTATTAGTGATGGAGAAAAGAATAGGAAATTGAGATAGATACCTTAGGAGCTACGGTGGTGGCAGCCTTGACAACAAGAGGACGAAAAGACCTGTTCAAAGGGGCAAAAGATACGGTCTTTACAATACAAGTGGACCTGAGTCCTTCAAAGGATGCAAAACCATTGCAAGAAATAGATGATGCCGCTAGCTGAATGGTCGCCATTTCTTTCTAATCCCAATCAAATTAAACAATGAGAAATGGTTAGTATCCCCTCAATGGGAAAAAAGGAAAATTAACGTAAAGAAGGATATATAAGCAAAAGGGTACCTGAATTAGGATAAGCTTCTTTTTCTTCTCAACTGGAGTAGATTGTAGGGAAATATGGAGAGTAGGTAAGAAGAGGATAACAAAACCCTAGAAGGTTCAAGAGGAGGGCTTTTCTGCAAGAGATTAGACGCTTCTAGAATTTCCTTTCTTCGACCAAAAATACTTTGGACTATACAAAAAGATTTTGGCTTAAAAATACTTTTCTATTTATTTTTAGTCTAAAAGTATTCTTCCATTAATTTTTTTGGCTCCTAACAACATTCTTTTTATTTTTATTTTTTAAAAATATTTATCATGTATCATTTTCTTATTGGATGAAATAAAAATTCACTTCCATTAAAATTTTTTCATAATTTATTTAAGCCAAAAACAATATACCTCTTCAAGACCCATTTTTTTTAAAAAAAAATCTAATATTTTTTGTTGTTGTAGCCTTTTCTTCTTATTTTTTTAAAGTTTGTTTTGGGATCATGAAGAAGAATATTGTTTTGATTTGGATAAATTATGAGGAAATTAATTTAAAAAATAGTTTTTTATTTGCCGTAGTTTTTTTTTTAATTTAGTTTTTTATAGTCATCAAACATGTATATTGTTTTGGTTTGGATAAATTATGAGGAAAAAATGGAAAAACTATTTTAAAAATCTTTTAGTTATACGTATTATTACATAGTATTATAATAACTATCTAAAAACTACCTTGGAATAACTAAAAAATATTTATTTATTTATTTTTAACTATCTTGTAATGACTAATTTAGTTTAAAATATTTTTTAACTATCTTGTAATAACTAAAAAATAAGTTAGTTACACATATAACTAAAATGTTTTAGTTATTTTATTTATACATATTGTAAAAAATCAGTATTATAAAACAAAAAAGAAAAATTAAGCCAAGAACTAAAAAAATCTAGTTTTTTTTCTGGATAACCGGATAAAAAATTATAGTCTTGTTCATCAATGTAGCTTTTTTCTTAAAAAGAATAAAAATGGAGGGGGGGGGGGGAGCGGGTCTTGAAGAGGTATATTGTTTTTGACTTAGATAAATTATGAATTTTTTTAATAGAGGTGTGATTTTTATTTCATCAAATAAGAAAATGACACATGATAAATATTTTTAAAAAATAAAGAATAAAGAAATGGTTGTTAATTTAAACAAAAAAAGGCCTAAAATACCCTCGAACTATTGGAAATTGTACAAAAATGTCTCCCTCTTTTATATTTGCTAAGTTACTTTATATTACAACACGTTATCAGCGCGAGGCTCCGGCTAATTTTCAAGGTAACAAGAGTGGTAAGAGTTTTATTTAATTTTATTTTTATAAAATGGCAAATATTTCCAAAATTGAATTTACTGCTCTTGATATTTCTGGAAAAAACTACTCCTCATGGCACTAGATGCCGAAATTCATCTTGAATCGATGGGTCTGGCAGACACCATCAAAGATGATAACCAGGCATCTAATCAAGACCGTGCAAAAGCTATGATTTTCCTCCGCCACCATCTTGACGAGGGTCTTAAATTACAATATCTTACATTAAAAGATCCCTTGAAATTGTGGAAAAATTTAAAAGAAAGTTATGACCACCTGAAGTTGGTCATGCTTCCACAAGCACGTTATGACTGGTTAAATCTGACACTGATGGACTTTAAAAATATAACTGAATATAATTCTGCTTTATTTAGAATTATAGCTCAGTTAACTTTATGCGGAGATGAAATCACGGATTATGAAATGGATTGTCCACTTAATCTTATTTTATACACGTGGGGCCCACTGAAAGTGGGCAACCCACTAATTTTCTTCTTCCTTTAGCCATCTATATGTGTATAAATATCCTTAGCATCGAAAGGATGTAAAAATACAGATATAGAAGAAGAAAACATACTGCTCTCTGTTTTTTCTTTTCTCCCTCTTTTATATTTGCCAAGTTACTTTATATTACAACACGTTATCAGCACGAGGCTCCGGCTAATTTTCAAGATAACAAAAGTGGTAAGAGTTTTATTTAATTTTATTTTTATAAAATGGCAAATATTTCCAAAATTGAATTTACTGCTCTAGATATTTCTGGAAAAAACTACTCCTCATGGCACTAGATGCCGAAATTCATCTTGAATCGATGGGTCTGGCAGACACCATCAAAGATGATAACCAGGCATCTAATCAAGACCGTGCAAAAGCTATGATTTTCCTCCGCCACCATCTTGACGAGGGTCTTAAATTACAATATCTTACATTAAAAGATCCCTTGAAATTGTGGAAAAATTTTTAAAAAAGGTATGACCACCTGAAGTTGGTCATGCTTCCACAAGCACGTTATGACTGGTTAAATCTGACACTGATGGACTTTAAAAATATAACTGAATATAATTCTGCTTTATTTAGAATTATAGCTCAGTTAACTTTATGCGGAGATGAAATCACGGAACAAGATAAACTTGAAAAAACATACTCCACATTTCCACCCGCGAATATGCTCCTGCAGCAGCAATATCGCGAAAAAGGCTTTACAAAATATTCTGAATTATTATCTCACTTACTTATTGCTGAACGCCATAATGAATTATTAATGAAAAATCATGATAGTCGGCCCGTTGGTTCTTTGCCACTCCCTGAAGTGAATCAGACAAATTCTAACCAACCAGAAAGAGGCCATGGCCCAGTCGTGGTCGTGGTCGTAGTCAAAGAAGAAATTTTAATCATGATGCTCGGCTGACACCGAGAAATAATCAGCAATATAAAAGGCAGGGTAAAAAGCCAGAAGCTTTACCGAAGAATAATTTAGAAACAATATGTCATAGATGTGGAGGTGTGGGGCACTGGTCGCAAATTTGTCGGTCATCAAAGCGCCTTGTTCAGCTATATCAGGCATCTCTGAAAAGGGCAGAAAATAATCCAGAGACAAATTTTATCTCTGAAGATAATATTGAGCCCATGCATTTGGATGTAGCTGATTTCTTTAATTTTCCAAAAGTAAATATGAATGTTGATAAGCCCGATAATATTTAAACAATTCTCTTTGTTGTTGTATGTATTAAATATTATGTTTGTATTTTTCTAGATCCATGTAATAAAATAAAATTTTGTATAATAAATTATGTATTAATTATAATATTTACTTTCTTTCTTTGTGAAGAAAATATGGAAATGCCTCAAATCTTGTTTGGATCAATGATAAATCACGAGGATA
Source organism: Solanum dulcamara (assembly GCF_947179165.1). Taxonomy (NCBI): domain Eukaryota; kingdom Viridiplantae; phylum Streptophyta; class Magnoliopsida; order Solanales; family Solanaceae; genus Solanum; species Solanum dulcamara. Next base: position 20,688,148 of record NC_077242.1, read on the forward strand.
TTTGTGTAATTGATAGTGGAACAACTCATGCTATATTTAAAGACGAGAAATATTTTTCCAATTTACTTAGAAGAAAAGCTAATGTTACTACAATTTCTGGTAATTCAAAAATGATAGAAGGCTTCGGAAGAGCTACTATAATTCTGCCTAAGGGAACAAAAATTGTTATAGAAGATGCACTATTTTCTTCTAAATCCCCAAGAAACTTGTTAAGTTTTAAAGATATCCGCAGAAATGGATATCATGTTGAGACAATAAATAAAATAAATATTGAATATCTTTGTATAACCAAGAGTGTCTCAGGCTAGAAATATATTTTGGAAAAATTACCAACTTTGTCATCTGGCCTATATTATGCAAAAATTAGTGCAATTGAAGCACATATGATCGTAAACCAGAAGTTTACTGATCCAAATACATTTGTGCTATGGCATGATCGAATAGGTCATCCTGGATCAATAATGATGAGACGAATTCTTGAAAATTCAACTGGACATCCGTTAAAGAACCAGAAGATTCTTACGAATGATGAATTTTCATGTGTTGCTTGTTATCAAGGCAAATTAATTGCCAGGCCATCGACCCTGAAGGTTGGCATCGAATCTCTTAGATTTTTAGAGCGTATACATGGAGATATATGTGGACCTATTCATCCACCTAGTAGATTGTTTAGATATTTTATGGTACTAATAGATGCATCATCTAGATGGTCTTATGTGTGCCTGTTATCATCTCGCAACCTGGCGTTTGCGAAGTTGTTAGCACAAATAATAAGATTGAGAGCGCAATTCCCCGATTATCCAATTAAGGCCATTCGCCTTGATAATGCTGGAGAATTTACATCCCAAGCATTTAATGATTATTGCTTATCAATTGGGATAAAATTTGAACATCCTGTTGCTCATGTTCATACTCAAAATGGCCTTGCAGAGTCATTTATAAAGCGCCTACAATTAATAGCAAGACCTCTACTAATGAAAACAAAACTGCCTATTACTGTTTGGGGTCATGCTATCTTAGATGCAGCAGCACTTGTACGTCTCAGACTGACACATTATAATAAATACTCTCCGTCACAATTAGTATTTGGTCATGAACCAAATATAGCCCATTTAAGAATTTTTGGTTGTGCGGTATACGTGCCTGTAGCACCACCACAACGTACAAAAATGGGCCCTCAACGAAGGTTGGGCATATATGTTGGGTTTGACTCACCCTCTATAATTCGATACCTTGAACCGTTGACTGGAGATTTATTCACTGCTCGATTTGCAGATTGTCGGTTTGATGAAACAATTTTCCCGCCATTAGGGGGAGAGAAAAAAGAACCCGAAAAAGAAAAAGAAATTGCGTGGAAAGTTTCATCACTATCACATTTTGATCCACGTACCCGCACATGTAAATAGGAGGTTCAGAAGATCATCCACTTACAGAAAATAGCAAATCAAATGCCAGATGCATTTACTGATTTGAAACGGATAACTAAGTCACATATCCCTGCAGTGAATGTACCTATCCGAATTGATGTCCCAAAAGGACCATCTACAAGTATCATAGCTTCTGAATCCCAAACACGCCAGAAGCGTGGTAGACCATTGGGTTCAAAGGATAAAAATCCTAGAAAGAGAAGCGTGAGAAATAATAAAGATGATACTACAATAGAACCTCCTGAAGAAGGTCAAGATTTGAGTAATCTTGATATTCCTGAAGAAATCAGTGAACCCGAGACTCAAGTGAATGAAGAACTTTCAATAAGTTCTTTCGGTGATAAGATAAAATTAGATCGATCTAAAATCACGGTTGATAATATTTTTGCATATAATGTTGCACTTAACCTTATACAAGATAGTGAAAGTCTTGAGCCTAAATCCGTCGAAGAATGTCGACGTAGATGTGATTGGCCAGAATGGCAAAAGGCAATTCAATCAGAATTAGACTCACTTGCTAAACGTGAGGTTTTTGGACCTGTAGTCCAAACCCCTGAAGGTGTAAAACCAGTTGGTTACAAATGGGTTTTTGTGCGAAAACGAAATGAGAAAAATGAAATTGTAAGATACAAGGCACGTCTTGTTGTACAAGGATTCTCTCAAAGACCCGGAGTCAACTATGAAGAAACATATTCACCAGTTATGGATGGAATAACTTTTCGATATCTCATCAGTTTAGCTGTACATAAAAATCTTGAAATACATCTAATGGATGTAGTTACAACTTACCTTTATGGTTCACTTGATAATGAAATTTACATGAAAATTCCAGATGGATTAAAATTGCCTGAAGCATGTAAAAAGTCTCGGGAAATGTACTCAATAAAACTGCAAAGATCATTATATGATTTAAAACAATCAGGGCGTATGTGGTATAATCGTCTCAGTGAGTACTTGATAAATGAAGGCTATATAAATGATGTCATTTGCCCATGTGTTTTTATTAAGAAAACGGAATCAGAGTTTGTGATACTCGCCGTTTATGTTGATGACATAAATCTCATTGGAACCCCTGAAGAGGTCCAAAAGGCAATTGAATATCTAAAGAAAGAATTTGAAATGAAAGACCTTAGAAAGACAAAACTTTGTCTAGGTTTGCAAATTAAACATTTAGCAGACGGAGTTTTTGTCCATCAATCTGCCTACACTGAGAAAATCTTAAAAAGATTTTACATGGACAAAGCACATCCATTAAGTACTCCAATGGTTGTTCGATCACTTGAAATGGAAAATGATCAGTTTCGACCTCTAGAAGAGGATGAAGAAATTCTTGGTCCTGAAGTACCATATCTCAGTGCTATTGGCACACTTATGTACCTTGCTAACGCAACTAGGCCTGATATAACATTTTCTGTCAATTTGCTAGCAAGGTATAGTTCATCCCCAATGCGAAGGCATTGGAACGGTATCAAACACATTTTGCGATACCTGAAGGGTACGATTGATATGAGTTTGTTTTATACTAACAAAGGTTGTGCAGACCTTATTGGTTATGCAGATGCAGGTTATTTATCGGATCCACATAAAGCCCGATCTCAAACAGGCTATCTATTTACACACGGAGGAACTGCTATATCATGGCGATCTACAAAGCAGTCCATTGTTGCTACTTCTTCAAATCATGCTAAAATAATAGCAATTCACAAAGCAAGTAGAGAATGTGTGTGGTTGAGATCGATGATACAGTTCATCAAAGAAAGATGTGGCCTGGAAAATGATGTCAAAGTACCCACAATTATATTCGAAGACAATGCCGCGTGCATAGCTCAATTGAAAGGTGGCTTCATAAAAGGAGACAGAACGAAATATATTTCACCAAAATTATTCTTCACACATGATCTTCAGAAGAATGGTGATATTGATGTACAACAAGTTCGTTCAAGTGATAATCTTGCAGATTTATTCACAAAGGCATTACCAACATCAACTTTTGAGAAATTAAGATATAAAGTTGGAATGCGACGTCTCCAAAATATCAAATGAAGCTTTCATCAGGGGGAGTAAAATACGCGCTGCACTCTTTTTTTCCTTAACCAAGGTTTTGTCCCACTGGGTTTTCCTGGTAAGGTTTTTAATGAGGCAGCAATCAAGGCGTATTACCAGATATGTAAGACACAAGCTTTATGGATATTCATGATAAATATGTATATTATGTTTTGTAAAGTTTTTTTTTTTTACACGTGGACATCCAAGGGGGAGTATTATGAAGTGGATTGTCCACTTAATCTTATTTTATACACGTGGGGCCCACTGAAAGTGGGCAACCCACTAATTTTCTTCTTCCTTTAGCCATCTATATGTGTATAAATATCCTTAGCATCGAAAGGATGTAAAAATACATATATAAAAGAAGAAAACATATTGCTCTCTGTTTTTTCTTTTCTCCCTCTTTTATATTTGCCAAGTTACTTTATATTACAACACTTTTCTATTTATTTTTAGTCTAAAAGTATTCTTCCATTAATTTTTTTGGCTTCTAACAACATTCTTTTTATTTTTATTTTTTAAAAATATTTATCATGTATCATTTTCTTATTGGATGAAATAAAAATTCACTTCCATTAAATTTTTTTCATAATTTATTTAAGCCAAAAACAATATACCTCTTCAAGACCCATTTTTTTTTTTAAAAAATCTAATATTTTTTGTTGTTGTAGCCTTTTCTTCTTATTTTTTTAAAGTTTGTTTTGGGATCATGAAGAAGAATATTATTTTGATTTGGATAAATTATGAGGAAATTAATTTAAAAAATAGTTTTTTATTTGCCGTAGTTTTTTTTTTAATTTAGTTTTTTATAGTCATCAAACATGTATATTGTTTTGGTTTGGATAAATTATGAGGAAAAAATGGAAAAACTATTTTAAAAATCTTTTAGTTATACGTATTATTACATAGTGTTATAATAACTATCTATAAACTACCTTGGAATAACTAAAAAATATTTATTTATTTATTTTTAACTATCTTGTAATGACTAATTTAGTTTAAAATATTTTTTAACTATCTTGTAATAACTAAAAAATAAGTTAGTTACACATATAACTAAAATGTTTTAGTTATTTTATTTATACATATTGTAAAAAAATTAGTATTATAAAACAAAAAAGAAAAATTAAGCCAAGAACTAAAAAAATCTAGTTTTTTTTTGGATAACCGGATAAAAAATTATAGTCTTGTTCATCAATGTAGCTTTTTTCTTAAAAAGAATAAAAATGGAGGGGGGGGAGGGAGCGGGTCTTGAAGAGGTATATTGTTTTTGGCTTAGATAAATTATGAATTTTTTTAATAGAGGTGTGATTTTTATTTCATCAAATAAGAAAATGACACATGATAAATATTTTTAAAAAATAAAAAATAAAGAAATGGTTGTTAATTTAAACAAAAAAAGGCCTAAAATGCCCTCGAACTATTGGAAATTGTACAAAAATGTCTCCCATACATCTATTGGGCCTAAGATTTCCTTGACATCCATCTTTAGGTCCAAAAATGACATTTTCTTTAACAGAAAAGGATATTTTATGCCCATAAATCGATGAGGGGCATTGTTGTATCATTTTCAATAGTTCAAGGGCATTTTAGGCCATTTTCTGTAATTAAAATTCTGTTAAATAAATTTTAATTTTTAATTAATTATAAATAATTAAATTGTAACCTATATATGACCGCCACGTGTTTAAAAAAATATTTAAATTATTTAATTAAAATTTTGTTAAATAAATTTAGATTTATAATTAGTTTGAAATAATTAAATTGTAACCAATAGATGTCCGCCGCGTGTTTAAAAAAATTATTCAATTTATTTAATTAAAATTTTGTTAAATAAATTTTGATTTTATAATTAATTTTAAATAATTAAATTATAACCATTAGATGGACACCACGTGTTTGAATAAGTTTTTTATTAAATTCAATTTATTTAATTAAATTGTAACCAATAGATGACCGCCACGTGTTTGAATAATTTTTTTAAACATGTGGTGGCCATCTATTGGTTACAATTTAATTATTTAGAATTAATTATAAATCAAAATTTATTTAACAAAATTTTAATTAAATAAATTGAATAATTTTTTTAAACACGTGGAGACTATCCATTGGTTACAATTTAATTATTTAAATTAATTATAAATTAAAATTTATTTAATAGAATTTTAATTAAATAATTTGAATAATTTTTTTTAAATACGTGGCGGTCATCTATTGGTTAAAATTTAATTATTTAAAATTAATTATAAATCAAAATTTATTTAACAAATTTTAATTACGGAAAAGGATCTAAAATGCCCTTTTCCTTTAAAGAAAAGGTCATTTTTGGACCTAAAAGTGCATGTCAAGGGCATTTTAGGCCCAATCGATGAATGAGAGGCATTTTTGTACCATTTCTAATAGTTCGAGAGCATTTTAGGCTCTTTTCCGTAGTTCAAGAATAATAGTGAGTCAAAAAGGTGAATGAAAGGATATTTTTAGACCAAATGATGAGTAGAAAGTTATTTTTAGACCAAAAGGTGAATTGAGGATATTTTAAAACCTCTTTCTATAGTTCAAGATTTTTTTGGTCCTTTTTCATATATTACGCTCTTCAACTGATTCAAATTTGGGCCCGGGTTACACCCTTTTGCAGATGGACCTTTCAACCATTCTCCTAAAGGAAAAGTCATAATTATCCAAGAATTTTCATTAATAGTTATAGTTTGAACGATAATTATAAATAATAGTAATAATTTATTTAATTATAATTTATCGCAACAATTTTAGAGAAAGACAGAGGATAAAAGTGAGCGAGTTTGAGAGAGATAGAGGAGAGAGGCGAGCATGTTGTATCACTGATACGACTTTTATCTCAACTAATACACAGATACACACAACATAATCTCCTCATTTCTTTCTCTCTCAATCTCGCACACAAATATATATATATATATATATATATATATATATATATATATATATATATATTCCTAATATACAAATATATTTTTTGTGATACATAAATATAATTGGTGTATCAATCTAAAAGGAAGAGAAGATTGAAAAGCCAAGAAAAGTCTCACATGTTTTCAGTTTAGTGATGCAAATATTGAACAATAAATTAATTCCAGAATGAAAATTTTGATATATCGATGTTAAACTAATAATCTGAGTGTCACGATTCAAGCCTAGGGCCTAGACATGACATGGCGAATGAGGAACCCGAAAGTACGTCAAACAAGCCTCTTAGCATTTCTTTTAGCCTTTTATAGGTAATGAAAATAAATAAACAAGCGAAAATCATAATAGTAAATCTTCAACTTACATATGTCCAACAATACCTCTAACTTTTAGATTTAACGGGCTAAGACAAGTCCCTATCTCACCCTCAATCATAATAGAAATAAATGTCATAGTAAGTGTCTAAAGATCTCGACATATCATAAACTAGAAAGATAAAAGGAGTATTGTTCCCAGAACATGGGAACTCACCCAAAGTAGCCTTCAAACGAAATATCAGCTAGCCACGTGGAGGAGAACGTGGAGGAGCACCGGTTCCTACATGGTGATATGTAGGCAAAAGAGTATGCGTTAGTACTTTGAATGTACTAAGTATGTAGGCATGCATTACAAAGTAAAATATTTAGGACATTTATAAGATAAAGTACATAAATGAGTGCATGCATAGAAAGTCAAGTAGATAGCATTTAAATTATACATATGTGGATATATACATGCATGTTTAATCATGTAAATAGCATTTGAAACGTTCGTTTGTGGGGAGTTGACTATAACCGACATTAAGACCATGTGAGATATTACATGGAATCCAACATAACCCCCTACGTTGGTCGGAGAGTCTACTTGCCTAGGATAGAACTCCATCAACTTTACATTCATTCTTTAGCTTTAACTTTAAGGGCTTTCATGGATCCATTAGCCTATATACAAAGAACAAACTGAGTTGCGAGCAGAGTTACTTAGGGAAATTACTAGTGTACAAGACGACATTAGATTTAGTACCTATAGAGTAGAATTGTACGAAGTACTCTGGAAAGTTAACTCATTAGGATAAACAAAATAGATTCATTAAAACATCTTGAATACTTAGATCAAAGAATACATCCTGAAAAGAAATACATAGCTTTACATAAAACTAATATCATTAGGTGTAATTTTGCACAGGGAGAACATATATTACATTCCGAAGACAAACATCACAACACTCTAGTAGACTTAATTATAAATCTTAGTGATAACATCCAATTAAAGGATAAAAGAGTCATACACCTCTTAGAAACTGTAGAAAATAATATAACTAGACAAAATAAGATACTAAACAAGTTAGAATAAAATTTTGATTTTCTCAAATTCCAACAACTAAAACTTGATAGGAAGATTCAATATCTAAACACAAAGTTTAACCTTGAAAAAATACCTACGAAAACAAAAATAGAAAAGTTAGTAAAAATAATTATTGAAAAATCTAAAGAATTAGAAGTAAAAAATACCCAAGTAGTAACCAAGATTACAGACCAAATAGAACATATAACTACAGAAATTAAGGATTTGAAAGAAATAATAAAAAGACTTGAACAAATCTCTCTTTCATGACCGAAGAAGACACAAATTATAAAAAAGCTTTAGAAAATACAACCAACTATCATTCAGACCCAATCGGATTTTCAGGACATTCCTACTTGTATAACAGACAAAGTAATAGTCAAACAAAATAATACAATAATAACCTTGCTAATAGAGTTAAATATCAAAGTGGATAAGATAATTAAAGAAAAATAACCAGAACTACAAGTACCTAATAATACAGAAATAGACGCACTAATTAATCAATTAAAAAAGATAAATTAACTCCACAAAAAGAAAAACAACAGCTAGTTAAAAAACCACAACCATGGACCTTTTTCCACATGAATCAAGAAGGACAGCCGAAGAAAATAGTAAAAGAGACAGACAAAGAGTAAGTTATTCAGATAATAGAATAGGTAGTAATCTTATATCTCAAATTCTGTCACGAAAGAGACACCCTAGTGAAGAAAAAAAATTAAGAATTAAATAAAATAGTAGATATAGATAAAGACTTGCAAATATTTCAACAGAATCAATTAAAATTATTAAACCCAAAACATTATACAATGTCCGATGTTTCTCTAAAGACAATCAATTGTATAGGCATTATAGAGAAGAACAAAGATCTGCCATAGGAGAAACCTTTGCAATTCTAAACTTAGTTAATCCTAATTTTTTAAGAACAATTAAGAATCCTTCAATAATGTTAATGCACATGGGACTAATAGTCATAGGAATAAAAGGACTAACTAGAAAAAATTTAGGCTCTAAGGTGTTAATAGTATTATATGATGATAGATGATCAGACTTTAAAAAATCCATCATCGGATTAACCGAAGTAGATATGACAAATAATGGAGGACTATTTTATATCAGTCCATACTTTTTAATAAATTTAAAAGAATTTGGGAAACACATTAACATAGGAATATAAACTAAAGGATAAAAAGAAATGAATAATGGAAATAATTTATTAATGTGTATAGGTTTTATAGGAAAAATGACTCTAAGTAGCAATATAAAATTTAAGCTCCAAGTAAATGATGTTGTAGAAGTAATGGGGAATAAGGGGATAAAACTAATAAAGCTCATTAAAATTAACCTAGAAGAATATGCAAGCTTAGAATGGAATTTAGATAAGCTAAGCAAACCCAAAGTATTTGTACCAGAAAATCATCTAATGTACACTAGTTCAAAGGAGAAACATCAATACGATTCACAGACTATAATTATAATAGTCAAAATCACATAGATGATATAGACACAGAGAGCATAGTAGCTACAAAGCAAGAAAAATTTATGAATATAGAAGTAGTACAAGAAGGTTGTGAGATAGATTATGCTATCGAAACAGCAAAAAAATTATACAAAGAAAATAAATACAGTGTCTTTAGATGTAAGGGTTGTAAAAAAGGTTGAATGAATATTATGAAAACAATTGAACATTTTAGACTATTCCCAAAAAGATATGATAATTTAACATATAGGATTGAGGACACAAAATGTTTAGAAAAGACTTCTACAAAAGATGACATAGAATCATTGTTAAGCTACAAAGAATTAATGAATGAAGCAACAAGTGCACATAGTGCTAGTCCTTTCCAAAGAACTAGCCAAGCTCCTACTATTGGGTATAGTACGGGTAATCTGCCAAGGAAAGCCTGGCCTACACCAGCTGCAGAAATAAAAGAAAAAATTAAACCAGCAAGTAGGAGAATGCCACTAGAAGAACCAATTAGACTGCAAGAAGGACGTAATAAAGGAAAGATACTTAATATAGTTGCTCATGATCCACAAATGTGGAATACAGTTATAGATATATGGAAAGGAATAATAGTAGCTGACTTTATAAAAAACTATCCTGAAATAGATGTAGAAACAATATAAAAATATTTAGAAACTTTCTTAGGAGAATCATGTAAAGCAGTATGAGAAGCATATAAACAAACTTATCTCCAAGAATTCCATAGTCTAATAGACTTAGGACCAAACCCATATAATTTCGCTAATAAAATACATGTACTATTAACAGGAGAAGACCCAAATAGTAGCTTAGCTTTACAAAGAAATATTGTTATAAAATTAGAACAATTAAGTATTACAAACTGGATGCATATAAAAGACTTTCTTAAAGACTGTTTTTATTATTGCACTTTAGCGGCAATACCTTTGATGGAGAACTAGGTAAAAAATTATTTCTTAAATTACCTGGCGCTTTAGGAAGGGAAATAGAAGAAAGATGGTACAAAAGAGAAGGTGTAGAATAAAATCCCATAGCTTTATGGTCAATAGGAAAAAAAATACAACATGTAATGGAAATACTAGAAGAAAAATGTACTAATATACAAATACAAAAGCAACTTAAACAAAATGAAATAAATTTCTGTAAATTTGTAATTTATACTACTCAGAGCTATGATAAAGAACCACAGAAGAAAAAGAAATATAAAAGACGATTTTCATATAATCAAAAGTCAAGCAGACATAAAAAGTACTACTTAAAAAGATCCTCAGCTAAAAAATCTTATTTAAATAAAGATAGACATGTTAAAAAATACAAAAATGATAGAAATTACAAAAATAAATTAAAATGTTATACATGTGGTAGTATAGAACATTTAGCTAATACAAGTCCCAAAAGAAACAATAGTAAAACACGAAACTCTCAATTAGTTGAAGAACTACAAGAAACATTACTAAATGTAGATGAATATATGTCAGACACAGAAAGTATATATTCTATAGTGAGTATTGAAGTAGCAGATAAAACTCAATCTGATTCAGCTAATTCTGAAGAAGATAATATAATAAATGAAATAGAATTAGAAAGAGGAATGTTAAATCTAGAAGACTTACAATTAAGTACTATGATGAACATAGGGAAATAATGTAGCCATAATTTTGAAAGACATAAAGGAATAGATAGTAATCAATGTAACATATGTAAATGGTATCCTAGTAAACTAAAATAGAGCCAAATGTCATACATGTGGTAGTATAGATCGCGGTGGCAGTAGTAGCAGCAGCTCATAATGCAAACACAATGCCACTAATTCTTTTTGGAATACTTATTATTGTTTTGTTTTGCATAGCCGATCCATACATCATGAATTCCAGTCGTTGAATAAGCTACTAATATTTGTGTCAAGCAGATTATCTATCTCTTAGGTGCAACCTTTTTTCTGATTCTATGTGAATGTGCAATGCTTTGAGCATAGTCGCCGCTCCTATTACTTTGCAATAAATAAACCCCAAACATTTAGCTAATACAAGTCCCAAAAGAAACAATAGTAAAATACGAAACTCTCAATTAGTTGAAGAACTACAAGAAACATTACTAAATGTAGATGAATATATGTCAGACACAGAAAGTATATATTATATAGTGAGCATTGAAGTAGCAAATAAAACTCAATCTGATTCATCTGATTCTGAAGAAGATAATCTAATAAATGAAATAGGATTAGAAAGAGGAATGTTAAATCTAGAAGACTTACAATTAAGTACTATGATGAACATAGGACAAGAATGTAGCCATAATTTAGAAAGACATAAATGAATAGATAGTAATCAATGTAGCATATGTAAATGGTATCCTAGTAAAATAAATAGAGCCAAATGTCAGAAATGTTATGTGGAAGAAAGTATCACTTGTATAGAATCTAAGTTAGAAATAAAAGTAAGAAACCAACAAGAGCACATGCCAGTAAAAGACTTGATTACTAATTTACGATTAATAACTCTAGAGATACGATTAAATGAGTTCAAACAGAGCCTAATTACCATAGAAAAAGGAAAATAGAAAGTAGGCTTAGATGAAACTTGTACACAAGGAACTATACATCTAAACAATATAGAGACTGAGTTCATGAATATTGAAGAAAATAGTACAAGCCTTATATGTAACGAAGACAAACAATTCAGAACAGTAAAAGTACTAGCTAGAATTAAGATTAAAGACATAGAAATAGAAACATTAGCACTTGTGGATACAGGATGCACAAGTTGTCTTAAAAATAAAAAAATACAGCCAACAAGAATTTGAAAAACGTTTAAAGAACCTATATCAGCAATACAAATGGACGGAACATATAAATTTTATCATCATTATATAGAAAAATTCCAAATAAGTTTTATTAATACATGCAATGAATTTTATAGGCCTACATACAATATGTATAAAATATTGGCAAAAGATTTGGACATTAAAACAGAACTATTAATAGGATTACATTTTCTTATACAAAATAATGGAAGTTGTTTATTTTTGAGAGATGGAATAATGTTATTCAGAAATAAAACTTACACTTCAGTACAAACTATAAACCCTCATACAAAAGGAAGATCTCAAATTCAAGACATAAAAACTCCCAAAAAGAGCATAACGCCATGTTGTAAAGAATGTGGTGATAAAGGTAGTTGCTCTTCACAAAAACTGTATGAAGAATATGACGATTCTTTAGAACAATCATACTTAGAAGATATGGAAAATATTACACACTAATAAATGTAGAAACTAAATTTTATAATTTTCAGAAAGAAATAAATACAATAGGAACAATAAAAAATTGTAAGGATTTAGACAGTATAATAGCAATATTAGATGAAATAGAGATAATTGGTGAAAAATCTTTAATACATTGGGGCTGTAATAAAATCATGTGTAAACTAAACATAATCAATGCAGAATATACTATAAAAACTGTCGCTATAGAAGCTAACGATGAAGACACAGAAGAATTTAGTAAATAAATCAAAGAACTATTAAAATTAGAAGTAATAAGAAGATCTACGTCTAAGCATAGATCTGCTGCATTCATGGTAAGAAACCATAGTGAGCACGTAAGTGAAAAAGCTAGAATAGTAATAAATTACAAAAGATTAAATGATAATACTAGAACAGATGCATATAAATTACCAGACAAAAATGAACTAATAAATAGAATACAAGGTAAAAAACTATTTAGTAAGTTTAATTATAAATCTGGATATTGACAAGTAAAAATGCACCCAGAAAGCATAGAATAGACAGTATTCACTTGTCCTAAAGGACACGTTGAATGGCTAGCCATGCCTTTTGGTTTAAAGACAACACCACCCATATTCCAAAGAAAGATGGATGATATGTTTGAAGACTATAAGAACTTTGTATTAGTCTACGTAGATGACATTCTAGTATTTAGTAAAGATATCCAAGAACATCTAGGACACTTACAAACTGCTTTTAGGTTATTTGTAAAATATGGAATAATAATTAGTAAAAAGAAAATAGAACTATGTAAAACACACATTAATTTTCTAGGAGTAACATTAGGAGATGGCAAAATAAAATTACAGCCACATATAGCTAAGAAGGTATTAGAAATGCCAGATAGATTAGAAAATACAAAAGACTTACAAAAATTCTTAGGTCTTGTAAACTATGCTAGAAATTTTATTCAAAACTTAGGAAAAATAGCTGGACCTTTATATGCTAAGATAGGAAGTAAAGTACAAAAATATTTTAATACACAAGATATTAGACTAATAAAACAAATAAAAGAAAAAGTTAAGAATATACCAGACTTACAAATTCCCTTAGAATCTGATTATTTAATAGTCCAAACTGATGGAAGTCAGTTAGGATGGGGAGCAATTTTAAAAACTAAAGCCAGCAAGTAAAGAAGTAAAAACGAAGAAAGGATATGTGCATACCAAAGTGGTAAATATAAAGAAAAAGAAAATATGAGTAGTATAGACGCCGAAGTACTAGCAATAATATATGGACTAAATAGCTTTAAACTATACATATTAAACAAAAAAGAAGTATTAGTAAGAACAGACTGTGAAGCTATAGTCAAGTTTCACCAAACAATATATAATAAAGCAAGTAGCAAAAGACGATGGTTAATTTTTATGAATGTTATATCTATATATAACAATATAGTCTTTGAATACGTAAAAGGAAAGGATAATGAATTAGCTTATAAGTTGAGTAGATTACAACTTAGAACTAACTAAATTAATTATATTTCAGCATAAGACCAACTAGCCAATAACCAGCAGACAAAGGTAAGGGTATAGCCCAATCAGATTCATACGCTCAGACACTACTAGGAAAGATTAATTTTAGACCCCAAGGTACAGTTGAGATGATGAAAAGAATTTGTTTTGGTAAGTTCAATTTGATTTTCTATCCTCAATGTAACCTATCTTTTAGAATACTGCCAGACTGTAATATAGATAAATCGCAGAAATGTTTAGTAGACAATTTATGGATAGCCTATAACAAGCAAGACACTAAATATTTTATTTGAGCAAACAATGCTTTATGCCAATATTTTTGAGATAAAAATAGAGAAAATAAATTTAAATATTATGTTGTTATACATGGTAAATCAAATGGTGTTTTTCAGATCTGGATAAAAGTAGTAGACTCAATAAATGGGGTTAAAAACCCTCTTTTCAAAGGTTCCAATAATTTTACTGAAGCTTTAGACTATGTCAGAGAAATACTTGGACCAAACTGTTATATTTCACCAACCCTCAGACAAAGCCAAACCCAAACTCCTCAGTACAACATTCAGAAAGTGTCACAACCAAGCCTAGGGCCTAGACGTGACACGAGGAATGAGACACCCAGAGGTACCTCACCCAAGCCTCTTAGCATTCATTAAGCATTTCATTGGTAATGATAAAGAAATCAAGCATAAAATAAAAGGGGTGTAGGGACTAAGGGGATTCACATTTAATAAGAGTCAAAGACAACATAACATATTTTTCTATGTCCAACCATACCTTTTACATTACAGACTTAACAGGGGATAAGACATGTCCCTAGATCACCCTCAAAATAAGTGTCAAGAAATGCCTTAATAAAAGTCTTAATATTCTACATAACATAAGCTTAGAATAAAAAAGATGTTGTTCCCGAACCATGGGAACTCACCACAAACGATCTTCAAAATAATTCGAGCTAGTCACGTCGAGGAGGTCGAGGAGCGACGTCGATTACTACATGGTGATATCATGTAGGCAAAAGTATGCGTTAGTACTTTGAATGTACTAAGTATGTGAGTATGCTATGAAATAAAGAACATAAGAGATACATGAGTAAGCAATATTCATAAGTGAATGCATGCATTAGACATCATCATATAAAACCTTAAAACATTCATTTTATGGGAAAGTGACCATAATCGATATTTAAGAGCATGTGAGCTATTACATGGAATCCAACATAGCCCCTACATTGGCACGGGGAGACTACTTGCCGGGTATAACTCCATTCAGTTTACATTCAATAATTTAATATTTGGTGGCTACAAAGGCCTAGCCAACAAGGGCTCATATGGTGGCACATAATTAATGCAATATGAGACTTTACTTAAGAACACCTTAGGTTGAGTCCCCATCTACATGCTAAATGCGGTGCTAGATCAAATCCCACGGAATAACTTTTGAACATCAATATAACAATTTTAACATTAAAACATCAATCGGTAGAATAGCTCATTAAAACTTTTGATTTATAATATCATCATGACTGTCATGCTCTATTTACCATTCTACTAATGAACCTTGATTTATAAGAAAATTAGGTCTACAATCAGTGATGGTACTCCGAGTACCATGCTAATCGGACCTTCCTTTTTGGAAAAATATTCAAAAGCATTGACGGCCTATAGGGATGTCATACATGTGATATCATAACCTTAAACATTTCATTTGATTCAATGTGAGAATTTTCCTTTCACATTGAAACCTTACTTTGGCTAAGAAGCCCTTTCATCAATCAATCATTTCATAAAGACTCCCATTCATAAACATTTACTTCATAACATTCATTGGAGTCAAACTTCATTTCAACTTTACTTTACCATAGGAAACTAGGTGGGTTCAAAGTAATCAACTTTCAAAATATTTAAATCAATGCTAACATGCATGAGAGTGAAATAATTTATCATTTAAACATCTTAAAACAACCCACCAATATAATTCAAAACTACTTTCAAGCCTGCATAGAAGGACCTTGATAAATCATCCATTTCATGTAAATAAGAATCACCATAAGTCAACTTAGACAAATAAACTTCAAATATTCAAGAATCTATATATTTGAAATTGTAGTATGAAAATCCATAAAAACTTATCACTTGAAATTGAAAGTCAATATACATACATATCAATAGGAGTAAATAACTTAAAATATATCCTAATCTAAGCATTTGGAACCATCATGTAAAAGCCCATAGGATTTCATCATTTAAAATTGAAATACTAAGTTGAGAAAATATTTGGGCTCCATGGATGGAAGAACTCATGGATGAAAACCCACATACCTTAAAGAAGAACTTGAAGAAGAAGTGGAGGAGTCTTGATGTTAGGTCTTCAATGGGAATATTGAATCATTTGAGTTTGAGAGGATATTATTGGAGATGATTTGAGAGAGAAGAGGATGAAGTTTGGGGTTTTGAGGAGGCTAAGGACTGCACAAATGCCCTAAAAACGCGTCCAAGATCGTATATATATATATATATATATATATATATATATATATAATAGGGAATGGTCCAAGTTGCCCTTACTAAAATCTGGAAAAACTAGCCAAGTTCGCGTTGCGGACTTGTCGCGCACCTCTCTGGTCAACTGGCATAACTTTTTACTCCGAACTCTAAAAATTACAATCTTGGTGACATTGGCAAAAAGACTCAAAGACCTTTAATTTTATAGATCATGGGCCACCCAATTCATTATATTTTAGGATATATGGTCATTTGAAGTTGACCCTTGTACGGTCTCATATGAAAACTTAGTCGATAGAAATTCTTTGGACTTGGCTTGATGTTAGAGATCCCTTATGACCCTAAAATACATCTAATACACTTCAAATACTTAGAATTGATCCTAACTCATATATACAACTAGAAGTTATCGAGTTCGATTCTATATGCATATGAAGAATGGTTCGGGTCTTAGAGTAGAAATATTTGGGGTGTTACAATATCTCCCATTTGGGAACATTCATCCTCGAATGAGAATCATTAGCATAGAAGGGGACATGGCATGATAATTAGCAACCCAACATGAATAAAATGACGATTGCAATGCATAAAGCACAAGATCTTTAAACTTGTCATAAAACATGACTTTAAAATTTAACTTCATGAACATGCATGCATATGAGTACTTAAGAAAACTGATACATAGGAGCCTTAAACACTTGAGCATGGATAACTTAGTGCTTTAGGCTTGAGTAGAGTGAAAAATATGAGGGTAGCATTTCATTATATCCGTTTTCACTTCCCATGTAGTGCTTTCAACTTGTTGATTTCTCTAAAGGACTTCGACGGATGGAAATTCCCTGTTCCTCAATCTCTTGACATGCCGATCTAGGATTTTAACTGAAACCTCTTCATAGGTCAAATTATCATCAACATTCACTATATCTAATGGCATAATGAAACTAGGATTTTCCACGCATTTCCTCAACATAGACACATGGAATCCCGAATGAACTGGGGCAAACTCCAATGACAAATCAAATTCATAGGCCACCTTACCAAAAATCCTTAGGATCCTATACCTCTATAGGAAAATCTATCCCGGGAGTATTACCCCTTACTACCATATTCCACAAACTTTGAGACTTAATAATGAAACACCCAATACATCATATTCACCCATATGCCATTAATACCACATTAAAGTCTAGTTCCATAACCATTCTAATACACTTATTTGAAAACCTTAATAAGAAGTTATCAATAGCCTACTACCATCACTCGTATACCTACAACCACATATTCAAGTCTACTATTTTAACCACTTTATGTCTCCCTAAAAGTTGTAATCACCTAAGAGTTTTCATGCCTACCTTAGCATCTCTACATCCACATTTTCATTAAATCCTACCAAGAGAACACCAATATACTCTTGCCTATCTATTTCACACAACAAGATCCCGTCTATCTCTTTCTCTACGTCCATAGCCTTAAATGGCATAAGCATACTTCAATCATCACAATAACATCTACTCCTTCTTTATCTATCATGACTCGTCTAATATCATCAACCTTAGAACACATAACCGACCTTGATAACTAGGTACTCTATCTCTTTATTGGGGAAAGACTTCTACTCTCTTATTTCCCACCAATTCCTTCAACTTTACCAATGATGGATCAAGGTCTTATTTGACTTAACATCTACTACCAAAGACGATTCAGACCGAATTTGCACTACCATAATAATAACCACTCAACCTCACCCCAATCGAGCCAACCGATGAACATCCCTTACAACTCCATCTTTCATTCATCAACATGAACCACACACCCCATAAATACCCTACTAAGTGCACTGGCCACACATTGGCCTTACTTGGATGAGAATACATATTCATGTCATAAAACTCATTAGCCACGGGAGCCTACTCAAGAGAAGGACTTTCAGAGTTGATATTAAATTTCGGGGCCATAAGAAAGGAAATGAACTTACCCCTTTACTATAAAATCATGACCCTTTAATTCAAGAATAACATTAGAATCTTCCATGTCAAGCTCAATGAGATCACAGGAAACAACTTTGTGCAAGATAAAGCAACAACCGACTCACTAATAGGGGTAGACACCAAATAGGGTTCCAATAATATTTTGGGATATACATCATACCTATTAGCAAGAAATGAAGCAACAAACTACAAATTGGCACTAGATCTAACAAAGAATACTCTTCAAAATAAAAGACAATTAACTTACCAGTCCCAACATCGGGAGAATACTCTAATCCTTGATGAATCTGAAAGGCATACAATCTGTCTTAGCGCTGACCGCCATCCTATGTAGTAGTACTTTGAGCTGGATGACCTATAGTCTGGGCCAGATCCAGACATCTAGTACCCCTCTTGCACTCCCTTGCATGATGACCCTACTTTCCACACTTATAGCAAGCATCCAACCCCGCTAAGCACTCTCCCCTATGGTTTTTCCCACACTTGGAAACTTGGAAATAGTAGATGCACTAAAACCATCACCAGGTTTGGGTTGAGAAGTCCTACATTTGCATCGAGCCCTCTTAGAATCCCTCCCTGTACTAGAAGCCACCTGACAGTCCCTCATCTTATGCTTCATATCACCACACTTGTAGCAACCCTCCTTACCGGCCATGCATTCTCCTTGGTGAGTCCTACCACACCTCTCACAAGGGGGAAAGAGATGTTCTTCCTTGTTAGGCCTAGATGCCAGGGCATTAGCACAAAATGAACCACTATCGGTCCGCACCCTTTTGAAGTCCCTAGATTTCTTCTTTATAACACTCATTTTACTCTCCCATTTCCTTTTCTTTCTACCCGTATTCATTGAAGTCACCTTTTGTTGATTCAACTGAGCCATCACAGCTCAGACCAATAATAGGATGCCATCACAAAATTCTTTATTAGTCACTTGTTCGGATAGAGGATCATTAGGGACCTGCTTCTCACTAGCATCAACCACTACTTGAATTGGAGCCTCAAGAACCGAAGAAACTTGGTCCTCGAGAGAATCCATTACTCTAGGTAGAGGTACTCTTCTTTGAGGTATCATCTAGATAACACGAAATGATTTGTTAGATAAGAGAATTCTTAAGACAAATCTAAGGCACAACATGAATCACAAAAGAAAGGAAACTTTCCTAAACACCTCTTAGTATCCTATTCATAATTATGGTGCACTTCAAAACCATGAAAAGCTCTTATTTGACGCGGTATGTTGGACTCCGATGACCATTTTAAAACCTCTTTCTCTGATACCAAGTTTGTCACGACCCAAGCCTAGGGCCTAATGTGACACGGGGAATAAGATACCCAAAGGTACCTCACTCAAGCCTCTTAGCATTCATTAAGCATTTCATTGGTAATGATAAAGAAATCAAGTGGAAAAAAGGGATCTGGTACTAAGGGGCTTCACATTTAATAAGAGTCAAAGACAACATAACATCTTTTTCTATATCCAACCATACCTTCTATATTAAAGACTTGGCAGAGGCTAAGACATGTCCCTAGCTCACCCTCAAAATAAGTGTCAAGAAATGCCTTAATAAAAGTCTTAATATTCTACATAACATAAGCTTAGAATAAAAAATATGTTCCTGAATCATGGGAACTCACCACAAGTGATCTTCAAACTAATTCGAGCTAGCCACGTGGAGGAGGTCGAGGAGAAACGTCGATTCCTAAATGGTGATATAATGTAGGCAAAAGTATGCGTTAGTACTTTGAATGTACTAAGTATGTGAGTATGCTATGAAATGAAGAACATAAGAAATACATGAGTAAGCAATATTCATAAGTGAATGCATGCATTAGACATCATCATATGAAACCTTAAAACATTCATTTTATGGGGAAGTGACCATAATAAACATTTAAGAGCATGCGAGCTATTACATGGAATCCAACATAACCCCATATGTTGGCACGGGGAGACTACTTCCTGGGTAGAACTCCATTCAGTTTACATTAAATTATTTAACATTTGGTGGCTACAAAGGCCTAGCTGACAAAGGCTCCTATGGTGGCACATACTTTATTTAATATTTGGTGGCTACAAAGGTATAGCTATTTAGTCCATATATTATTGCTAGTACTTCGGCGTCTATACTACTCATATTTTCTTTTTCTTTATATTTACCACTTTGGTATGCACATATCCTTTCTTCGTTTTTACTGCTTTACTTGCTGGCTTTAGTTTTTAAAATTGCTCCCCATCCTAACTGACTTCCATCAGTTTGGACTATTAAATAATCAGATTCTAAGGGAATTTGTAAGTCTGGTATATTCTTAACTTTTTGTTTTATTTGTTTTATTAGTCTAATATCTTGTGTATTAAAATATTTTTGTACTTTACTTCCTGTCTTAGCATATAAAGGTCCAGCTATTTTTCCTAAGTTTTGAATAAAATTTCTAGCATAGTTTACAAGGCCTAAGAATTTTTGTAAGTCTTTTGTATTTTTCTAATCTATCTGGCGTTTCTAATACCTTCTTAGCTATATGTGGCTGTAATTTTATTTTGTCATCTCCTAATGTTACTCCTAAGAAATTAATGTGTGTTTTACATAGTTCCATTTTCTTTTTACTAATTATTATTCTATATTTTACAAATAACCTAAAAGCAGTTTGTAAGTGTCCTAGATGTTCTTAGATATCTTTACTAAATACTAGAATGTCATCTACGTAGACTAATAAAAAGTTCTTATAGTCTCCAAACATATCATCCATCTTTCTTTAGAATATTGGCGGTGCTGTCTTTAAACCAAAAGGCATGGCTAGCCATTCAATGTGTCCTTCAGGACAAGTGAACGCTGTCCATTCTATGCTTTCTGGGTACATTTTTACTTGCCAACATCCAAATTTACAATTAAATTTATTGAATAGGTTTTTACCTTGTATTCTATTTATTAGTTCATTTTTGTCTGATAATTTATATGCATTTGTTCTAGTATTATCATTTAATCTTTTGTAATTTATTACTATTCTAGCTTTTCCTCTTACTTGCTCACCATGGTTTCTTACCATGAGTGCAACAGATCTATGCTTAGACGTAGATCTTCTTATTACTTCTAATTTTAATAGTTCTTTGATTTGTTTACTAAATTGTTCTGTGTTTTCATTGTTAGCTTCTATAACGGTAATTTTTATAGTATATTCCGCGTTGATTATGTCTAGTTTACACATGATTTTATTACAGCCCCAATATATTAAAGATTTTTCACCAATTATCTCCATTTCATCTAATATTGCTATTATACTGTCTAAATCCTTAGGATTTTTTTATTGTTCCTATTGTATTTATTTCTTTCTAAAAATTATAAAATTCAGTTTCTACATTTATTAGTGTGTAATCTTTTCTATATCTTCTAAGTATGATTGTTCTAAATAATCATCATATTCTTCATACAGGTTTTGTGAAGAGCAACTATCTTTATCACCACATTCTTTACAACATTGCGTTATGCTCTTTTTGGGAGTTGTTATGTCTTTAATTTGAGATCTTCTTTTTGTAGGAGGGTTTATAGTTTGTATTGGAGTATAAGTTTTATTTTTGAATAACATTATTCCATCTCTCAAAAATAAACAACTTTCATTATTTTGTATAAGAAAATGTAATTCTATTACTAGATCTGTTTTAATGTCCAAATCTTTTGCCAGTATTTTATACATATTGTATGTAGGCCTATAAAATTCATTGCATGTATTAATGAAGCTTATTTGGGCTTTTTCTATATAATAATTATAAAAGTTACATGTTCCATCCATTTGTATTGCTGATATAGGTTCTTTAAACGTTTTTCAAATTCTTGTTGGCTGTATTTTTTTATTTTTAAGACAACTTGTGCATCCTGTATCCACAAGTGCTAATGTTTCTATTTCTATGTCTTTAATCTTAATTCTAGCTAGTACTTTTACTGTTCTGAATTGTTTGTCTTCGTTACATATAAGGCTTGTACTATTTTCTTCAATATTCATGAACTCAGTCTCTATATTGTTTAGATGTATAGTTCCTTGTGTACAAGTTTCATCTAAGCCTACTTTCTATTTTCCTTTTTCTATGGTAATTAGGCTCTGTTTGAACTCATTTAATCGTATCTCTAGAGTTATTAATCTTAAATTAGTAATCGAGTCTTTTACTGGCATGTGCTCTTGTTGGTTTCTTACTTTTATTTCTAACTTAGATTCTATACAAGTGATACTTTCTTCCACATAACATTTCTGACATTTGGCTCTATTTGTTTTACTAGGATACCATTTACATATGCTACATTGATTACTATCTATTCCTTTATGTCTTTCTAAATTATGGCTACATTCTTGTCCTATGTTCATCATAGTACTTAATTGTAAGTCTTCTAGATTTAACATTCCTCTTTCTAATCCTATTTCATTTATTAGATTATCTTCTTCAGAATCAGATGAATCAGATTGAGTTTTATTTGCTACTTCAATGCTCACTATATAATATATACTTTCTGTGTCTGACATATATTCATCTACATTTAGTAATGTTTCTTGTAGTTCTTCAACTAATTGAGAGTTTCGTATTTTACTATTGTTTCTTTTGGGACATGTATTAGCTAAATGTTCTATACTACCACATGTATAACATTCTAATTTATTTTTGTAATTTCTATCATTTCTTTATTTTCTAACATGATTATCTTTATTTAAATAAGGTTTTTTAGCTCAGGATCTTTTTAAGTAGTACTTTTTATGTCTTCTCGTCTTTTGATTATATGAAGATCGTCTTTTATATTTCTTTTTCTTCCGTGGTTCTTTATCATAGCTCTGAGTAGTATAAATTAAAAATTTACAGAAATTTATTTTATTTTGTTTAAGTTGCTTTTGTATTTGTATATTAATACATTTTTCTTGTAGTATTTCCATTACATGTTGTATTTTTTGTCCTATTGACCATAAAGCTATGGGATTTTGTTCTACTCCTTCTCTTTTGTACCATCTTTCTTCTATTTCCATTCCTAAAGCGCCAGGTAATTTAAGAAATAATTTCTTACCTAGTTCTCCATCAAAGGTATTGCCGCTAACAGTGCAATAATAAAAATAGTCTTTAAGAAAGTCTTTTATATGCATCCAGTTTGTAATACTTAATTGTTCTAATTTTATAACAACATTTCTTTGTAAAGCTACTAAGACACTATTTGAGTCTTCTCCTGTTAACAGTACATGTATTTTATTAGCGAAATTATATGGATTTGGTCCTAAGTCTATTAGACTCTGGAATTCTAGAGGATAAGTTTGTTTTTATGCTTCCCATAATGCTTTACATGATTCTCCTAAGAAAGTTTCTAAATATTTTTACATTGTTTCTGCATCTATTTCAGGGTAGTTTTTTATGAAGTCTGCTACTATTATTCCTTTCCATATATTTATAACTGTATTCCACATTTGTGGATCATGAGCAGCTATATTAAGTATCTTTTCTTTATTACGTCCTTCTTGCAGTCTAATAGGTTCTTCTAGTGGCATTCTCATACCTGCTGGTTTAATGTTTTCTTTTATTTCTGCAGCTGGTGTAGGCCAGGCTTTCCTTGGTAGATTACCGGTACTATACCCAATAGTAGGAGCTTGGCTAGTTCTTTGGAAAGGACTAGCACTATGTGCACTTGTTGCTTCATTCATTAATTCTTTGTAACTTAACAATGATTTTATGTCATCTTTTGTAGAAGTCTTTTCTAAACATTTTGTGTCCTCTATCCTATATGTTAAATTATCATCTCTTTTTGGGAATAGTCTAAAATATTCAATTGTTTTCATAATATCCATTCAACCTTTTTTACAACCCTTACATCTAAAGACACTATATTTATTTTCTTTGTATAATCTTTTTGCTATTTCGATAGCATAATCTATCTCACAACCTTCTTGTACTACTTCTATATTCATAAATTTTTCTTGCTCTGTAGCTACTGTGCTCTCTGTGTCTGTATCATTTATGTGATTTTGACTATTATAATTATAGTCTGTGAATCATATTGATGTTCTCCTTTTGAACTAGTGTACATTAGATGATTTTCTGGTACAAATACTTTGAGTTTGCTTAGTTTATCTAAATTCCATTCTAAGCCTGCATATTCTTCTAGATTAATTTTAATGGGCTTTATTAAGTTTATCTCCTTATTCTCCATTACTTCTACAACATCATTTACTTGGAGCTTAAATTTTGTATTGCTACTTAGAGTCATTTTTCCTATAAAACCTATAAATATTAATAAATTATTTCCATTATTCATTTCTTCATATCCTTTAGTTTGTATTCCTATCTTAATGTGTTTATCGAATTCTTTTAAATTTATTAAAAAGTATGGACTAATATAAAATATTCCTCCATTATTTGTCATATCTACTTCAGTTAATCCGATGATGGATTTTTTTAAGTCTGACCATCTATCATCATATAATACTATTAACACCTTAGAGCCTAAATTTTTTCTAGTTAGTCCTTTTATTCCTATGACTATTAGTTCCATGTGCATTAACATTATTGAAGGATTCTTAATTGTGTCCCATGTGCATTAACATTATTGAAGGATTCTTAATTGTTCTTAAAAATTAGGATTAACTAAGTTTAGAATTGCAAAGGTTTCTCGTACGATAGATATTTGTTCTTCTCTATAATGCCTATACAATTGATTGTCTTTAGAGAAACATCGGGCATTGTCTAATGTATTGGGATTTAATAATTTTAATTGATTTTGTTGAAATATTTGCAAGTCGTTGTCTATATCTACTATTTCATTTAATTCTTGATTTTGTTCTTCACTAGGATGTCTCCTTCATGACAGAATTCGAGATATAAGATTATTACCTATTCTATTATCTGAATAACTTACTCTTTGTCTGTCTCTTTGACTATTTTCTTCGGCTGTCCTTCTTGATTCATATGGAAAAAGGTCCATGGTTGTGGTTTTTTACCTAGCTGTTGTTTTTCTTTTTGTGGAGTTATTTCTATCCTTTTTAATTGATTAATTAGTGCGTCTATTTCTGTATTATTAGGTCCTTGCAGTTTTGGTTGTTTTTATTTAATTATGTTATCCACTTTGATATTTAACTCTATTAGCAAGTCTATTATTGTATTATTTTGTTTGACTATTACTTTGTTTGTTATACTAGTAGGAATATGTCCTGAAAATCCGATTGGGTCTGAATGATATTTGGTTGTGTTTTCTAAAGCTTTCTTATAATTTGTGTCTTCTTCGCTAATGAAAGAGAGATTTTTTCAAGTCTTTTTATTATTTCTTTCAACTCCTTAATTTCTATAGTTATGAATCCTTAATTTCTGTAGTTATGCGTTCTATTTGGTCTGTAATCTTGGTTACTATTTGGGTATTTTTTACTTCTAATTCTTTAGGTTTTTCAATAGGAGAGTATGATGAGATCGTTTGTGCACTAAGTGTCCTTGAGACTTTCAATCACGCACCCAAGAGACTCGACTTAGACTTTAGAATAGAGCAATCCACCCGCGAAGCCATCCATCGAGGAACCTCCAAATTTGGAACTTAAAGCACTGCCAGCTCACTTGCAATATGCATTCTTGGGACCCAACAACACGCTGTCAGTAATAATAGTTGCCGTTCTTCATAAAAAACAAGTAAAAACTCTTACATCTGTCGTGAGACATTTCAAAATAGCAATAGAGTGGTCCATAACTGACATCATTGGCATACCATCGGGCATATGTACTCATAAATCCAACTCATTCTAGATTTTAAACTAAGCATTGAACACTATCGATGTCTCAACCCACCTATGCAAGAGGTAGTTAAAAAGGAGATCATCAAATTGTTAAATGCTGGAGTTGTTTATCCAATCACAGATAGTAATTAGGTAAGTCCTGTCCAATGTGTACCAAAAATAGGTGGTATTACTGTGGTGCCAAACGCAAAGAATAAACTCATTCCAATGAGGCCTGTCATCGGTTAGAGAGTGTTTATCGATTATCGCAAGCTCAACTCATGGACTGAAAAAGATTACTTTCCAATGCCTTTCATGGATCAGATGCTCGACCATCTCACCGGCAAAGGTTGGTACTATTTTTTGATGGATATTCAGGCTACAATGAAGCCTGTCTAGAAGCGTTTGAAGAGTTAAAGAAAAGGTTAATATCGGCTCCTATCATTATTGCACTAGATTGGGAGCATCCCTTTGAAGTTATGTGTGATGCAAGTGGAGTAGCACTTGACGTAGTATTGGTATAAATGCACGAGAAGATTTTACATCTAATATACTATGCTATCAAATCCCTTAATATTGCTCAAAGAAACTACACCGTGACCGAACAAGAGTTGCTTGCTGTTGTGTTCGCCTTCAAGAACTTTAGATCTTACCTGTTAGGCACCAAAGTCATTGTACACATAGACCATGCTGCATTGAGATATCTCATGGAAAAAAAAGATACCATGCCAAGACTTATTCGTTGGGTATTGTTGTTACAAGAGTTTTCCTTTGAAGTGAAATACTGAAAAGGGAAAGAAAACCAAGTAGTAGACCATCTCTTTAGGCTTGAAGAAGAGGCGATGTTAAAGTTGGAAGATGGAGTTGAGATAAATGACATCTTTCCAAACGAACAAGTATTGGCAGCATCACATGACTTAATTCCATGGTTTGCCGATGTTGCCAACTATTTGGTTAGGGATATAGTGCCATCCAATTTAAATGTTCACCAACACTGCAAGTTTATGTCCGACGTGAAGAAGTTCTTTTGGGAAGAACCATACTTGTTTCGTGTTTGTGAAGATGAGATTATTAGTCGCTGTGCACTTGAAGTAGGGATGATGAGTATTTTGGAAGTATGCTATTTGTCGCCTATCTACAGCTATCATAGTGGTACTTGGATAGCCTATAAGATCCTATAATATGGGCACTACTGGCCAGCAATTCATTAAGACGCTCATGATTTTGCCAAATCTTGTGATCGTTGCCAAAGGGAAGGAGGAATTTCAAGGAAACATGAACTCCCACTCACTCCTATTCTAGTAATTGAATTGTTCGACATATGGGAAATTGATTTCATGGGACCTTTTGTGAGTTCAAGTGGAATGAAATACATCCTCGTTGCGGTAGACTACATGTCTAAATGGGTTGAAGCTGTTACACTTCCCAACAATGAAGTAATGAGTGTCACTGCCTTACTCAAGCATAACATCTTCTCAAGATTTGGTTCACCAAGGGCAATAATCAGTGATGGAGGTTCCCACTTTTACAATCGATTGTTCAAAGTGTTGCTTGAAAAGTATGGGGTTCAACATAGTGTAGCAACTCCTTATCATCCACAGACTAGTGGACAAGTTGAAGTCTCAAATTATGAAATCAAGTAAATACTTGCAAAGACGGTGAGCGCAAATAGAAAGGATTGGTCAAGGAAGCTTGATGATGCTCTGTGGGCTTACCGTACTGCATTCAAGATGCCTATCTGTATGTCGCCTTATCAAATTCTCTTTGGGAAAACTTGTCATATTCCCATAGAGTTGGAACACGAAGCCATGTGGGCATTGAAGAAATTGAACATAGATTAGGATGCCGCATCAAAGCAAATGATGAATCAAATAAACTAGCTTGATGAGTTTCGCCTAAATGCATATGAGAGTGCAGCCTTGTACAAAGAAAGAATGAAGAAATATCACGACCAAAACATTAAAAAGCAAACATTTGCGCCCGAAGACTTGGTCCTTCTTTCCAACTCAAGGATGTGTTTATTCTCTGGAAAACTCAAGTCTAAGTGGATGGGACCACTTAGAGTGAGTCAAGTCTTTCCAAACGGTGCGGTTGATCTAGAAAAGAAGGATGGTACGAAGTTCAAAGTTAATGGTCAATGAATCAAAGCATACATGGGCACAAAGGATAAAATCAAAACTGTGGAAGCATGGAATCTTAGTGAAGTCTAAGTAACTAAGTATATCTACGTCGTGCCGCGATATTTAATCAAGCGTTATTTGGGAGGCAACCCAATTTATTCATGTACTTTTACTTGTTAGCTTTGAGGATAACATAGACTTTATTAAGGTCCGTATCAAATTAGAGTCACAAAAAGCATAAAAATAATAGGCCAAAGGGTGAGTACGTGCCTATGCCGACCTAAAAATACTGGACACAGAAGAGGATTCAGAAAGATACATGAGTCTTGTGTACGGGTTATAATAACTTCTATGGCCTGTACACTTGATCGTCAAACTCCAGATTGAATACAAGAAACAACTTTAAGTCTATGAGTCTACTCTACGACTCATAGAAATATCTACGACTCATAGCCTACACTCGTAGACTTCAGGTATATTTCCTTTCCTCTGAGACAAACTATGATGCAAGCCTATGACCCATATTTACTATTACTGGTCATAGCTTGCCTATTACGCAGATAATATAACTGACCCAACCTGCATAACCTAAAGGTATAAACCAAAATACATTTGAAACGTTATAATTTATCATCAAAAGACCCTTTTTCTCTTCTCTTCAAAATTAAACTCACCAAATTCCATCATCAATGCACACAATTTGAAGCTCAAAACTGTCAAAAATCCAAAAATCCCAACTCATTGAGCATCTACGAATATCAAAACCAAAGTCAGTCTAATGTAATATTCATAGGATTTACTTCTTCCCTGTGGTAAGTTGATCTTTCAATAATACATTTCATATTAACCTTAATAGGTTTTCTACAACTGAAAAATTAATCAAAACGAACATCAATTGGGTTTCTGAGTGGTACCAAATTTTATGTTTAATTAACTCAATAGGGTTGATTGAATCTAACTATTGGGATGCCTGTGTAAGTTCACCTTTTGAACTTGAAAATCTCCTAGGCAGTTTTTTTATGAGTTGTAGACAATTCCAGGAGACTTATTTACCCCTCATAAAAAAGGAGATTTAAAGTCCAATTAGGAAACTTCACAGGTAAGGACCAGTACGAGCCTACTTATGACTCGTATACTATTCTACGTTTCATTCATATGGCTCGTCAATAGAATAGGCCAACTGCTAGAGTGTGGCGTTATTTTGTGACTTCGTGTGTTTGATTTGTTGAAATGTGAATTGGAGCACTGGGTTTTGTTGAAATTTTGTGTATGATTCAATAATAAGAAACAAGCACAAAATCTTTCTTTTAAAATATATTTATCATCACTGAATCTTGCATGGTTCAAATGAGGGTTTTCTATGATACGTAGATCATTCTATGGATCACAATTACTCCTCGTAAATGACACCTCTAGATAAGTGGTTAAGTCTTCGTATTCACTAAGGGACACGAGTCTAATTATGGGTCTTAGAGTAATGTACGTCTCATGCATTGGACTTGTCCAAAATAAACTGATAAAATCCTAGTAGCATAGAACTAAGCCTACAACTAAACCTTACGGTCCGTATAAACTCCTACGGGTCATAAGGTCCCTTCATAATCAAACTTCAGAGACTACAACCTGCAGGTCTAAGTCTACGACTGCATCTTTCGATCTGTACAAACTCCTACGGGTCATAAGGCTCTCTCGACTAACTTCAGAGACTCAACACCTGCAGGTCTGCGTCTATGAATTGCAAAAGGATTCTTTTCATAACCCCAATACATTTTATATACAGATACTAGAATAGCATGATAAAAATAAAAGATTATGTCCAATTTGAAGCGATCTGAGTATACGGTCCATGTACTCTTCTACGACCCATAGATTTATCCTTGTAGGACCAAAACACTGTGACTATCTAGTATTTTCTTTTCCTTCTTTACTTGTTTTTCTTGTTATGATTGTGTCCTAACTCTTCCTCCACAGGTATAATGTATCCAAAACAACCATCGAAGAAGGGTGGTGGGAAGAAAAAGCCGTATAAGAAAGAAGCCATGGAAAACTTTAGACAACACCTCAAAGATGTGCCCACAGATGCTGAACTTAGTGTTTCCAAGGAGGCCACTTGGGAATCTCTACTGACCGAGGAGATACAGCGAGAGAAGGAGAGGCAGCATGCTATTGGAGCTTCGAGCTCCCGTGTTCACAATCATGATAATGCACAGATTGCCGTGGCAATACATGTTGCTGCACCGGGATCCACACTGATGGACCCGAATGCCACCATATAGATTTTGGCACTTAAGTGCCACCTGTTCTTTTTCTTTCCCCCCCTTATTGTTGTTACTAGCTGATGTATTGCATTGAAGACAATGCAAGGCTTTTCAAGTAGGGGTGGGGTGATTATGAATGAATACATGAGTATCTAGGTGAAGTCTGAGTACCCTAGACACTCACCTAAATCCTTGGGATTTTCTTGCCTGTGTTATTTTTCCCCATATGATCTTTTTAATTTATGTTGAACCGGCATGTTTAGGACATAAATTTAAAATAAGAGGAGGGATCTATGGCATGAAGGCTAGATTTTAAACGAAAACAAATAGATCCCCTTCGAAATTTACTTGAATTGTTGTGACTGTTTCTTTGATAGATTGACTGTGTAAGATCTTTGTGTGACATGATGTAAACTAGTATGATAACACATGACTTAGACTAAAACATAAACCAAAGATTGACGATTGACAATGAAACTTGTTGCCAAGTGTGTGTGAGGCATTTATATGTTCAGACTGTTTATGCCAATCTAGAACTTGCCCCGTTAGTCGTACTATGATGATTGAATGGTTAAATGGAAAAGATCATAGGCTATTTTTTGACTTAGTCCACTTATCCTTAAAATAACTAACAAAATATTGTTTTACCCTTTGAACCAAAGATATGAGCATCTAAAAAGCCCTTTTTGATCAAATAAACACGTGTTTCAAATATCCCTAATCCAAATGGTAATCCCTTGTTTTGTCCCTGGTCCCTCCTAGGATAATGTTCACCTCAACTCAGGCCAAAAGCCTACGTTGAGGGTGGATACTATGAGAGGAAATCGAGAAGAGAAGGAGTGTGAGAAAAGAAAAAAATAAAAGAGAGAAAAGGTTTGGAAAAGTGATGTGTGAAAAGGAAGAAAATGTGGTTTGCTACGAAGAATAAATGGTTTATAAAGAGTTAGCAAATAGAAGCACAAAGCATAAGAAAAATGTACAAATAAAAGCCACACCAAAGGCGAAAGAAACAAGCGAAGAAAAAGAGTGAAACGAAGTGTGGGTTTGAAAAGGTGGACTCAAAGTTGATGTAGTGTTTGAGGAGGGACGAAAGTCACTAAAATCTAAATGCACCACACCTGCCCCCGAGCCTACGTTACAAGCCGCAAAAGTCCTAGTGATCCTAGCTCAAGGATTCAAGAGTCTAAGTGTTGGAAATAAGGGCAAACCTATGGTATTTTGCATGAAAGTTTGAATTTCGTTTGTGAGTGTGAGTTTTTTCCCACGTCCCTAAAGTTTAAAGAATAAATATAATTCATGAGTAAAAAAGGGAACTTTTTTCGGTGAGGGCACAAGTGGCATTGTCTAAATAGTCATGAAAATGGTGAATGTTGATTTTGGCATGATAATTATCTATTGGAGTTGAAGTGTCTAGAATTGATCCACATAAGTTAGTTTTATTTGAAATAATGGTTGCAATATATCATGAATGGAAATTAGAAAGGGTCGGGAGTTAATAGCCTATGATTGCTGTAAATTCTTAATCTTGTTTTGCATGGCGTCGTTGTAGTATAGTAGTATCGCTTTAGGACAAGAAACTATTTTAAGTTGAGGGTGTTGATGTACCGTAGATTTATGATACTTTTAATGCTTTAAAACTTAAGAATGTGCATGTCTTTTAAGCATGTGTTAGCATGTTTGATGTTGGTTGTGCATATTTTGCAGGAAACTAAGACGGAAAATTGGTTGAGGAATCATAGCACTGAAGAAAGGTATTTTTGAGGTTTACGGGCTGAAACTATGACTCGTCATTGGCTATATGGGTCGTAGGTAGTAGTCTTCAAAACAATAGTGAAGGAAGGAAGAAAACGAGTACGTTTTATGGCTTGTCTACATTTCTACGAGTCGTAGAACTCATTCGTAGCTAGAATTTGCAAGTGGTGAAAGGAGGACAGTGTCTACAACCCTAATTGATGAGTCCTCCTCAGTATAATGAGCTTAGAGAGTGGACATGAATAAGAAGAATTCCTCAGTGCAAGGTGAAAGATTACGAGCTAGGTCTACGGCTTGTCTGAAATATTACGACCCATATAAACAAGCCGTAGACATAATCCGAATTTTAGTCTCTTATTGTTTCCAAATCCATATTTATTTAGGAAAGTTATTCTATAAATGCACTTCTTAGGTTTAAATTATTGTATGTACATTTTTGGGTTTGAGAATATAGCTTAGACTACTTTTGAACTTTTATTCTTGAATTTGGGATTTTATTATCGATATTTTACGTTTGGATTTTATTGAAGATTTGTGGGTTTTCATAAGTCTCATTGTAAGTTTGTAATTTATTTTAACTTGAATATTATTTCTTGTGAACACATAGTTATGAGTAGCTAAATCCAAAACTAGGGTTGTGGAAACCATGAAGAATTAACGATGTAGAACTTAATAAAAAGTAATTCCTGAATAGTGTGCATGCATGTATTGTTTGTCTCTTAGGTTTAATTGCTTTTAACGGTGGCCAACGTTTCCAGATCAAGGAGGTAATGAATGGGAAAAGGGATTAAACAAAGAGATTTGGGGCTAATCATCCTCATCTAGTTAGCTTGAACGGATCAAGGGATAGCTAAATCTGGGATCATTAGTAAGGGTTAGTAAAGCGTACACTCGTAGATGGATCAAGTTGCATAGTGAAATTCACCTATTTGACGGATCAAGGACATAGGTGAAATTAACTTACCGATTCTACATGTAATACACTAGGAATGAATTACTAATAAAAAGTCTACTTAGTTAAGTATTCGTGGGAAAAACATAAAACCCTAGTTTCACTTCTTATTGATTTAAACCACACTAAAACCATACTTTCGTTCATTGACGTTTGCCATTTGATTTATTAATTAGTTCCCCCCCACTTGTTTTCTCTTTTTATGGGAATAACTTGATTACTAAAACAAATAATAAACGATTGATCTAAAGTCTAAACTATATTCCTCATGGGATCGACCCTAACCTTTGTTAGGTTCTATATTTGATCGATGATCGCTTTATACTTCTTTAGGGGGGGGGGGTGTAATTTGAGCGTATCATCCACCACTTCCGGACTTAACATAAGAGGAATCACCACCATCGGTCCTTGCCCTCTTGGACTCCCTAGTTTTCTCCTTTAGCTTCGTATAGGATAAAAGTCTAGAGATGTCGATTTACCAAATCAACCTAGCCATCTTACACTCCTTAGAGACCACATTCTATACACCCAACACAAACTTTCTCATACAACCCCTTGGGTCGATAGCCATTAATGAAGCATATTTCGACAATTGGGTGAACTTGAGGGCATACTCTCTCACACTCATGCATCCTTGTTAAAGGTTGATGAATTCTTGTACCTTGGACTCCCTCAACTCTAATGGGAAAAAGTGATCAAGAAACACTCCTTTGAAGTCATGCTAAGTCATGAGATCCGCCTCTCTAGGCATCTCACTCTTCCATTGAGCAAACCAAATACGAGCAACACCCTCATGATTGACTAGAGCCATAATGGCTAGAGCAAGTACTGGAAAGGCCGCTCAAAATTTGGAATTGGAGAGTTGGTCATTCAAGGGATCTTTCAGAGGTTGTTGCTCCTCTTCAACTACATTTCTTCTAGAAGGGTATATTCGAGGTGGCATTTTTTAAAAATCGCAAAGAACAAGCGTTAGAGGGAAAGACTTAGAGTACCACTCTACCTCATGACATAGATTATAAAAGAAGTAAGAATTTCCTAAGATGTTTCATAGCCTCCTATTCATGGATGTGGCGCGCTTCATACCAATGAATAACACTCTATTTAATGCGGCATGTTAGACTCCCTAGGACACTCCTAAACCTTGTGCTCTGATACCAAGTTTGTCAGGACCCAAGCCTAGGGCCTAGACATGATATGACAATTAGGATTATGAGGGATCCCACCCAAACCATCTTAATATACATTGCATACACAAGGTAAAGAAACATAGTAAAATAAGCAGAAGTAAAAACTCAAAAGGGTAAATTGTAGGGATAGAAAACTCAATCGATGTCCAACCAGACTACATCAAAATAACATCTAAACATGTCTCTAAGTCATATACTTGATGGAGGCTTAGGACAAGCTCTTATCTAACCTAAATCATAAGAAGAAAGTAAAAATAGCAATATGAAGGAAAGTCATGTCCTCGATGATATGAGGAATCACCAACTTCTTAGAGAAACTAAACACTCTAGCCACAAATAGGATGATCAACGTCTGCCCCTACATTATGAGATAATGTAGGCAAAATATGCATTAGTACATAGAAGGTACTAAGTATATGAGTTATTCATGATCAATATGACATAAGATGCATGAACAACATAATGAACATGAGCAAAGCTTAAAAGCATTTGAAAACATATGAAAACTTATGGTCAATGCATCATAAAACTTCATAGTAAATCTCATATCTTTAAAATTCAACTTGTATAAGATAAGACCTTTAACCTACATCTTAAGACCATGCAAGCTATAACATGGAATCTGATTAACTCCCACATCAAGAAGAGAGAGGCTACTTTGCCAAGGTAGAGTCCGTGATAAACAACTTTAACTTTGTGAGCTATATGTGGATTCACTAGCTAGGTTATGAAGGGATTCCTATGTGATAACGTAGTTTGGTACTTTAGGTTGCTACTAGGATTTCTCTGGGTAACTAAGTTATCGGACTGAACCCTACCTAGAATTACTCTCGGTACTTAGTCAATGTCCCAATGAAACTCATTAAAACATAATTATAAACATTTTAGGGAAATATAGTAACTACCTTTCAATCCATCTTGATAAAACATATTAAGACTAGCTTATTAACTTTATTGATTCATAGGAATCCATAATTTCGGTGAGAACTATCCTTTTCACCATTTTAAACATGATTGTGTGAGAATAGTACTTATCACACCATAATCACTTTCTTACATCATAATTGATCATCATCATAACTTTCATCATTATATCATAAATCTTAACTTTATTCATGAAAGCTCTTTTTAAACATCATTGAACTCATAATCAATTCATGAAAATCATCTTTAACTTCATATTCACAATGTAAAATAGATTTATGCATGTGCATTCATAATTCAACTTGAAATCATGTAATTCATGTAGAAACAAGCTTACAATAATCATTGATAACAATTCAAAATGAAATTTAAATAGCCCAATGCAATCTATCAAAACCAAGGTTAATAAACCTTTGAAAATTAAAGAAAACTTGGAGAAACCTTTGGGACTCCATGGGTAAAAGGGACCCATGAATAAATCTCCACATACCTTGATTGAAATCACTTAGAATTGGAGAAGAAACCTTGATGAAAATCTAAACACCTAGCTTGGAGTTTGGAGGAGAGCTTGAGAGAATTAAGTTCTTACCTTAGGAGAATTTAGATGAATGGTTTAGAATTAGGGAAATTTCAACAGATTGGCTATATATAGGCTTGAACTTAGCCATGATTGTGTCTAGGTTCATTGAACCAAACTTAGAAAATAACAAAAATATCCTTTATTAAAACCTAAATTTGATTCCTACAAATTGACTCTACCAGTCATAGGAAAGGTGATGAGTCATCAAGACTACTCATCCAGTAGGTTAGAGAAAAGGTCCTACATTCGAGTTTCAAAATATTTTGTACGAATCGTATCTATGAATCATGTTAATGACTATGAATTATCGTTTGGGATCATACTGCAGGTTTTGAAACCTATAAACTTGGAGTCTCTGAACCTTCACTTACAAGTCATGATTACGACTCGTCATTTCGACCATAAGTCATCATCTTGACTTGTCTTGCAGGCCTGAAAACTCGCATGTTTGATAGCCTTAAAAGTTTTGAAATGTGTTTTTCTTCGACTCGTCAATAGGATGATGACTCATATTGTTGAGTTATAGAACCTCTCCTGGGGGTGATACTGAACAATACTCAATAGGTCACTCTACGACTCACTCTTACAAGTCGTAGAAATCTCTCCATGTCGTAGAGTGACTTTTGTTTAAAAATTTAGAATTTCTCCTTGTTTTAAACTTTTTGACTTCCATCTTACAAATTATAGCCGGATCCCGGTATCAAGTTTCCTACACATCATAGGCTTTATGAGAATTCAGGTCACATGTAGTTCAAGATACTTGATTTGATGCACAAATTTGAAGGAATACAAAAGCTATCTTGGAGTCGAATTATGGAGAGACCAGAATGTTCAAAAATGAGTTTAAGTTGATCATTGGAGTATAATCAAGTTTTCAACATCGAGCCTCCTACATGTCCCTAATCTTAGGAATCAGACTGCTTGTAGTTCGACCTAATCAGCTGAAAATAAAATCTCTTATTCTAAGATAAACTTTGGTTGGGAGGAGTGACAAATAAATTGAGTATGAAAAAGAGGCTTGCAACCTCTTAGTCATGAATGTGGTGCACTTTACACTGATAATTAGGAACTTACATGGATATAATTTCCAAGGATCTTGTTTCTTTGTCACTCAGATTGGAAAGTTGCTTTCAGTAAGTGTCAAAACTTTTTTGGATGTGAAACTGAAAGTGATAAACCTTAAGAAATACCCGCATGCCTTCTAATAGGGGTATGGTTTGATTATGGTGGAAGTATCTCCTCAACTCGTATCATAAGAGTTTGATACTCCTCTTGGACCATGTCCCAATTTTCCGCTAAGAAAAAGTTTTAGGTTATGCTGCATTCTTTTTGATGTCGTCGGCACCTATGGTTTGATTAAGAATGCATCCTCTTGAATTTTCTCGATAAATAATGAAATAAAACTGATTAGTAGAAACATAATTGAAAGAAAGTGGTAGCATCCCTTATGATACTTTTCTGGCATCTTCTCGCTTTTTCTATGGATACTTCATTATCTCGATGTTGTGAAGTAATTCTTTCTTCAAAAGTTATCATATCGGTACATTATGTGTATGTCTGCATATCAAAATAAATAAGTAGTAGACATAGTGCTGCTTTAGTCAGAGGCTTAAGTTAAAACTTGGAAACGATAATTCATATAAAAAATGAGTATCTCTACATGGACAAGCATAAATCATTCCTTTTTAAGATTGAACATAAGAAAGTATAGAGAGCAAAAATAAAATAAAATAAATAGTGAATAACACTTTCAAACTCAATGTGCCCACTATAACCCATTCTTTGCTGAGGATTTGGAGATATCAATGTTTATTCTTTGCTTGACGAACTTTGATGATCTTTTGAATACCCTTCGAATGTCATCCTCTTATGGTATTTGACTTTTGTACAATAGATTGATAGTGAAATCCTTGAAACAAACTAAATGGCTCAATAATAATTCAACTATAATGGGGTGGGGGCTCGATAATATTTAAGTTGTAATGAAGTACATGCTCGATAATATTCCAACTGTAATAAGATAAATGCTCGATAACATTCCAAGTGTAACGAGGTGGATACTCGATAGTATTCCAACTTTAACGAGGTGCAGGCTCGATAATAGTCCAATTGTAATGAGTGGATGCTCGATAATAGTCCAACTATAATGAGATGGATGCTCAATAATAGTCCAACTATAACGAGGTGGAGGCTTGATAATAGTCCAATTGTAATAAGGTGGATGATCGATAAAATTCTAACTATAAATGGATGCTTGATAAAATTACAACTTATGGAGTGAATAAACCAATATAATTCAAAGTAGAGGCCCTCAAGCATGTAAAGAAAATATGTGAACCACTTATGGGATGGACAACCTAGCAAAATTATAAGTCGAGTCCCTCAAGTAGATAATTGAAAACATGTAGTCCACTTATAGGGTGGATAACCCAACAATTGTAAAATATTGACCCTCACATAGTCAATAAACATGTATTCCTATATAGATACGTGACAATCATCCTAAGGGATAAAAATAAAAACCATATTTACATGTATAATTCATCACAATTTTGGCTCTCTCTTTTTTAAGCGACAAAGTTACCGAGGTGATGACTAAATTCTTTTATACGAAAATTATAGCCACTCCCGCCTTATTTTGACAATCTCAATAAAATTTGAGTTTGTTGATGACATATTCAATCATTTTTGAATACTTGTATCGGTTTGATTACTTTAATTGTGACAAAGACATTGTGATCTTCAACATCTCTTTCGATCTGATGGACTCGATCCTTTGTCCTTGTAGCACTTTTGGAATAGCGTCACCTTTGGTCATTTTAAAATTTGATGTCGATTTTAGAGATGATCCCAACTCTATCAATATTGTCACTTGCAAAGCTTGAAGTCAATTATTAGTATTCATAATGAAGTGTAGAACATAATTAAAGATAAGAGTAAAGATTAAGCCATTCGACTTATGAAGAGAAGGCCATAGTGGGTCTAGTAGTGACTTCGATTATGACTTGTCACTAATTGAATATTTGCTTCTTTGTAGTCCTGTCCTTTCTGCACATATAGAAAATTTCTTAGTTTGCGCAAGGATAATTGATTGTATCGAACCATGATAGAATGAAAGGTATATAACTCATAATAGAGATTCTGAGAGCAAATTTTGGAGGCACTAATGATTGATTTGGAGACCTCACATAAGGTGAGTCCATGTTTCACTTGGAAAGATAAGTCGTCTAATAATAAATAAAATTAAGTGTTTTTTAGTGAAAGACTTGTCAAATTAAATTGCTTGAAGTTGAGCAGAAACTATCGAAGGGTCATTGGACTATCTCAAGAAATTATCTAAATTCTAGATCAAGGGTACTTGATTCAAAATAGTTTGAAGAATGATGTTTAAAAGAACGGACTGAATTAAACATGCCCCAAATCCATTCTAGAGGTCCGTAGTTTGAAACATTGGGAAGACCAAATCCTTATGTAGGTTTGCCTACATATCTTGTTGAAATAAGAATTCGGTCAGACAAAGTTCTGACCTGAAATTGATGGACAAATAATATAAGATTATATTATGAATAATCACAACCATGGTGATCAAAGAAAAGTAGGCTTGATGAAGAAAATAGGAGTCAATTGATACTAGAACTTAGGATTAGGAATTTTTGAAAAGACTTGTGCACGATATGTGCCAGGTGATCCTCTAGCTTGATTCTTTAAACTTTAACAGAACCTATTAGCACTTGTCTCCAACTCTTGCAAAATCTAAGAGAGTGTTTAGAAATTTATTTGAAGTAACATAACGAATTGGAGATAAAATGAGATTAGAAATTGTCTATGTTATTTTGATGAGGCCACGATGGGTGTAAATGACGCCTTTTTTCATGCTTGACAATTTTGACATTATCATCTTTGTGACTTCATTATTCCTGCATTCGAATAAAAAATCTCATGTGAGAGATTGATTTGTATTGGTCTTGTCCTCATGCTCTTAATGCAGTTGACTTGCACACTAGTCCACTTTTTGAAATGCAATCTTGATGGATTGTTTGAGCACCTTCCCTAAAAAATATTTTCTAGTTTAAAGCATAAAAGAACTATTGTAACTCTTGAGGTTTCCCATCATGGAATTTTGAGATCCCTTCTAAAAATTATGTCCTAATATTTACATGATTCAAGCTTGATTCATCGGAAAAATGTCATCTTGCATAATTTTTGAGATCCTCTCAAAAATTCTACCCAGTTACATGTTGTGATTCTAAATCTTAACTTGTTGATGAAACCCATCTTCTAGTGAATTTTTGAGATCCTCACAAAAATTCTGCCCCAGTTTCCATTATAAAGGAAAATGGAAATCTTACAGAGAATATGAATGAGCCATCATGGGGCCTACGTATCCCATTAAAGCAGAAATCAGGTCAAATATAGTTCCAAAAATAAAGGCGAACTTGGAAAATTGATAAAAGGGTGACCAAAGCCAACATGGGCCGCGTATGTATCTAATTCTTGATAATTCAGGTCAAATGTAGTTCATTAAAAGAAAAGGTGCCTAGAAATGGAAGAAAAATGATTAAAATGCATTTACAAAGGAAACAAAGCAATAAATTCATATGTGGAATTCTTGACAATGTCATGCAAACTTCTTTTCAACTTATGATGGCGAATGTCTTTAAATGACCCTTTTCAAAAATGTATTGCACTTACTCTTAAGCATCAAATATGTTATCATTTGGGGAAGCTTTCTCAATATTGATTAAGTTGTTGTTGATCATGTTTTAAATTTTTTATTTGAGGGTTAAACAGTGCTTTGTATCATTTTCAATTGCTCTTGAATGATAAGCTCATCTATGGTCAGCCCTGTAAAATTTTCCCAAAGGGTTGGATGGTCTTTCTTCTATAGGATGAAAATACCAAATGCTTTCTAAAAGTCGGATGAGAAAATTATTTCTAATTGGCATGGTGGTTTCGATATTTTCTTTGTGGGGTCGAGTACATACAATTTTCTCTAAAAATAGACACCTCTTTTTCTTTCTCTCTTGACGCTTTCATATCACTAATTTCGATGATTTTTTCATTAGATCACAATACAACAAGGTTTTTGATTTTTATGGTCATGAAACCATCCTCCAAAACTTCTCCCACCTTGATGACCTCGGCGAATTTTTGTCCCATCATACACAACATCCTATCATAGTACCCATACTTTTAATTTTAAATAAACTTTTCGGTGATCTCGTGTTCGGTCATTGGAGGTTGAACTCTTGCAGCCTCATTTCTCCAACGAAAAGCATATTCTCGATAGTTTTCTACAGACTTTTGTTTGATCTTCTCCAAATAGTAGCAATCAGGGAAAACTTCCACTTTATATGAAAATCTTTCAATAAAATAATTTTCAAGTGTATTCCAATTAGTCAATTGTTTTAATTCTTGTGATGTAAATAATTCTAAGGCTTCTCCATTTTAAGAGCCGGAACAACAAAGCTTCATTTTTTCCAGCTCCCATGAGTTGGTCACAATATACTCTCAGATGAGCCAAGGGGTTTTTTATTCCATAAAATGTGTCGAACTTTGGTACTTTGAACCCTTTTGGGAGGTCCAAATCTGTATGAATGCATGAATCTTCATAGTTCAACCCCATAGAACCTGGAATATACTGAAACTCTTTCATAACTTTCACAATTTATTCCCTCATGCTCTTCTTAGTCATTTCACCTTAGGCCCTCCATTGCTTCTCTTTCTCATTCATATTATAGTGGTCGAGTTTGATGTATGTGAGGTAGGTAGGATATGGTGTGTCACAACCTGAATTAGGTCCACATTGCGATGCGGAGATCGGGATATGAGGGATACAAACCATAAGCCATCTTAGCGTACATCACATACATAAGGTAAAGAACATGATAAAGATAAGCAGAAGTAATCATCACAAGGGAATGGGAAAAAAGGAGATCAACTCTATAAACGTCCAACCGGAATACACCATAATATTGTCTAACCATACCTCTAGTCTAATCTTTGATGGAGTCTTAGGACAACCCCTTAGCTTACCCTAATAAAAGAATAAAGTCAAAAAAGAGCAACATGAATAAAAGTCATCTCCTCGATAGAATAAGGACTCACCAACTTCTCAAGAATCTAGGTTAAAATCTAGCCACGAATAGGATGATCGCAAGTGTCGTCCGTCCCTATATTATGAGACAATATAAGCAAAGTATGTGTTAGTACATTTGAATGTACTAAATATCTAAGGTATGCATGAACAAATAGAAGAACGTAATCAATATGCCATAAGATGCATGACCAATCATAATGAACATGAGTAAAGCTTAAAAGCAATTTAAAACATAAAAAACTCTTGGTCAATGCATATCATAAAACTTCATCATAAACTCATCACTTGACATCTCATAACTTAACTCCAACTTGTATGGGATAGGACCATTAATCGACGACTAAGACCATGCGAGCTATTACATGGAATCTAATGACTCCTACATCGAAATAGGGGAGGCTACCTTTCCAGGGCATACTCCAAAAGTAACTATTCAACTGGGCTATGTGGATCCACTAGCTAGGAAAAGAAGGCAACCTACGTGGGAATTGAAGTTTGGGACATTACATTGCTACAAAGATTTCCTTGGGTAACTAACTGCGTTATTGGACCGAATCCCACCTAGAAGCCCTCTCGGTGCTTAGTCAATATCCCAATGGAAACTCATAAATATGATCATAACAAAATAGGGAAAGATAGTAACTGCCTATCAATCCATGTTTAAAATATATTAGGAATAGCTCATCTACTTAGTGATTCATAAAAATCTATAACTTCATGAGAATTGTCTTTATCACCATCTTAAACATACTTGTGTGAGAATTGGACTTATCACAATATAATAACATCTTTGATCTTAACTTTGATCATCATAACTTCAACTTTAAAATCATAATCTCAACTTTAAATCATTGAAAACTTTCATTGTAATTCATTTAACTCATGATTAACTCATACACTCATCTTTAACTCATAATTATAACTTGAAAATAGATTTATGCATGGGCATCTATAACTCAAGTTAAAATCATGCAATTTATATGAGAACATGCATATAATGATCATTGACAATATCTAAAAATGAAATGAAATCATCCCAATGCAATTCATCAAAACTATGGTTCATAATCAATTATAGATTGAATGAAAACTTGAGAAATCTCTGGGACTTCACGGATGAAAAGGGCGGGACTTCACGGGTGAAAAGGGCCCATGAATCAATCCCCACATACCTTGCTTGAATTCACTTAAGAATTGAAGCATAACCTTGAAGAAATATTGAAACCCTAGCTTGAATCTTATGACCCGTCATTGTTCCGAAGACCCGTCCTGCAAGTCGTACCCTTGGCCTTGGTGAAACCTTTGAACAAGGCTTCTGAAGTCGTCCTACGGAGCTTTCTACGGTTTGTCTACTGTAGAACAAACTGTAATCATGAGTTATAGGACCTCCCTTTAAGGTTGGTCATGACTAACCACCACGACTTCCTCTATGACT
The DNA here is from genome assembly GCF_947179165.1 of Solanum dulcamara. Taxonomy (NCBI): domain Eukaryota; kingdom Viridiplantae; phylum Streptophyta; class Magnoliopsida; order Solanales; family Solanaceae; genus Solanum; species Solanum dulcamara. The sequence goes on from NC_077242.1 coordinate 20,731,703, forward strand.
CATTTCTACGGGTCTTGGGACCTTCTACGACTCATAAAGACGGTCGTGAACTTGGGTTTAGTTCAAGATTTAAGAATTTTCTCCTTGTTTCCAACTTTCCAGCTTATGGGGTCTTACAATATCTCCCCCTTGGAAACACTCGTTCTTGAATGTTATTAACTTATCATAAGAAGGACACAAAAAGAAGGCTAGCAACACAACATGAACATGATGATATCTTATAATGCATGGAACATGAAAACTTCAAATTAACATAAAATCATCACTTTAAAATCAACTCTTTTATGAACATGCATGCATATAAATGACATAAGAGGAATTGAATACGTAAGAGTTCAATTTATCTTAAATAAGAGCAACTTACTACTTTAGCCTTGAGTAGAGCAAAAGAAGTAAGGGTATCATTTCGTCATATCCACCTCCGCCTCCTAAGTAGCACTCTCTACTTGTTGATTCCTCCATAGCACTTTGACGGACATAAGTTCTTTGTTTCTTATCTTTTTAACTTGCCGGTCTAATATTTCCATTGGAACTTCCTCATAAGTCAAATTCTCCTCCACATTCATATCTTTCAATGGCATAATGGAGTTTGGGTCACCCACAAACTTCCTCAACATAGATACATGAAATACCGGTGAACCATAGCAAACTCAAGTGGAAAATCTAACTCATAAACCACTTTGCCAACACATCTAAATATCTTATAGGATCCAACATATCTAAGACTCAATTTTCCTTTCTTGCCAAAACGCATTACACCTTTCATGGGTGAAACCTTCAAATAGACTCAATCATCCTCCTCAAATTCAAGCTCTCTTTTCCTTACATTGTAATAGGACTTTTGATGACTTTGAGCCATTTTCCACCTCTCCCTTATGATTTTTACCTTCTTCATAGCATCAACCACCAAATCTGGACCAATCAAGCCCATCTCACCTACTTCAAACCATCTTACCGAGGATCTACATCTCTTTCCATACAATGCTTTGAAAGGAGCCATTTGAATGCTAGAGTGATAAGTATTATTATAAGCAAAGTCAATCAATGGTAGATGTTCATCCCAACTTCCTTTAAAATCAATAACATATCCTCTAGAGTTTGGATTGTTCTTTTGGCTTGTCCATTGGTTGAGGATGGAAAGTGGTACTTAACTTAATCCTTGTATCGAGACCCTTTTGAAATGACTTCCAAAAATGTGAAGTGAATTGTGTACCTCGATCCGATATAATGGAAAAGGGCACACCATGAATTCATACCAATTCACGAACATACAACTTAGCATAATCTTCAACACCATAGGAAGTCTTAACCGGAAGAAAATTAGCCATCTTGGTCATCCAATCTACAACAATCCAAATGGAATCATATTGCTTTTTAGTACGAGAAAAACCTATTACAAAATCCATATTTACATCTTCCCTCTTCCAAGAAGGAATTTAAATGTCTTGGGCAAGACCTGGAGGTCTTTGATGTTCAACTTTAACTCATTGGCAATTTGGACACGTAGCTACAAACTCTGCTATGTCCTTCTTCATTCCATTCCACCAATACATTTCTCTCAAGTCATGATACATCTTCGTGGAACCTAGATAAATTGAATATATTGAACTATGGCCTCATTCAATATCAATTCTCTTAACCCATCAACATTAGGTGCACACAAATGACCTTGGTAACATAGCACACCATCTACCCCTTGGGAGAAAGCCTCAATGGCGTTTTTGGGCAACCGACTTCTTTAACTCAACCAATATTGCATCTTTAACATCTGCTACAAGAGACGATTCTGAACCATTAAGAGCAAGAACACCCCCATCATTAGAATCAACCAAACGCACACCTAAGCACGCCAATCTATGAACATCTTTAATCAATTCTTTCTTATCTTCTTCAACATGTGACACACTTCTCATGGATAATATACTTTGTGCATCGGCAACCACATTAGCTTTGCCCGAATGATACAACACACTCATATCATAATTCTTTAACAATTCAAGCTATATTCTTTGTCGAAGGTTCAAGTATTTTTCATTAAAAACATAATGTAAACTCTTGTGGTCAGTGAACATATCCACATGGACACCATAAAGATAGTGCCTCCAAATTTTCAAACCAAACACAACCACCGCTAGTTCAAAACCATAGAATGGATAGTTTCGATCATGCACCTTCAGTTGCCTAGAATCATAGGCTATTATCTTACCATGTTGCATCAATACATAACCAAGACCACCCATTGAAGCATCACAGTATACCACAAAACTATCTCACCCTTTCGGTAAGGTCAAGATAGGAGCGGTAGTGAGACGATCCTGCAACTCTTGAAAACTCTTTTCACATGCTTCCGACCATTGAAACTTCACCTTCTTTTGAGTAAACTTTGTCAAAAGTGATGAGATAGATGAAAATCTTTCCACAAATCTCCTATAATATCCGGCTAGGCCTAAGAAATTTCTAATATCCAAAGGAGATAATGGTCTAGCCAATTATTAACTGTCTCGATTTTCTTAGGATCAACCATAATCCCTTCACCAGACACAATGTGACCTAGGAAAGCCACCCCCCTTAACCAAAACACACATTTGTTGAACTTTGCAAATAGTTGCTTGTCTCTTAGAGTTTGCAACACAATCCTCAAGTGATAAGAATGCTCCTCTTCATTCCTAGAGTAAACTAAAACATCATCAATGAATACAATCACGAACATATGTTGATATTGTTTGAACACCCTATTCATTAAGTTCATGAAAGCCGCGAGAGCATTGGTCAAACCAAACGACATGACTAAAAACTCATAATGGCCATACCTTATTCGAAATATCATTTTAGGAATGCCACATTCCCTTACCCTCAATTGGTAATAACCAGAACGAAGGTCTATTTTGGAGAAGTAACTCGCCCCTTGCAATTTATCAAACAAGTCATCTATTCTCAGAATTGGATATTTATTCTTGATGGTTACCTTGTTCAATTTCTGGTAGTCAATGCATATTCGTAATGAACCATCCTTCTTCCTCACAAAAAATATGGGAGTACCCCATGGAGATATACTTAGCCTAATCAAACCCTTATCTAACAAGTCTTTCAATTGATCCTTCAACTCCTTTAACTCTACCGGACCCATCCAGTAAGGAGGAATACAAATAGGTTAGGTATCCGGAAAAAGGTTTATACCAAAATCAACCTTTTTGAGAGAGACACTGGGTAGATCATTGGGAAACACATTCAGAAACTCATTTGCAATAGGGTACGATTCTAAGATAGAGGCTTGAGAATTTTCATCCCTAACCCTCACAATATGATAAATGCAACCCTTGGAAATCATCTTTCGAACTTTAAGGAACAAAATGAATTGAACTTTAAACACAGAGTTACTACCCTTCCATTCTAGAATCGGCTCATTTGGGAATTTGAACTTAACCACTCAGGTTCTACAATCAATAGAAGCATAATATGAATATAGCCAGTCCATATCAAAAATAACATCAAAACCAGTCATCTCAAGCACAACTATATCAAGTAAAGTAACTTTGGAAAAGATATAATTATCCCTCATTAAACTTTGGATTTTGAATCTACAAACCCATTCCTATGAGTCATCAAAGGGATGATGAGTCATCTAAACAACTGGTCCTATAGGTCTTAGAAAAGGTCTGAAAGTCGAGTCTCTGAAGTTTGGGAACAATTCAAGTTTAAGACACGTCAACTTAAAAATGAGTCATTCCTGAGGCTCATTTTGTAGGTCATAAAAACCTACAGAATCTAGGGTTTTTGAAGTTTTCTGACAGGTGGTTCTTACGATCCATCATTGTTCCTATGACCCATCCTACAAGTTGTTCTCTTGGCCTTGGGAAAACTTTTGAATAAGGCTTTTAAAGTCATCCTACGGAGCTTTCTATGGGTCATCTACTGAAGAATGGACCGCAATCATGAGTCATAAGACCTCCTTTTAAGGTTGGTCATGACTAACAACCACGACTCCCTCTACAACTCATTTCTATAGGTTGTGGGAACTTCTACTAATCGTAGAGACGATCGTGAACTTGGGTCCAGTTCAAGATTTGAGAATTTTCTCCTTGATTCCAACTTTCTGGCTTACGGGGTCTTACATGGTTCTGTAAGGATTCGAACATGTAAAGTGGATTTTGGAGGTGTAAATTGAGTGGCAGGTGGATTCTTGGTATTTTAAGTAGGAGTTTGGTATATGGAGGGGAACATCTGAAAATTATCCGTATTCAGATCTTGAGGATGAGGTGGTGTTTGGTATAAGCAACTATCGTGATGTGGATTAAGAATAGTTAAGTTGATGGTGGGAGGTTTTTGGACTAAAATAATGTGTGGGTTGTTTGGGAAATATTCACAGTTGGATTCAAAGCAGGGAAATAGAGTGAAGGACTTCTGTCGCTCGGAGTGGGAGTATTGGTGGTGATATCCAAATTCACCAAATTTTAAGTCTTATGCAATTCATCCCTCCTCTCGACAACTTGTTCTACTAGTTGTGAAAACAACTCATTATGTTTAGAGATGATAGGGTCCACTACAATAATTTCAGTCAAATCAATGTCCCTACTATTTCAATTACCTTTTTCTTTTCCCTTCAAAAGTTTAGCACTCCTGAAGTTTCTAGCCTAAACTAACTTTGAAAGGAGTAGAAGAAATGAAGTTGTAGGTCAAGGGGTTTGACGGGCCTTTTTCACTAGACGTGGTGAGAACCATGAGAGTGAAGGGAGCCTGTGGAATTGAGGCCAAATTGAAAACTTTCCAAGGGAAGGTCCACAAACCCCTCCACAAACCGTGGTAGTCTCCACGAGTCATGGAGTTGATCCATGAAAACCCCCCTCTAGGATTTAAGGGACTCTCATGAACTATCTCGCGCAGTTCTAATGAGGGGCATTCTGGTCTTTTCCTACCTTTTAACTCAATATATTTTGGGACCAAAAATCAGTCCCTTATCATACCCAATAGGGTTTTCCCTCTCATTAACACTTAGAACTTTTGAGAGAAAGAATTGTAGAGTAGAAGAAAAGCTAGGGTTCAAGAATTTTAAGAGGTCTTCAATTTTTGACTAGATAATCTCGTTCAAGTTATATAAGGCTATAACAATATTGAAATAAGTTCCTTCTTGTTCCCTACATGTAAATAAAGTCAATTAAGTTATGAGTTGAGTCTCCAATTCCATAAAAGTGAATTCTTGATAAATTTACTTACTTCTTTATTAAGTTCAACTATGTATTTACATTATACTCGATGAGTCGACGTTTTGAGGTTATGGATTCATACTTGCATTCAAATGAACCCTAGTTGAGGTTTAGAATAAATATCTTTAGCATCATTGATGTTGAAAGAAGGACTATTCACTATTTGAATGAGATGATATTGAGTTTGAAAAAGTTTATTGATATTTATTTTCAAGCATGAGTTTTCAAATATTTTAAATGTCATATTTTGAGAAGTTGATGTATGTTTTCAATTGCATAATTAAGATGATATATACCTATATTTAAAATAATAGATGATGAGTTAAGAAGATTGATGTAAACTGATGTGAAAGTCCAATAAGACTAGATGAGATGTATTTTGAGTATTTTACTCACTTGATGTATAAGAGCATTATGGTATTTTGGGAGTAGTATTAAGCACCGAATTGGGCAAGAGTTTAGAAAACTCAATCCCCATAAACTACATAGCCAGCGGTAGGATAGGATCGTACCGCTAATTAGGCGACTCCTCACTTGTAGCAAACTAGGATTTTTATATGGATCCAGAGATGATGTGACATTCCTTACCTTGGAAAAGTATTGGATGTATGTGGCAACGACATGTCTTCATTGTATCATCATGATTGTCGATTAGAAAATGTCCCTAATAAAATAAAAGTACTATATTGTTTAATATACTGAGTTGCGTATCTTTTAAAGAACTGTTTCATTACATCGCATGCTTTATTGAGTTGAGTTATTTTCACAGTTGAGTTTCTCAAGTTGAGTATCTTGATGTAAGTTTCCTTTTTTCCATTTTACATACTCGTACATTCCATGTACTGATATCATTCGACCTGCATCATTTTATGATGTAAATACAGTTGTTAAAGATCATCAACAGGCGCACCATTGAAGATCTATCATCCGTAGCTTTTGGTGAGACCTCTTTGCATTCAGAGGAGCTCTTTCATTTCAAGTTTCATATCGTTTTATTTTCATTGGGGGTAGTCGTGGTGTAACATTCCTCAAATTTCTCATAAGTGTCTTAAAAATGCCTTGGGAATAGGTCTCTCACATAATGCATTATCCTTATCTTTTTTGGAATATCCGAGTCCGTAATATCAATTAGGGGGTCAAAACCTATGGAAAAATAGTATCGATGGATTTTAAGGGCCCATATATCGAAAGATAATATTTTTAAGAAATTATGCAAAACAGCGAGATGCGCGACAGCTCCGCGTTGCCCACTTGTTCCTCCATAGTGCAAATTTACTCAAAATCTGACCAAAACTTATTTATGGACAAATAAGGCATAAAACGCATATGAGGAATGCGTTTTACCCTTTTGTACATAAAATGTATTTGACGAATGCATTTTATGTGTTTCCAATTTCAGATTTTTGTGGGGGTACTTTAGACATTTCTCAAATTGTTAGTTAATGAATCTGGACTTTTTTAGGGCCTAATTCATCTCTATAAACTAACCTACACCTCTAATTTCATTCATTCTTCTACAATTCACCCACTTAAATATTTCTCTCTCTACAAAAGCTTTCAAGGACTCCATTGAAAACTTCTAAGAAATTCACTCAAGCTCTCCATCAAAACTCTCAAATTCTTCCAAATTCTTTTGTCTTCTCACTCAAGGTATATGGGTAATTGATCCTAGAGTACTTTCACCCATGGAGCCTAACAAATTCCTTACTTTATCAATTAATTTTAGTATATATTTTTATGGGTTTATGATCTATATTCTAATTGCATGAATTGTGATTCTAATTATGAGTCTATGTTAATATAAATTGATGGTTATTGCATTGAATTGAAAGGTTTATCCATGAATTTTCCTATATTGATCTTTAGGGTTCATGATATGAATTATGGATATTTTCAATAATACTTCCAAAGGATATTATCTTTGTGATTTACATATGGGCTGATATAAAGTATATGATCATGCATGTTTTCAAATCTATTTCATGGTTTTCAATCAAATTGATTATATATATGAGTGATTCGTGTAGTAATTCAGTTCTTCATTCCTTCGTTCCTATTTCTTGCTCTCTTTTTCCGGTATGTTGCTCTGCCAGCAAGGAGCAAAAGAACCAAGTTTTCTGTGGTGATGTCAGAATTTACACCTATTTAGTGATCAACCCGCTAGTTTATTTGATCCCACTTGGTCTTTCTTTTTTATTTTCTTTTATACTAAATTCAAGTATGAAGTATGATCATGAATTACAAGCATGTTCAAGTTATGATTTTTCATGCAAGTTATGAAAAAGGTGACTTAGGGCCCTATGTTATGAACTAGGGCCTAATGATATGAATTATGGAAGTATGATTTGTAATGTGGAAGGCCAATATTCACATTACACTTATGTTATGAAATGAGCTACTCTATGAATTTAAAACCTATGATCATGTCTATGATATATGTTAACTATGATTACTATATTATGACATGTACTTCATGAGATTTGACTTAGCACCGAGTGGACTTGAGGTGGGGGTCCTAACAAAAGCCTTAGTAGTAGCCTCATGTCTCTTAAACTACGTTCCATCGTAGATTTCCTTATGGCTTAGCTACTGGATCCATATATAGCGTATGTACATCACTCCCCTAGCGGGGTAGAGTCAACATTGGCAAATAGAGTCCCCTTTCTTCCAGTATAGGGGTAACATCGGGATTCCATGTTATGTCTAGCATGGTCTTATTGTCGGTTATGGTTCTAACCCACATATATATGACCTCTTTTGTACTTTCGTGATTTCAACTATGTTTTTCAAATGCTTTGATCATTATAATTTTCCCATTACTTTACTCATCTCTTCTCACCATGTACCTTACTTGATCATTGCATCTTATTATTTATATTCCATGTCATTCCCTCATATTTAGTACATTCAAAAGTACTAACACATGTTGTTGCCTACATTATCTCATAATGTAGGGATTGAAGTTGAGGATCATATCCATCCATGTGGATAGTTGAGTTTTTCTATCTGGTGAAGTTGCGGTGAGTCCTCATCTATCGAGGACTAGTTATTGAGTTGCTTATTTTTTTCCAAAGACTTTTGTGATGTTTCATTTTAAGGGTGAGCTAGGGGAATGTCTTAGCCCCTGCCTATGTTCTTGATTATAGGCATTAGTTGGAAAAATGGTGTGAGTCTACATTGTCAAGTTACCTTCTTCGTTTATGATTTATGTTCTAGACTCTCTTATGTTGATTCTGCATTTACTTAACCTTATATATGCTTTATGATATGTCAAGAGGCTTGGTTGGAGCCCTATTGGGGTTTCGATCGCCGTGTTATGACTAAGTCCTAGTTTGTGACATGACATGTGGGCTTGTCTCGACACCTCTTAGTAGTTAGTAGAGGCTTCATAGACTGAGTAGAGTTGTGTCATATTGAGTCTTTTAAAGGCTATCTTAAAATTTTGTCTTTCACTATTGAACTGATGGCATTTGACTTATATATTTTAAATGATTACTTTAAATTAAATTTTCAACATCGATGAATATGTTTTGTGAATACCCACTGGAGTTTACTCTTTTATTGAGTTAAGTCTTCTACTGAGTGAGTTAGCTAGTCCAAGTAGTTCTCTTGGGATCAACAATAATTTTTGAGTGCTTGCCACAACCACAGTGTAGGCCCAAGGCATGACAAACTTGGTATCAAAGCAAAAAGTTTAAGAGTCCTAGGGTTTTTATGAAGCCGAGCCTAGTAGATCCTATTTATTGGTCTGAAGTGCGCTACACCTATAAGCGGGAGGCTACAAGACTTTTTGGAATTATCTTTTTTTCATACTCTATTTTGTGCTATAGAGTATAAATCTATGAAATATCCTTCTAATTCGTGTATTTCACGATTTTAGATCATGCCTTTCAAGTGAACTTTGAGCTAGAGAAACATCACCGAGAATTTGGTTCCACAATAATCTATAATGCAAACTCATAACCGAGCTCGAGTAGCTGATAATGAGGTTAAGAATGGGACTCAGGGAGTTCTACAGACTATGCAGCCCATGATGACTTCTAAGACTGAGTTTAGGGAAGCTATCTCTATGCTCACCCAGTCGATAACTGCCTAGTTTGATCACCAAAGAACTCCAGTCCCTAGCTCTAGTTCTCAGGAGAAATCTTCTACTTGGAGTATTAGAGTCTTCTTGAGAATGAACCCACTGGTCTTCACAGGGTCCAAGGTTGAAGAAGATCCTCAAAATTTTATTAATGAGATGTGGAAGATCCTGAAAGCTATGGATGCTACTAACATTGAGGGAGTTGAACTTGTTTCCTATCAACTTAAAGATGTTTTCTAATGTCTTGTACAACTAGTAGAATGAGAGTCGAGGTGAGGGTGTCAAACCTGCAGTCTGGGATGAGTTTGAAAGTGCGTTCCTAGATCACTTCTTTCTATGAGAACTAGGAGAAGTAAAAGTTGAGGAATTCATGAACCTGAAATAAGATGGGGTCGATTATGAAAGAGTACAGTCTCAAGTTCATTCAGTTATGCTCCCAAAATGGTTCCCAATGTGAGAGTCAAAATGAGAAAGTTTGTTTAGGTTTGGGCAGGCATGTGAAGAAAGAGTGTCAGGCAGCCTTATTGATCTTGGATATGGATACTTTCAAACTCATGGTGTATGATCAACAAGTTGAGGACAATAAGAAGAAGGATAGAGAGGAAAAATAGAGTAGGAAGGCTAAATCCACAGGCCATGAATCAAACCAACAAAAGGGCAGCAATGGAAATCATTCTTTCTTTTAGAAGATGTCTTCTAATTATGCACCATCTATAGTAAGTGCACCTGCTTCTAACACAAGGAATGACCAGGGATCACAAAATTTCAAAGTACAAGGTTCTCAGTCCCAAGAAAGTGTGGTGCAAGGTCCTAAGAAGGCACTGCCTTATGGTAAGTGTGAAAAGCTCTATTTGGGAGAGTATTGTGTGGCACCAATGGTTGTTACAAGTGTGTCCAGACATGTCACTTCTATAGAGAATGTTAGATGGGAAGGTGGAGTATGGTGGCAACAGAGCCCCATCTGTATGCCATGGCTAACCGACATGGTCAAGAGAACTCGCCAGATTTTGTCACTGGTATGCTTCAAGTCTTTTCTCGTGATGTTTGTGCTTTACTTTATCTAGGTGATATCTTTTATTTTTTGACTTCTTATGTAGATGTTAAGTTCAGAATTCTTCCTAAATTAATCTTAGAATCATTTAATGTTTCTACTCCCGTTGGTGAGTCTATTCTATCTAAGAGAGTTTATCATGATTGTATAGTCTCCGTATATCATAAAGAAACTTTTGCAGACCTAGTTGAGCTAGATCTAGTCGACTTTGCTGTCATTATTGGTATGGACTGGCTTTATGCCTGTTATGCCTCAGTTGAGTGTAGGACCCAAATTGTTAAGTTCCAGTTTTCGAATGACCATTTATATAGTGTAAGGGTAGTCCAGACTTTCCTAAGGGTTAATTTATTTCAAACCTTAAGGCTATAAGGTTAGTTTCCAAAGGGGGTGTATTTATCATATTGTTCGAGTTAGAGATGACACTATGGAAACACAATCCCTTCGGTCAGTCCAGTTGTGAACAAGTTTCCTCAAGTCTTTCCTAAGGATTTTCTTGGAGTTCCTCCCAATAGGGAGATATACTTCAAAATAGATGTTCTTCCCGATACTCAGCCAATTTCTATTCCGCCATATAGAATGCTCCCACAAAGTCAAAAGAGCTGAAAGAGCACTTGAAGGATCTTTTAGATAAGGGATTTATTAGACTGAGTGTCTCACCTTGAGGCGCTCATGTCCTATTCATGCGAAATAAAGATGGTTCTTTGAGGATGTGTATTGATTATCATCAGCTAAATAAGGTCACCATAAAGAATAAATATCCCCTTCCGAGACTAAATGATTTTTTTGACCAACTTCAGGGTGCCACTTGTTTCTCCTTGATAAACCCTAGATCAGGCTATCATCAGTTGAAAATAAGAGAATGTGACATCTTGAAGACAACCATCAGAACCAGGTATGGTCATTATGAGTTCCTAGTCATGCCCTTTAGGTTGACTAACTCTCCTGTAATATTTATGGACCTCATGAACATAGTGTTCAGGCAGTATTTAGATATGTTTGTTATTATGTTTATCAATGACATCCTAATCTATTCGAGGAATGGGAAGAGTATGCCAACTATCTCAGAATTGTCCTTCAATCTCTCAAGGAAAAGGAGTTGTATGCTAAGTTTCCAAAGTGTGAGTTCTGGCTTGCATCTGTTGCATTCTTAGGCCATATTATTTTTGGAGATGGTATTCAAGTTGACTCACAGAAGATTGAAGCCGTAAAGAACTGGCCCAGACCTACATCCCCAACTGACATAAGAAGTTTTTTGGGTTTGGCTTGTTATTATAGAAGGATTGTTGAAGGATTCTCATCAAAGTCATCACCATTGACCAAGTTGACTTAGAAGAAGACTAAGTTTCAATGGTCCGATACTTGTTAGAAGAGTTTTCAAGAGTTGAAAATAAGGTTGACTACTGCTCCAGTTTTGTCCCTACCCGAGAGAGCATATGGGTTTGTGATTAATTGTGATGAGTCTTGAGTTGAATTGGTTTGTGTGTTAATGCAGAAAGGCAAAGTCATAGCTTATGTTTCTAGACAACTCAAGATTCACGAGAGGAATTATCTGAATCATAATCTAGAGTTGGCAGTGGTAGTATTTGCTCTTAAGATTTGGCGTCATTATCTTTTTGTCATATATATATATGTGTTCACCGATCATAAAATCCAGTAATACGTATTCAGAAAGAAAGAGCTCAACATGAGGTAGAAAAGATGACTAGAGTGGCCCAAGGAATATGACATGAATATTCTCTACCATCCAGGTAAAGCTAATGTTGTTTCTGATGCTCTTAGCAGGTTATCCATGAGAAGTACCGCTCATGCTGAGGAGGAGAAGAAAGAATTGGCCAAAGAAGTACATAGACTTGCTTGATTGGGAGTTCATCTTGTGGACTCCGATGAGGGGGTGTTATTGTTCAAAATAGCGCAGAGTCTTTCTTAGTTATTGAAGTAAAGGAAAAGAAAGATCAAGATCCTATTATCCTCCAATTGAAAGAAGATGTTTATAAGCAGAAAGTGATGGCTTTTGCCAAAGGGGGAGATGGAGTATTGAGTTATCAAAGCAGGTTATGCATTCCAAGTGTTGATGGACTTCGAGAAAGAATAAAGGTCCATAGCTCCAGATATTCAATTCATCTGAGCTCCAAAAAGATGTATCATGACTTGAGAGAAGACTATTGGTGAAATGGAATGAAGAGAGTTATAGCAGAGTTTGTATCCAAGTGCCCAAATTGCCAACAAGTCAAAGTTGAGCATCAAAGGCCTTGTTGTGTAGCTAAGAATATAGAGTTTCCAGAATGAAAGTGGGAGATTATCAACTTGGATTTCATTATAAGCTTACCGCGATCTCGCAGACAACATGACTCTATATGGGTGATTTTGGATAGGATGACCAAATCAGCTAACTTTTGCCCATTAAAACTACAGATTCAGTCGAACATTATGCACAGTTGTATATTCAGGAGATAGTCAGATTTCATAGAGTCCCCTTGTATAATCTTAGACCTAGTACTCTCTTCGCTGCACAGTTTTGGAAGTCCTTTTAGAAAGGTTTGAGTTCAAAGGTTAAACTTAGCACCGCTTTCCACCCGCGGAAAAATGGTCAGGCAGAGCATACTATTCAGACTCTTGAGGATATGTTGAGAGCTTGTGTTTTTTATTTCAAAGATAAATCGGATGACCAATTTTTGCTTATTGCATTTTCCTATAATAACAGCTTCGACTCGAGCATTTGTATGGATCCATATGAGGTTCTTTATGGGAAGAGATGTAGATTGCCAATTGGGTGGTTTGAGGTTGGTGAAGCTGAGTTGATAGGGCCAGACTTAGTTCATCAAGCCATGGAGAAAGTAAAGATCATCCAAGAAATGTTGAAAACTGCACAAAGTCATTAGAAATCCTATACTGATATTAGGAGAAGAGACTTGGAGTTTGAGGTAAATGATTGAGTGTATTTTAAAGTTTCACCCATGAAGGGAGTTATGAGGTTTGGGAGGAAAGGTAAGTTGATTCCCCATTACATTGGTCTTAACAAATCATAAAAAGAGCTGGCAATGTTGCCTATGAGTTAGAGCTCTCACCAAAGTTAGATGTCGTTCATCCAGTGTTCCATATCTCCATGCTTAAGAAGTGATTGAGAGATCCTTCACTCATTATTCCTATAGAAACCATTAGGGTGAAAGATATCTTGTCCTATGAGGAGATTTTATTCTGGATTCTTGATCTTCATGTTCGTAATTGATAATCAAAGAGGTTGCTTCAGTCAAAGTTCTATGGCAAAATTAGTTTATTGAGGAGGATACATGAGAAGCTGGCGAGGATATGAAATCCAAGTACCTGTATTTATTCGTCCCTTTTAGCATCAATGTCGAAGGTAATACTCTTATTCCTATCTCTGATGTTAGTTCTTTCTTGAGTTGAACAGTTATCCTTGAAATTGATGGTTTGGGTTCTTGCATAGCATTCGTGCCTTGAGTGAACTCCTAGCTTGGCCATCATTCGAGGATAAATGATCCCAAGAAAAGGGGGAGATATTATAACACCCCTGAAGTTCCTAGAATAAACTAACTTTGAAAAGAGTAGAAGAAATGAAGTTGCAGGTCAAGTGGTTTCATAGGCCCTTTCCACGGGCGGTGAAGCAGGGAGCCCATGTAGTTGTGGTCAAATTGGAAACTTTCCAAGGAAAGTTCTATGGACCCTTCCACGGACTGTGGTGATCTCCATGAGTTGTGTAGTTGATCCATGAACCCCCCCTTTCCAGGACTTAAGGACCCCACCTTCACGAACACATATACGAACTTTGAAGGTTTATACAACCCGATAGTGCTTCGTGGAAGGCACCCTTCTGGAGCTAATCTTCCCTTATATTCACAGAACCCTCCATGATTTTTTGAAGTTTCCATAGGCTATGAAAGTTTTCTATGGACCTTGACCCTCAGGAACATTTCTCCAGTCCCACTTCATAGACGCCTTCATAGTCCGTGAAGAGCCTCTCATGAACTGCCCCACCCAATTTTAATGAGGGGCATTAAGGTCTTTTCTCATATTTTTCCAATTTAACCCAATACATTTTGGGACCAAAAATCAGTCCCTTATCATATCCAATAGGATTTTCCCTCTCTTTAACGCTTAGAATTTTTGAGAGAAAGAACTGGAGAGAAGAAGAAGAGCTAGGGTTCAAGGTTTTCAAGCTAGATCTTAAATTATTGACTAGATAATCATTGTTTTAGGTATGTAAGTGTAGCAACCCATTAGTTCATTTTGATTACTAGAGATTCTTATTTCATAAAAGACTCATTCCATAAATTTTTAATGGGTATTTTGCACTATTCGATAACTACGGTTATTTAGTTGTTGGGTAACTTTAGATATTTAATTTAGTTAATGAGCTAAAGTGGTAATTTATTTAATACTCTATACCTTTTTTTTGTATTTTTAAAAATAAATTAATAGGGTTTGTTAGTTTTAGTACATAACTATTTTAGAAAATAAAAGAAAAGAGAAAAGGAGAAACTTACCTGAGCGTCGAATGAAGGGGAACGAAAACAAAGGTCTTCAAGTAAACCATTGTGCCATTGTAGTATGGGTAGATGTATATCATTATTATTATTATTATTATTATTATCCCTGATGGGCTAAGTATTTAAGTGTTAAATAATAACTAATATAGGTTGTTAGAATATAAAGTTGCAATGACTCTAAAATAAGAGTTTCTCTTTAATGGGTTACGATTTTAATCAGGTTAAAGTTAAAATAATTTTATAGTAAACTAAGCTTAAACCATGGCGTTGGTAAGTCCTAAGAGGGGTGTTCCCGACATGGTTAGTGATGAATTAATTGGGTTAAAAACCTTGTAATTCCGTTGGTAAGTCATGTATGGCTGATGATATCGCCTAGGGATGTTCCCGGTTGGGTATCATATTAAAAAAATAGATTAAATGAAAAACAACAATTGGGTGAATTTTGTGATCAATTTGCTATTGATATGCCTATTATTACAAGAACAAAGAAGGTTTATCCTTCTAAAGAAAAGTTTTACAGAACACCTCGCAAGATTAAGCGTCGTGATTTATCTAAAACTAATTTGAAAGAATTTTCTAAGAAATATAGGAAAATGTATAAAAGAAAAGTTGGTAAAAAAGATTATAAGAAGCATGTTAAATGCCATAAATGTGGTAGGTATGGTCATTATGCCAATGAGTGTAAAACTCAGGAAAAGATTAAATCATTAGATTTAGATGATAAATTAAAAGATTCTTTGTGTAAAATTTTCTTATATTCTGATAATGATGGTTCTCCTTCTGATACTGTTAAAACTAGTTCAGATTCTGCTTCTTAAAATAGATTAGATATCTTATTCTCAATAAAAAAAATATTAGACAGATTGCATGATGCTATTATATTTTCCAATTTTGATTTAAAGTCAGGATATTGGCAAATACAGATTTCTGAGTCTGACAAATATAAGACTACTTTTAATGTGCCTATGGGTCAGTTTGAATGGAATGTTATGCATTTTGGATTAAAGAATGCTCCTTCTGAATTTCAAAAAACTACAATATTTTTATTCCTTATACTAATTTTATTATTGTTTACATTGATGATATTCTTGTATTCTCTAAAAATATTGAATCACATTTTAGACGTCTTGAATTATTTCAAAAAATTGTAATTCAAAATGGATTAGTGATTTCTAAACCAAAAATGTTTATTTTTCAAACAAATGTTAGATTTTTATGTCATAATATTGAAAAAGGTAAGATTAGTCCTATAAATAGGAGTATTGAATTTGCTTCTAAATTTCCTGATATTATAACTGATAAAACCCAGTTGCAAAGATTTTTAGGGAGTTTAAATTATATATCTCCTTTTATTAAAGATTTGGCTACAGATACTGCTATTCTGTATGATAGATTAAAAAAGGATCTTAAGGCTTGGATTAATTTGCATACTACTGCTGTTAAAAATATTAAATTGAAGGTTAAAGGTTTAAAAGCCACTTGCACCAAACTAATATGCAAATAATTGAAATCTTTATGTTTATAATAATCAATATCATCCTGTGTAAATAAATAAAAAATATCACTTTCTTTTTCCATCGTAAAACTTAATTCGGTAGTTTTAACAGTAGTTCTACCAGCATAGTTTTCAAAAGTACCCAGTTTGTAAATCGTTTGCACATCTACTTTATAAATCGTCCAAGTATTCAATAAATCTTGATTAATTGGTAAATCAATCTGCTCTTTTAACATATTTTTAATAATTTTTAGTTTTTTAAACCAATCCATTAACACAAATTTTAACAATAAGTGTTAAATAATAACTGTCAATAAATTATTAGAATACTTCTATTGCTCTGATACCAAGTGTTGAGCAAGACCTTAGGGGTTATTGGATTTTTTTACATAATCTGGCAATTTTACAAAGTCAAATGTATTTTATGTAAACTGCAAATTAATTATTTGAAACCCAACCGGGAACATCCCTAGGCGATATCATCAGCCATACATGACTTACCAACGGAATTACAAGGTTTCTAACCCAATTAATTCATCACTAACCATGTCGGAAACACCACTCTTAGAGCTTACCAATGCCATGGTTTAAGCTTAGTTTACTATAAAATTATTTTAACTTTAACCTGATTAAAACCGTAACCCATTAAAGAGAAGTTCTTATTTTAGAGTCATTGCCACTTTATATTCTAACAACCTATATTAGTTATTATTTAACACTTAAATACTTAGCCCATAATGGATCTAAGTTATACCAAAATTAAATAAAAGAAAGAAAGAAAGGGTACCTGGAACACCACCAGTCTTTTGGGGTTGTAACCACACTTCAAACTTCTTTATTTATTATACAATAGTATTACAAAGATATGTTACAATAGAGAAGTGTAGAGAGAGGAAGTAGAGAGAAGGTAGAGGAAAAGGGGTTCTAAAACCTGCCCCTAAATGAATGCAGAAGGCATTCTTTTATAATCAAAAAAGATGCACAGTAAAATGTGCGAAAGTTAAAAAGTACACAGTTCCAAACAGTAAAATCTATAGTAAGGATCCTTTTTTCAATGTTTCAACAGTAAATTTATTGTTGATACAGTGAAATCTACTGTTCTGGCCATCAAAATCTGTCTGTTGGTTGGCCTGTCCCTTTCTATGCAGTTCAATTAAGTTTTCTTTTTATTTTTGTACTGCAAAATTTCTTCTTCAGCCTTTTTAATAATTTTCGGAATCTCACTGGAGGCTGTGTTGTGTATGCTTTGGGTATCATTGAAATCATTTTCTTCAGAATTGTCTCTCATGGAATCATTATCACTATTAAACTGGTTCTGAATATCTCTTTTTACTTTTTCCATATAAGCGGCAACAAGTTCTTCTTGGGTCAATAATCCGCCCTTTTTAATCTGTAGTTTCTTGGAAACTTTAGCAAAATGGCTATCTTCATCAGGGATTTTAATTTTATCAAATCTGCCATATTTAATAATGGATTCTCCAATATCGTTTAATAAATCCTGGCCATAAAGTTTGTCATTTTGGTCTTTCTGGGTCAATTTGGACCAAAACTTGGTATGGAATAATCTGTATAGACATGAAATTCCATCTGAATCAGAGTGAACTTCAATAGTCCATTTAAAAATTCATGGGATAGAAATTTCCATGAAAAAAATCATTAGAGGAGTTTTTGGATATAGTCTATCTTCTTTGTCCAATTCTGAAATCTTGGGAGTGGATTCAACTATTTTCATGTACAGGATGCACCAGAATTGGTCCAGATCCTCTAATAGAGAAAGAGCCTGAGGAAACCAGAATAGATTCCAATCGTTGGGCCAGATTCCAAGCCCGAATAGATTAATTGAAGCGGTTTCTACTCCAGGAGCATCGTCTTCAACAGCTGGCAATGCCAGTATTCGACCCTCCTATGAAGATTATCAAAACTATCTAAATTTTATCAATGCCAGCAATGCTGGAACTACTGGAGGTAACAATGTTACCATTCAACCCACCTCTGTTGAGGATGTCACTGAAGAAGATTCCTTTTCCTCGATTATTGGCAAAACTAATAAAGAGATTTTTAATACTAATCCAAAAAAGGAAATAATTTTATATATTGACCCCAAAGATTTACAATGGAAAACCAATCCATAGGTCATTATGAAGAGATATTTAAGCAATTCATTATTTCCAATGCAAACATATAAAACAAGATTACATTTTGAAATGATTTTGACATCTATGGGGATAGTGTAAATTACCCACAATAATACGGGAGGTCCCAATAAATCTTATTTTACTTATTCTAAGATTATTATTAAAAGATTAATTTTACCGGAAGAATGGGGTTTGAGTACTTGACAAACTTTATGGCCAGAATTTATTAAACGATATTGGAGAAGCCATTATTAAATATGGTAGATTTGATAAAATTAAAATCCTGAAGAAGATAGCCATTTTGCTAAAGTTTCCAAGAAACTACAAATTAAAAAGGGCGGATTATTGACCCAAGAAGAACTGATACCAAGTGTTGAGAAGGACCTTAGGAGTTATTAGATTTTTTTTACATAATCTGGCAATTTTACAAAGTCAAATGTATTTTATGTAAACTGCAAATTAATTGTTTGAAACCCAACCGGGAACATTCCTAGGCGATATCATCAGCCATACAGGACTTACCAACGGAATTACAAGGTTTCTAACCCAATTAATTCATCACTAACCATGTCGGGAACACCCCTCTTAGGGCTTACCAATGCCATGGTTTAAGCTTAGTTTACTATAAAATTATTTTAACTTTAACCTGATTAAAACCGTAACCCATTAAAGAGAAGTTCTTATTTTAGAATCATTGTCACTTTATATTCTAACCACCTATATTAGTTATTATTTAACACTTAAATACTTAGCCCATCATGGGTCTAAGTTATACCAAAATTAAATAAAAGAAAGAAAGAAAGGGTACCTGGAACACCACCAATCTTCTGGGTTGTAACCAAACTTCAAACTTCTTTATTTATTACACAATAGTATTACAGAGATATGTTACAATAGAGAAGTGTAGAGAGAGGAAGTAGAGAGAAGGAAGAGGAAAAGGGGTTCTAAAACCTGCCCCTAAATGAATGCAGAAGGCATTCTTTTATAATCAAAAAAGATGCACAGTAAAATATGCAAAAGTCAAAAAGTACACAGTTCCAAACAGTAAAATCTACAGTAAGGATCCTTTTTTCAACGTTTCAACAGTAAATTTACTGTTAATACAGTGAAATCTATTATTTTGGCCATCAAAATATGTCTGTTGGTCGGCTTGTCCCTTTCTGTGCAGTTTAATTAAATTTTCTTTTTGTTTTTGTACTGCAAAATTTCTTCTTCAGCCTTTTTAATAATTTCCAGAATCTCACTGGAGGTTGTGCTGTGTATGCTTTGGGCATCATTGAAATCATTTTCTTCAGAATTATCTCTCATGAAATCATTATCACTACCAAACTGGTTCTGAATATCTCTTTTTACTTGTTCCCTATAAGCGACAACAAGTTCTTCTTGGGTCAATAATCTGCCTTTTTAATCTGTAGTTTCCTTGAAACTTTAGCAAAATGGCTATCTTCTTCAGGGATTTTAATTTTATCAAATCTGTCATATTTAATAATGGCTTCTCCAATATCGTTTAATAAATCCTAGCCATAAAGTTTGTCATTTGGTCTTTCCATATTGTAAATTTCCTCGTAGTATTTCTAAGAAGGCTTCTTTCCTGTTTATTATCCTATTATATATAATAGCTAAATCTATTGGGGTATCTAATACTTCTCTAAATATAGATTTTATTATTATCTGGATTGCTCCTATATGTATCCATCCTAGAGTATTTCGAATTTCTGTTTTTATTTTTCGTAATTTATCTTGAATATCTTTTTTGGATAATAAAGAAATCATTATTTTATTTGAAGTAACTGAAACTTCTAACGCTCTTTTTTGGATATTTAATTCATAAAATAAATGATGTTGTCTTTTTCTTAATCCGAATCTATCAAGTATATTTACGTCAAATCCTGAGTAGTTAGTCAAAGAAAACTTTTCTTTTTGTATTTATTTTAATTTTCTTTTATCAATAAAATATCTTATTTATATTCTCCAACTTGTTCTATCATTTCTTCTATTATATCAGTTTTTATTTCATTATTCATTTTGACTGTCTTCATCTGACGAAGAATAATAATCTAAATCAGTTAATATAAATATTGTATCGTCGGATTCTACTTCTTCAAAATTATTTAGTTGTGTGAATTCTTCTAAATTTATCATTTCTTCTATATCTTTATCAATTTCCATTTTCTTGTTATTATTAGCAAATTTCTTTGGGCATCTATTGGCATAGTATCCTATCTCTTTGCAGTAGTAACATCTACATTCTTTTGGATTTTTTCTTTTATTATTCCTTTTGTAAAAAGGTTTTTGATATTGTGTATATCCTTTCTTTTTGTAATATCTAGCTTTTCTCTTTTTAAAATATTTTTTCTTAAAGAGTTTCTTTTTCTTATATTTTCTTTTAATCTTTTTGTAATAATAAGGACTTTCACATCCAATCATTATAGGCATTTTAGGATTATCACAACATAGACTTACTTTCTTTCTTAATCCTTTTGTTGCTTTAGCTAATATGCCATCTGCACACCATGTACTAAGCTTATCTTTTAAATGAGTTATTCTTTTTCCTAAAGTATCAGCTGTTCCAGAATTATAAGTATCTATTAACTTTTACCTCAAGGGTCTGGTATCTTAGTGAAAAACATAGGTAAATACATTTCTGTATTTTTAACTCTGTTATAAACATAGTAATAATAATCTTGAAAGACACAAATATATTTATCTATTTCACACATATCACATAATTGTAATCGTAACAAAGCAATTTCATATTTTTTAATCGTTGCAGGGTCTTTTAAAATATTACCTTCTCCGGCAAATTCTAATCTTATAGCTTCAGTAGCTCTTGTAATTAAATTAGCAATATTATCATCGGCACCAAAAATATCATTTCGAGTGGAATCATTTAAGTTTTGTCAAAATCTTAATACACTATTTAATAGACTTCGTTCTATAAAATATTTAGTGGTGTCATAATCCATTTTATTTACTGTTACTGCTATCCTTAAAGAAGTTTCCCATTTATCTATAGCTTCTTCAGTATTATTAATACAGTCTAAATCTAGATATATTCCAAACGGATTAATCGCTTCACTTTTCATTGATCCTACGGGTGTGTGACTATATTTTATTCTTAATACAGCATTTATACCTGCATAAGCCCTAGTGGGTCTATTAAAACTTGTTCGGCTGGTTTCCGCCTGCGTAGGGAGCTCAGTAATATTAGGATTAAAATCTACTTCTTCTGGTTTGACGGTATCCATTTTTAAATTAATCATATCGCCTTCATTTTTTAATTGGGTTCCTTTTATATTTATTATAAGATTATCTAGTTCTGAATTTTCTGAATCGGAGCTTACCATTTTAGATTATTTCCTCCGTATCCTTCAGGTATTTTTATTTTTGAAATATGGGATTCTATGATATCTAATGTTTTATTTATAGGTTCTTTATCAATATTTATTTCTTTTTGATTTAGTATATCTTTCAAAGTTTGAATTTCTTTAACTATTAAATTTCCAAAGTAAATTATCATTTTTTGTATTTCGTACAAATCTTGTTCTATTTTTAGAGGATCTTCTTCATTAAGTAATTTATAATTGGATTTATTTTTCATTTTATCCTAAACTAGCTATCTGACTTTTGAAATAATAGTTTCTTAGTAAATTTATATTATATTTTTTATTTATTATATCTTCATTATTAGCAAGTATTTTTTCTTGTACTCTCTTTATCTGTTCGGGCATGGTAGAATCTAATCTTTGTGAATATCTTTTAAGAGTCTCGTCTTTTATCTTAGCATTTTTTAAATTTCTTTGAGATGTCCAATATAATCGATTATCTACCCTTATCTCTGCGAAAGAGGGTTGTCGTTTCATTATCCTATACTTGAAGAATGAGTTTCAATCTCAATTTTAATAAGTTTTATATTATCCGTTAGTCCTTTTATGACATCGTCGTAATCTTCTAAAATTTATTTTTGTTTCTTCGTTATTATCTTTTAACATTAAACGTAACAATCTTTCGCATTTTTCTTTACCTTTTTGGGTATCTTTTAAGTATTTTCTAAACTTCCATAAATAATTATTATCTATTTTTATATCTGCAAAAGTAGGATGTATTTTCATTCTATATCTATATCATTAAAATTTTCATAGCACCTTAGTGAGTTATTTTTCTATCAAATTTATCTTCACTACTTTCTTGTCTAATCTTTATCTCTAAAGTTGATATATTTTGTGTAATATCTACTTCCACGTCTTTAACATGGTATCAAGATTACTTATGACGATAAGATAATTTTCATATCAAAATGACAAGTCCATATAGCATCTATATATCAATAGGAATAACTTATAAAGATTACAAATCAGAATATTTTGCTGCCTATATAGATAACGGATCAGGAATATGCTGTTGTAGACCAGAAGTATTCTTCAAAGAATACCATCAAGAATTACCCATTACTAAGGGAAAAAATATATCTAATAATATCGTAACAATGTCTAAAGGCATTGCTCAACCGATTATACTACTAGGATATTTTCTAATAAAATGTCCTCCATTTTATTTCCATAATACCGGACAAGATATTCTATTAGGAAATAACTTTTTAGAAATGTTTCATACTGTTTTATACGATAGAGTTTTTGTAACACCCCATAAATATTATTGATTCATGGATCCTTTCTTTCAGGAAGTCCAAATAAATTATCAAAGTTTTCTATTTAATTCAAGCATGAAACTTTATGGATTTTTCATATCATAATTCCAAATGCATAGATTATTAAATATATGAAATTTAATTACCTATCTTATATTAACTTATATTGGCTTTTAAATGCATTAAATTGTTGATTTATCAAAAGTCCTTATATGAAGGCATGAAAAGATTTTGATCATGTTCTAAAGTATTTTGATCATGTTCTAAAGTATTTTGATCATGTTCTAAAAGTATTTTGATCATGTTCTCTCATGCCTAAAGATTTTGATCATGTTCTAAAGTATTTTGATCATGTTCTAAAAGTATTTTGATCATGTTCTAAAGAAATTTGATCATGTTCTAAAGTATTTTGATCATGTTCTAAAAGTATTTTGATTATGTTCTCTCATGCCTAAAGTAATTTGGGCATAACCTTTCATAGGATGGTCCAAATTAGGTGATTCAAATTTCTGAATAACCAAAACATCATTACCTACAACTTTCATGAAGAACATATCTTAAGATTCGGATTTTAAGTAGATCAAATAAATTGATCTTTGCAAGACATAGTGCTGTGACGGAATGGAGTGTTTGTAGAATAAAATTCATATCTCGATGTAGAATGCTCCAAATTGGATGATTCTTGAACTAACTAAAACTAGACTTCTATATCTACAATTCTTATGAAGACACCAAATCCTAATAAGGAATTTATCTTATTCAAACGTAGCTTCGAAAACAGATATTCCGTTAAAAGAGATTTCATCTCACCTACCATAGAAAGATCTAGAACCATTTGACATCATCCATGACATCAAAATTCTCCATTGAATTTTCAAGATCATCCTTTATGATTATGTTTATTTATTGTTAGGTCCCTCCTCCACACCTATAAATACCCACCTTATTTCCTCATTTTATTCACCAAGCTTTCTTAAGCAACTCTTCTCTCTATATACTTCTTTACTCCTTCTCAAATATAGTTTTAGTTTTAGTAGTATAAAAATACTACTCTAGTGATTCTTATACTCCGGGTAGTACACAAAATAAATCGGCGAGAAGAAAAGGCTAGGGGTCCAAGAGTGTTCCAATTCGAAGTAAAGCTTCCGATTTAAGGTATGTAAGGCTTTCATAGCATCGGATTGAGTTCGTCCATGCGCCCAATATTTAAATTCATTATAATTGAGTTATAGTTGAGTTTTATCCAAATCGTGAATTCTAAATGAAATAATTCTTCTCCTATTGAGTTAGATATATTTATGCATTAATATTATTATTATTATTGTTATCTCTCATATTATTGGAATTATTGTTCATGGCTACTTTCCCATGAATCCTAATTGATTTGATGTTCATGAATATTTTTACACATATTTTGAGTAAAGATGTTGGCTTTTTAATATTTTCATTGATAAAAAGAGTGATATGAATTAATACTATATATGTATTTTATTGAGTTTTGAAAGAGCAAAAGAATTGAGTTTAAATGATTTTTTGAGTAAATGATGTTTTGAGCAAGATGTTTTGATGAGATGTAAATGATGTTTTCGAAGTATAATAATTGATGAAGAGGTAATAAGATGAGTTTGATAATTTAAATTAAAGTCCAATGAGACTAGATGATGAGTTTAATATGAGCACATATTTTGGGAGTAGTATTGAGCACCGAGTTGGGTAAGAGTTTAATTGACTCAAACCCCAGAACTACGTAGCCAGCGTAGGATGGAGGCTATGCCTCTTAAGTCCCAAAAAGAGGACTTTGATGAGTGGATCCAAGATGGTGATGTCCTTTACCCTGGCAAGGTATTGGATGGATGTGGCAACGACATCGCTTCGTTGTATCATCGCTAGCTCATAAGTGATGGTTGTCGGTTAGAGAAACTCCCAATTGAGTAAGCATTGCTTGTTACTATTATTTTTATTATTATATTTTAAACTTGCATTACATATTGATGTTGAGATGATGTTGAGTTCTGAGCTGAGTTTTCTTGAGAGAAGTTTCTTGATATTTGTCCTTACCTTCCTGCCATTTTACATACTCGTACATTCCACGTACTGACGTCATTCGACCTGCATCGTTTTATGATGCAGATACAGGTGTTAGAGATCCTCAACAGGCGCTTCGTTGAAGATTATTATTTTTCAGCTATTTGGTGAGTCCTTCTTATATTCGGAGGAACTCTTTATCCTTTAAGTATTGTTGAGTATTATGTTTCTTTTAAGGTAGCCATGGATATGTCATTGGCACCATCTAAGAGTATTAGAGGCTTCATAGACAAAGTTTAATGATGTAATTGGAGTAGTTCTCCTTTGAAACTACTTCTTCAAAAAAAAAAACATTTCTTCTTTCATTAGATGTTGTTAATGGAGAGCCCATATAAGTATTCTTATTAAATCTTCCGCTGATGAATGAATAAGTGATGAGACCAAGTGGTTCTCTCAGAGGCCAGAGATGGTTTCTGAGTGCCGGCCACGCCTAGGGTACCCTCTCGGGGCGTGACAAACTTGGTATCAGAGCACAGAGTTCAAGAGTCCTAGGGTGTCTATGAAGCCGTGTCTAGTAGAGTCTTGCTTATAGGTATGTCGTGCACCACACTTATAATCAGGAGGCTATAGGACATTAGGAATTATTTCACTTCTTTCATAATCTGAGTTCGTGCGATAGAGTTTAACTCTATAAAAGCTTCCTTTATAATTCGTGCGTTTACACGTTTCAGACATGCCTCCTAAACGTTCATCTAGTCAGAGGAACGCTGCCAGCACTGAGGTTCCACAATCAGTGATGCCTCCACGGAGAGCTAGGGGCCGACCTGCAAGGTTTACTGAGGTACCCCAAGTACCTACTGTTCAGACCACTCCTACTTCTGAGAAAGATTTTCGAGGAGCGATTGCTATGCTCACCCAGTTGGTGGCTGCTCGAAATAGTAGCCAGAGTTCACCAACTCCTAACTCTAGTTATCAAGAGCCGTCTGCTGCCACGAGGATCAGAGATTTTCTGAGAATGAATCCGCCGGTCTTCACGGGCTCCAACGTTGATGAAGACCCCCAAAATTTCATTGATGAAATGTGGAAAATACTAAAAGCGATGCATGCTACAGAGATTGAGGGGGTTGAATTGGTGTCTTATCAACTCAAGGATGTGGCAAATGTCTGGTATAATCAGTGGGAAGAAAGTAGAGGTGAGGATGCAGAGCCTGCTCTTTGGGATGAGTTTGAAAGAGCATTTCTTGATAACTTCTTTCCCCAAGAGCTACGTGAAGCAAAAATTGAGGAGTTTGTGAACCTCAAGCAAGAGAGTATGACTGTGAAAGAGTATAGTTTGAAGTTTATTCAATTGTCCAAATATGCCCCAGAAATGATTCCTCATATGAGGTCTAAGATGAGGAAGTTTGTCTCTGGCCTAGGCAAACATGTAAAGAAAGAATGTAAGGCAATGCTAATGATTTCTGACATGAAGTTTTCTAGATTGATGATGTATGCTCAGCAGGTTGAGGATGACAAGAAAAAGGACCGAGAGGAACACCTAAGCAAGAAGGCTAAGTCTACTGGGCATGAGAATGAGCAGAAGCAAGGGAAGGGTAACAAGTCTTTCTTTCAGAAAAGGTCTTCCAATTATGCACCTTCCCCAACAAATGCTTTTACACCTAATACCAGGTATGATCAGAGATCGCTAAGTCACCAAAACTTTCGATCTCAAGGTTCTCAGTCCCAATTAAGTATGGCTCAAGGCTCTAGAGGAAAACCACCATGTGCTAGATGTGGGAGGCTCCATTTGGGAGAGTGTCGTGTGGGCACCAATGCTTGCTATGGATGTGGAAAGACAGGTCACTTCCAGAATGAGTGTCCTTCAAAGAGGCAGGGAGATGGAAGTAGTAGAGCTCAGTTTTCTTCTGCAGCTCCACAGAATAGAGGTAATCATAGAGGTGCAGCTTCAAGTGCAGGTGGGGGAACCAACCGTCTGTATGCTATGGGTAGTCGCCAAGACCAAGAAAATACACCCGACGTTGTTACTGGTATGCTCCGAGTCCTTTCTTTTGATGTGTATGCATTACTTGATCCTAGTGCTACATTATCTTTTGTGACTCCTTACTTGGCTAGTAAATTTGAGATCCTTCCTGAGTGTCTTCTTGAACCTTTCAGTGTGTCTACTCCTGTTGGTGATTCTATCTTAGCTGAGAGGGTCTATAGAAATTGTACTGTGTCAATCTATCATAGGGATACCATGGCTGACTTAGTTGAGTTGGACATGGTTGATTTTGATGTGATTCTTGGTATGGACTGGCTTTATTCTTGTTATGCTTCAGTTGATTGTAGGACCCGAATTGTCAAGTTTCAATTTCCAAACGAGCCTATCTTAGAATGGAAGGGGAATTCTGTAGTGCCTAGGGGTAAATTTATTTCCTACCTTAAGGCTAGAAAATTAATCTCTAAGGGATGTATATATCACATAGTCCGAGTCAAAAATATTAATGATCAGACTCCATCTCTTGAATCAGTTCCCATTGTGAATGAGTTTCCTGAAGTCTTTCCTGAGGATCTACCCGGAATCCCTCCTGATAGAGAGATAGACTTTGGTATTGATGTCCTTCCTGATACACAACCTATCTCCATTCCTCCTTATAGGATGGCTCCTGCTGAGTTGAAAGAGTTGAAAGAACAACTGAAAGACCTCCTAGATAAGGGGTTTATTAGGCCAAGTGTCTCACCTTGGGGCGCTCCTGTCCTATTCGTGCGAAAGAAAGATGGGTCCCTTAGAATGTGCATTGATTACCGACAACTAAACAAGGTCACCATTAAAAACAAGTACCCTCTCCCCAGAATAGATGATTTATTTGACCAACTTCAGGGTGCCACATGTTTCTCTAAGATAGACCTCAGATCAGGCTATCACCAGTTGAAAGTGAGAGAATGTGACATCCCGAAGACGGCTTTTCGAACCCGCTATGGTCATTTTGAGTTTCTTGTTATGTCCTTTGGATTGACAAATGCTCCAGCAGCTTTTATGGACCTCATGAACCGAGTATTCAAGCCATACCTAGATACGTTTGTAATTGTCTTCATCGATGATATTTTGGTCTACTCTAGAAGTAAGAGTGAGCATGCTAATCACCTTAGGATTGTCCTTCAAACTCTTAAGGAGGAGGGGTTGTATGCTAAGTTTTCAAAGTGTGAGTTTTGGCTTGAGTCTGTAGCATTCCTAGGCCATATTATATCTGGGGATGGAATCCAAGTTGATACTCAAAAGATTGAGGCAGTTAAGAACTGGCCCCGACCCACCTCTCCAACCGACATAAGGAGTTTCTTAGGTTTGGCTGGTTACTACAGAAGGTTTGTTGAGGGATTTTCATCCATATCCTCACCATTGACTAAGTTGACTCAGAAGAAGGCTAAGTTTCAATGGTCTGATGCTTGTGAGAAAAGTTTTCAAGAGTTGAAAGCTAGATTGACTACTGCTCCAGTACTATCCCTACCCGAAGGAACGGATGGTTTTGTAACCTATTGTGATGCTTCAAGAGTTGGGTTGGGATGTGTATTGATGCAGAAAGGTAAGGTCATTGCCTATGCCTCCAGGCAACTTAAGACTCATGAGAGAAACTACCCCACTCATGACCTTGAGTTGGCAGCTGTGGTATTTGTTCTTAAGATCTGGCGTCACTATCTTTATGGTGTACATGTGGATGTGTTCACAGACCATAAGAGCTTACAATATGTATTCAGCCAGAAGGAGCTGAATTTGAGGCAGAGGAGATGGCTAGAGTTGCTCAAGGATTATGACATGAGCATTCTCTACCACCCAGGTAAAGCAAATGTAGTTGCTGATGCTCTTAGCAGGTTATCTATGGGGAGTACAACTCATGTGGAAGAGGAAAAGAAGGAGTTGGCAAAGGAAGTGCATAGACTTGCGCGTTTGGGAGTTCAACTTATTGACTCTAGTGAGGGTGGTATAATAGTACGAAATGGAGCTGAATCATCTCTAGTTGCAGAGGTGAAAGAGAAACAAGATCAGGATCCCATTCTTCTTCAACTGAAGGATGAGGTTCACAAGCAGAAGGTAATGGCTTTTACCAAAGGGGGAGATAGAGTGTTGAGATATCAAGGAAGATTATGTGTTCCAAGTGTTGATGGTATTCGAGAGAGAATCATGGAAGAAGCCCATAATTCCAAGTATTCCATCCATCCAGGTTCAACAAAGATGTATCATGACTTGAGAGAAGTATACTGGTGGAGTGGAATGAAGAGAGATATAGCAGAGTTTGTGTCCAAGTGCCCAAACTGCCAACAAGTTAAAGTTGAGCACCAAAGGCCTTGTGGAGTGGCTCAGAATATAGAGATCCCAGAATGGAAGTGGGAAATGATCAATATGGACTTCATTACCGGTTTACCACGAACCCGCAAACAACATGACTCTATTTGGGTGATTGTGGATAGGATGACCAAATCGGCACATTTCTTGCCAGTGAAGACTACCAACACTGCAGAGGATTATGCCAAAATGTATCTTAGAGAGATTGTTAGACTGCATGGAGTTCCTTTGTCTATCATCTCTGATAGGGGAGCTCAATTTACTGCTCAATTTTGGAAGTCATTTCAGAAGGGTTTGGGTTCAAGAGTGAACCTTAGTACTGCTTTTCATCCGCAAACAGATGGCCAGGCAGAGCGTACGATACAGACTTTGGAGGATATGTTAAGAGCCTGTGTCATTGACTTCAAAGGTAATTGGGATGATCATTTACCCCTTATTGAGTTTGCATATAATAATAGTTTCCATTCGAGTATTCAAATGGCTCCTTATGAAGCTCTATATGGGAGGAGATGTAGATCACCAATTGGTTGGTTCGAAGTTGGTGAAGCTGAGTTGATTGGACCAGACTTGGTTCACCAAGCTATGGAGAAGGTGAAAACCATCCAAGAAAGGTTGAGGACAGCTCAGAGTCGCCAAAAATCCTACACTGATGTTAGGAGGAGAGATTTGGAGTTCGAAGTGTACGATTGGGTATACTTGAAAGTTTCACCCATGAAGGGTGTGATGAGATTTGGAAAGAAAGGAAAGCTTAGTCCTCGCTACATTGGTCCTTATCAGATTATGAGGAGGGTAGGTAACGTAGCCTATGAATTGGAGTTGCCCCCAGAATTAGTTGCTATTCATCCCGTGTTTCACATCTCTATGCTTAAGAAGTGTTTGGGAGATCCTTCACTTGTTGTCCCAGCTGAGAGCATTGGAGTGAAAGAGAGTTTGAGTTATGAAGAGATTCCAGTTCAGATTCTTGATCGTCAGGTTCGCAAATTAAGAACTAAGGAAGTAGCATCTGTCAAAGTCCTGTGGCGAAATCAATTTGTTGAAGAGGCTACATGGGAAGCTGAAGAAGATATGAAGGCTAAATATCCTCATCTATTTGTGCCTTCCGATGATGATGTTCAAGGTAATATTCCTTACTCCAACCTTTGAGTCGATGTATATTCTTGAATTTTAGTAATGGAGTTTATGAGAAATTGATGTCTTGATGATACTCATTCTTGATGTCTCCTAGTTTCATCTTCATTCGAGGACGAATGATTCCAAGGGGGAGATATTGTAACACCCCATAAATATTATTGATTCATGGATCCTTTCTTTCATGAAGTCCAAATAAATTATCAAAGTTTTCTATTTAATTCAAGCATGAAACTTTATGGATTTTTCATATCATAATTCCAAATGCATAGATTATTAAATATATGAAATTTAATTACCTATCTTATATTAACTTATATTGGCTTTTAAATGCATTAAATTGTTGATTTATCAAAAGTCCTTATATGAAGGCATGAAAAGATTTTGATCATGTTCTAAAGTATTTTGATCATGTTCTAAAGTATTTTGATCATGTTCTAAAAGTATTTTGATCATGTTCTCTCATGCCTAAAGATTTTGATCATGTTCTAAAGTATTTTGATCATGTTCTAAAAGTATTTTGATCATGTTCTAAAGAAATTTGATCATGTTCTAAAGTATTTTGATCATGTTCTAAAAGTATTTTGATTATGTTCTCTCATGCCTAAAGTAATTTGGGCATAACTTTTCATAGGATGGTCCAAATTAGGTGATTCAAATTTCTGAATAACCACAACATCATTACCTACAACTTTCATGAAGAACATATCTTAAGATTCGGATTTTAAGTAGATCAAATAAATTGATCTTTGCAAGACATAGTGCTGTGACGGAATGGAGTGTTTGTAGAATAAAATTCATATCTCGATGTAGAATGCTCCAAATTGGATGATTCTTGAACTAACTGAAACTAGACTTCTATATCTACAATTCTTATGAAGACACCAAATCCTAATAAGGAATTTATCTTATTCAAACGTAGCTTCGAAAACAGATATTCCGTTAAAAGAGATTTCATCTCACCTACCATAGAAAGATCTAGAACCATTTGACATCATCCATGACATCAAAATTCTCCATTGAATTTTCAAGATCATCCTTTATGATTATGTTTATTTATTGTTAGGTCCCTCCTCCACACCTATAAATACCCACCTTATTTCCTCATTTTATTCACCAAGCTTTCTTAAGCAACTCTTCTCTCTATATACTTCTTTACTCCTTCTCAAATATAGTTTTAGTTTTAGTAGTATAAAAATACTACTCTAGTGATTCTTATACTCCGGGTAGTACACAAAATAAATCGGCGAGAAGAAAAGGCTAGGGGTCCAAGAGTGTTCCAATTCGAAGTAAAGCTTCCGATTTAAGGTATGTAAGGCTTTCATAGCATCGGATTGAGTTCGTCCATGCGCCCAATATTTAAATTCATTATAATTGAGTTATAGTTGAGTTTTATCCAAATCGTGAATTCTAAATGAAATAATTCTTCTCCTATTGAGTTAGATATATTTATGCATTAATATTATTATTATTATTGTTATCTCTCATATTATTGGAATTATTGTTCATGGCTACTTTCCCATGAATCCTAATTGATTTGATGTTCATGAATATTTTTACACATATTTTGAGTAAAGATGTTGGCTTTTTAATATTTTCATTGATAAAAAGAGTGATATGAATTAATACTATATATGTATTTTATTGAGTTTTGAAAGAGCAAAAGAATTGAGTTTAAATGATTTTTTGAGTAAATGATGTTTTGAGCAAGATGTTTTGATGAGATGTAAATGATGTTTTCGAAGTATAATAATTGATGAAGAGGTAATAAGATGAGTTTGATAATTTAAATTAAAGTCCAATGAGACTAGATGATGAGTTTAATATGAGCACATATTTTGGGAGTAGTATTGAGCACCGAGTTGGGTAAGAGTTTAATTGACTCAAACCCCAGAACTACGTAGCCAGCGTAGGATGGAGGCTATGCCTCTTAAGTCCCAAAAAGAGGACTTTGATGAGTGGATCCAAGATGGTGATGTCCTTTACCCTGGCAAGGTATTGGATGGATGTGGCAACGACATCGCTTCGTTGTATCATCGCTAGCTCATAAGTGATGGTTGTCGGTTAGAGAAACTCCCAATTGAGTAAGCATTGCTTGTTACTATTATTTTTATTATTATATTTTAAACTTGCATTACATATTGATGTTGAGATGATGTTGAGTTCTGAGCTGAGTTTTCTTGAGAGAAGTTTCTTGATATTTGTCCTTACCTTCCTGCCATTTTACATACTCGTACATTCCACGTACTGACGTCATTCGACCTGCATCGTTTTATGATGCAGATACAGGTGTTAGAGATCCTCAACAGGCGCTTCGTTGAAGATCATTATTTTTCAGCTATTTGGTGAGTCCTTCTTATATTCGGAGGAACTCTTTATCCTTTAAGTATTGTTGAGTATTATGTTTCTTTTAAGGTAGCCATGGATATGTCATTGGCACCATCTAAGAGTATTAGAGGCTTCATAGACAAAGTTTAATGATGTAATTGGAGTAGTTCTCCTTTGAAACTACTTCTTCAAAAAAAAAACATTTCTTCTTTCATTAGATGTTGTTAATGGAGAGCCCATATAAGTATTCTTATTAAATCTTCCGCTGATGATTGAATAAGTGATGAGACCAAGTGGTTCTCTCAGAGGCCAGAGATGGTTTCTGAGTGCCGGCCACGCCTAGGGTACCCTCTCGGGGCGTGACAGTTTTATTTCAAATAAAATTCAAAACTCCTTGCCAACATATTATTGTGGTAAAATGATTTAAAATTACTCCAAAAGATTACCTATTCACTTTAAACCCCGCACAACCCAGCATGGTGATATAGAATATCAAAATAAACTGATTTTTCCAAAAAATACTCCATTACTTCAATACGGTATGGATTGGGACAACCCTCAAATAATAAATAAATAATCTAACAACTTGTTAGAATATCAAATAACTTTTAATAAATTAGAAGAAAGTTTAGACATGATTAAACAAAAGCTAGAACAATGCTTTTCAGAAAATCCTTTAGAATTTTAGGATAAAAATAAGATAGAAGCTAAGTTAGAAATAAAAGATAAAGATAAAGTTGTTAGAGTAAAACCAATGAGATACAACCCCAATGACCAAGAAGAATTCCAAAGACAGATTAAAGAATTATTAAATCTTAGAATAATAAGACCTAGTAACTCCCCTCATAGCTCACCAACTTTTATGGTTAGAAACCATGCAGAGATAGTACGAAATAAACCAAGGATGGTTATTAATTATAAAAAATTAAATGATAATACTATATTTGATGGATATTTCCTACCACATAAAGAAAGCCTAATTAATAGAACTACTAACAAAAAGATATTTTCTAAGTTTGATTGTAAAAGCGGATTTTGGCAAATAAAAATAAATAAAGATAGTATTCATTATACTGCATTCTCTACCCCGCAAGGGCAATATGAATGGTTAGTTATGCCATTTGGATTAAAAAATGCCCCTCAGATATTTTAAAGAAAAATGGATAATATCTTTAAAGATTATGAATATATATTTGTCTACGTTGATGATATTTTAGTTTTGTCTGATAGTCTTGAAGAACCCTAAATAAGTTTACTAACTTATACTTAAAAAAATGGATTAGCACTTTCTAAAAAGAAAGCAAGCTTATTAAAAAATGAGATAGAATTTTTAGGATTGATAATTGACGGAAATGGTATAAAATTACAAAGCCATATCGTCGAAAAAATATCTATTTTCCCAGATAAATTAGTCGATAAAAAGCAAGTACAAAGCTTTTTAGAAATACTTAACTATGCTTCGGATTATATTCAGAATTTGACTGAATTAAGAAAGCCATTTCAAGAATTATTAAAAAAGGATAAGAGCTTTGAATTTAATAAAGTCTTAATGAAAAAGATAAAAGATATTAAATCTATTTGTAAAAACTTACCAAAATTACAATTACCAAAAGATAGTGATGATTTAATTTTAGAAACAGATGCTTCAGAATAGTGTTGGAGTGGAGTATTAAAAAAGATAGATTATGATCTTAATAAAAATAAGATAGGAGAAAGTTTATGTAGATATTGTTCCGGAACCTTTTCAGATACACAAACTAGATATCATATTAATGAAAAAGAATTGTTAGACGTAGTAAAAAGTTGTCAAAAATTATATTACTTTTTACTACCAAAACGATTTACTCTTAGAACTGATAATACCCAAGTAAAGACTTTTGTTTATAATAATCTTCCGTCAAAACTGGAATATAAACAATTTATCAGATGGCAAATGCTTTTGTCTAAATATTCCTTTGATATTAAAATTATTCGCTCTAATAAAAATCTTGCAGCAGATTTCCTCACAAGAGATGGACAAAGATATTAAGCAACATATGATGATATATCTGGAAGATATCAATAAATGCTTTAACGATATTCAGACTACAGTCTCAGATATTATCAAAATTGCCAATTTCGACTGTGATCCCAAGATTGCTGATAAATTAATCAGCCTATGTGCAAAGATAACGTCCAAAGTCGGATAATATGGAGATAATTACGATATGATCAACAGCCTGATCAAAATTAAAAAATCTGGTACTACTACTACTACTAATGATAAATATGTACAAATGTTTTTTAGGCCTCAAAAGCCTTCAAAAGGAATATCGATTGAATCAATTGAAGAAAGATTAAATGCACTACAACCCCAGGTTGAAGGACAAGAAATGATAATGAGAGATTTATTTTCTCTCAAAAATACTTCTACAAAATATGTTGATTTTGGAGGAATTTATCCTCGAATTAATTATCTGCAAGACTCCTCTCCTCAAGAGATTAGATATTGGTATAATTTCGGAGCAATCAATTCGATATACCTAACTACTCCTAATTTTACCGAAATTGATAGACTCCCTAGATGGATAAAAAATGGTGTGCATGATTATTACCTAAACAATCCAACTATCACCCCAAAAGATACACTGGTTCTTAAATTCTTCTCAGCAGGACCAGATTATTTTAAAGAAGAAAGATACCCAGCCTATCATTTAATCCAGTTGGGAAAATCAACCGATTTTTATATTTCTCAAAATGATAAAACTACTAAAGAATTTAATAAATTCACTGAAAATGATATTCATTATCGAAGAGCCATAGGACTCAGGATAATTCTACAAGGAATAGATAGTTGTTCTAAAAAAGATTTCAGGACCTATGGAGGAGAAAAAATACACTCCTCAGTCATGATAGCACCAGCAAGAAATACTCCACCAGCTGCTGCCCGATATTTACAAACAAAATATAATATGATAGAAAAAGGAATTTTGAAATCAAGCCCTCAGGCTCAAAAAAGATTATGCCAGCTCAGGCAGCATGCAAAGGGTACTTGTGACTTTTGTTCCACGAGAAAGGAAAAAATGATAGAAGATGCAATGTCCACATCATCGGAATAAAGTTCTGACGCGTGGAAAAAGAGATAAGGATCAAGATGTAGAAGATAAGGATTCATTTGGTAAGATAGAGACACTTTTGTCATTTTGTAAATAATGATAAGTGGTTCTATTATCTTGTCTACTTTTAAAAATGGAAGAAAAAGAGGAAAAGATAAGGAAAGAAGATACGTATGATAAAAGAGAAGACCAAGAGGATGATAGCGACATATATCTAACCGATAGAGACTTTTTGTCATTTTGTAATAATGTTTGAAAAGATAGAATAGTATATGTAGAAGATAAAGATGACACTTGTATCATTTTGTAGGAAAAAGTCATTTTGTAAGTTTTGTCTTCTTTTAATTATGTAAGTAGGTCACTGTCTGGTTATTTTAAAATTTTGAAGTTCGTATTTGAAGTCCGTCTCCTTCGTCTATAAAAGGAGACAGTTTGTAAACGAAAAGGGCATTGACTCTTGAAGCCTCTCTCTTTGTAATATATCCCTAGTTTACCAGATATGAATAATAACTAAAAAGTTTGTGAGTATTTTCTGGAGCAAAATTTTATTATTTCTGTTATAATTACTTTTCTTTTATAAAAAGAATAGTCTCTCCTTCCATATCACCCTTACGTCTTAGAGTAGAAAACAAACTAAGGCTATGTTGTGTTATGCTGAAGGAATGTCAGAGAAGTTACCTGTTTTCAGGTTGAGATTGTAATATCCAGTAAAAAGTCTTGACGGATACCCAATATAATTTTGGTCAAAACGGGACAGGTATGGAAGCGTGTTGGACCCTTATCTTTTTATTCAAGTTAAGATATTATGCTGTTATAATATCCTATTGCTTTGGAAAATTACTCTAATTCAAAAATTATGTTAACTTTAGACATAACATATTCCTCCTCAGGAGGCTTAATTTTACTTGTTAAACAAGACGATAATATTATTAGATATGAAAATATACCTACCCAGATACTTGACTTATCGAACCAGCGATTTTCTGGACCCCCTCTCCCCGTTGAAGAAATTGTTATTATTATTGTTATTATTATTATTATTAATATTATTATTATTGTTATTATCATTATCGTTATTATTATTATTGTTATTATTATTGCTATTATTATTATTATTGTTATTGTTATTATTATTATTATTGTTATTATTATTATTGTTATTATTATTATTGTTATTGTTATTATTATTGTTATTGTTGTTATTATTATTATTATTATTATTTTTATTTTTATTTTTATTGTTATTGTTATTATTATTATTATTATTATTGTTATTATTATTATTATTATTATTGTTATTATCATTATCGTTATTATTATTATTGTTATTATTATTGCTATTATTATTATTATTGTTATTGTTATTGTTATTATTATTATTATTGTTATTATTATTATTGTTATTATTATTGTTATTGTTATTATTATTGTTATTGTTGTTATTATTATTGTTATTATTATTGTTAAAACGATAGCTTTTGAACGCCTTTATGCTGAACTAGAAGAAAAAGGTGGGGATAGGAAATTGTTCAAGCTAGCCAGGGCGCGGGAGAGAAGGGAACGCGATGTGGATCAAGTGAAGTGCATTAAGGACGAGCATGGAAAAGTATTGGTAGAAGAGACTCTCATTAAACAGAGGTGGCAGTCATACTTCCATAAACTCTTGAATGACGTAGGGGACAGAGACTTTGTGTTGGGAGATTTGGAACATACAGAGAGGCGTCGCAATTTTGGATATTGCAGGAGTATTAAGGTCGAAGAGGTTAAGGGTGTTGTTCGTAGGATGCGCTGGGGAAGAGCAACCGGACCTGACGAGATTCCTGGGGAATTTTGGAAGAGCGCCAGCTTGGTAGGTTTGGAGTGGCTGACTAGGTTATTTAATGTCATCTTTAAAACGGCAACGATGCCCGAAGAATGGAGGTCGAGCGTAATGATCCCTCTATACAAAAACAAAGGGGATATCCAGAGTTGCAACAACTATAGAGGTATCAAGTTACTAAGCCACACTATGAAAGTGTGGGAAAGAGTGGTGGAGATGAGGGTGAGGAGAGACGTGTCTATTTCAGAGAACCAGTTCGGATTTATGCCGGGATGCTCAACTACAGAAGCCATCCATCTTATGAGGAGACTGGTGGAGCAATATAGGGAGAGGAAGAGGGACTTGCATATGATATTCATCGACTTAGAAAAGGCCTACGATAAAGTTCTAAGAGAGATACTATGGAAATGTTTGGAGGCTAAAGATGTACCTGTGGCATACATTAGGGTGATCAAGGACATGTATGAGAGAGACAAAACCAGGGTAAGGATAGTAGGAGGGGACTCAGAGCATTTCCCAGTTGGGATGGGGTTGCATCAAGGATCAGCTCTAAGTCCATTTT